>NC_138868.1:45838299-46425799 GCF_965194805.1 Balaenoptera borealis
CTGTTGAAAGAGGCCTATTTGCTTGTCCAGCAGCTATGGCCTGAGGGGCAGGCACACTTCAAGGGCCGGCTCAGGGAACAGAGGCCGGTGGACGCCATCTTTGTGTTTTCCCTCTGCCTTGGCCCAGCTTACCTGAATCTGAAATACCTCCCACCCTCACGGCCAACAGACCCAGGAATTCAGCCTCTATGTGAAAGAGGCCTATTAGCATATCATCATTGCTGCTGCCTGAGAGTCTGGCTTCCAATCAGTCTTAATCTAGGTGCTGATTGAGATCCTCTCCTCTGGGACACTGACGGGGGTCAGCACACCCTCAACTACTAGGAGCTATTAAAAATAAAATAGGCTGCTTGGACAAGCACAAAGGTTTGAGAGACAACCAAGAGCTAGGGCAGGGTTGAGCAATAAAGTTTACCTGTCACCATACATCGTTACAAAAAAATTTTTTTTCTTGTGATGAGAACTTTTAAGATCTCCTCTTTCAGCAGCTTTCAAATATGCATTACAGTATTAACTATAGTCACCATGCTGTACATTACATCCCATGTCTTATTTATTTTATAACTGCAAGTTTGTACCTTTTGACCCCCTTTACCCTTTCACCCATACTCCACCACCCCCTGCCTCTGACAACCACTATCTGTTCTCTGTGTCTATGAGCTTAGGTTTGTTTGGCTTTGTTTTTTAGATTCTACATATAAATGATCATATGGTATTTTTCTCTGACTTATTTCACTTAGCATAATGCCATCAAGGTCCATCCAAGTCATTACAAACAGAAGATTTTCTTCTTTTTTATGGCTGAGTAGTATTCCAGTGTGTGTGTGTGTGTGTGTGTGTGTGTGTGTGTGTGTGTGTGTGTATAATCACATCTTCTTTATCCATTCACCTATTGATGAACACTTAGGTTGTTTTCATATTTTGGCTATTGTAAATAATGCTGCATATTTACAATACAGGACATTTACAATATACAACATAGGGGGGACATATATCTTTTTGAATTAGTGTTTTCGTTTTCTTCTGATAAATACCCAGAAGTGGAATTCCTGGATCATATGGAAGTTCTATTTTTAATTATTTAAGGAACGTCCATACTGTTTCCATTTTTGTAAATAAGATGACAGACGTTAATTAGATTAATGTGGCGATCATTTTGCAATATATACAAATTTCAAATCATTGTGTTGTACACCTGAAACTAGTATCATGTTATATATCAATTACACCTCCAAAAAAACAACAACAAAAAAAGGAAGGCCGATTCTGACACGCAGGCTCCAGGTAATGGAAATGCTCTGAGTCCCCGAGGACAGCGTCAGCACAGCAAAGGCAACAGGTCAGTCAAGTGTCCTTTGTCAGAGGGCCTTTCCCATCCTCAGAGGCATTCCCTGCTCCTTGGTCCTTTCTGTCATATCCAGGATCCAAAATGTGGCCAGAAGGAGCTGCATCTGAAGAAACTGCACTGTGGCTTCTGACGTCAGCAAAGCGGCTGGCAGAGAATATTCCTGTTCTGCTGATCTGAGGGCTCGCCTGGGAGAAATATCCATATTAAGATGGAACTGATTCAAAAGTGCAAATGAGGATGTGTACTCAAAAGCACCAGTGTAGCAAAACCTGAAGTGGGCAGTGAAACATTAGAGAAATCACTATCCTCATTAGGTTAAATCCCTCCATAAATAGCTCTCCAAGGGACCTTCTACCAATGGACTTGGGTTTAGTTATTGCTTGAAGTGAGTCGTCATTTGGGAAATGATTACTAATGTGGTTCGATTTGTCATTTGGGGATTAACTAAGTCACCCCAAGTTACATGTGACATATTGGAAAAAGCAGGGAGAGAGGAGACAAAAGACCTGGATTCTAGTTTGAACCTCACCCTTACTAGATTCTGAATCTCACGCTCTTTCACCTTTCCCGGGGGGATATCTGCCTTGCCTTCCTTAGTTATTCTAGTTCCTGGAGATACACATACAGCTTTCCCCTCCGAGAACACCCTCCTTTAACTCTCCACTTAGTGGGTCCTTTGGGTCACCTCAAGTCTCCCATCCTTCAGGAAACCTTGCCCTGACTTTGTTCTCCCTTCGCTCCCACAACCTGTGCAAATATCACGCCATTTGAGGACAGGAAAGACATTTCACCTCTGTGTTCTCAACGTCTAATATAATGCATTTCATACTTGTTGACTAAACTAATTGCAGCTCTTTTACAAACAGTATAGTGCTACATAAAATAATTATCCTTAAGTTGTTAATCACAAAGTTATTAAAAATAAAAATACATACTAGTGCCTTAGTTTTCTTGCATCTTTAAACATTTTTTTCTTTTTAATTGAAGTATAGTTGATTTACAATACTGTGTTAGTTTCAGGTGTACAGCAAAGTGATTCAGTTATGTATCTATGTGTATATATATATGTATTCTTTTCCACTATAGGTTATTACAAGATATTGAATATAGTTCCCCATGCTATACAGTAAATCCTGGTTATTTATTTTATACATAGTAGTGTGTATCTGTTAATCCCATACTCTTAATTAATCCCTCCCTGCCTTTCCCCTTTGGTAACCATAAGTTTGTTTTCTATGTCTGTGAGTCTGTTTCTGTTTTGTAAATAAATTCATTTGTATTATTTTCTAGATTCCACACATAAGTGGTATCATATGATATTTGTCTTTCTCTGTCTGACTTACTTCACTTAGTATGATAATCTCTAGGTCTATCAATGTTGCTGTAAATGGCAATATTTCATTCTTTTTTATGGCTGACTAGTATTCTGTGGAATATACGTACCACATCTTCTTTATCCATTCATCTGTTTATGGACACTCAGGTTGCTTCCATGTCTTGGCTATTGTAAATAGTTTCTTGCATCCTTAAAAACACTCCACAAATCTACAAAGAATTACAAAACTTGAGAGGGACCTTCAAGATGGTGGAGGAGTGAGACGTGGAGATCACCTTCCTCCCCACAAATACATCAGAAATACATCTACATGTGGAACAACTCCTACAGAATACCTACTGAACGCTGGCAGGAGACCTCAGACCTCCCAAAAGGCAAGAAACTCCCCACGTACCTGGGTAGGGCAAAAGAAAAAAGAAAAAACAGAGACAAAAGCATAGGGATGGGACCTGCACCTCTGGGAGGGAGCTGTGAAGGAGGAAAACTTTCCACACACTAGGAAGGCCCTTCACTGGTGGAGACGGGGGGTGGCAGAGGCGAAGATTCGGAGCCACGGAGGAGAGCGCAGCAACAGGGGTGCGGAGGGCAAAGCAGAGAGATTCCCGCACAGAGGATCGGTGCTGACCTGCACTCACCAGCCCGAGAGGCTTGTCTGCTCACCCGCGGGGACGGGCGGGGGCTGGGAGCTGAGGCTCGGGCTTCGGTTGGATCCCAGGGAGAGGACTGGGTTGGCTGCGTGAACACAGCCTGAAGGGGGCTAGTGTGCCACAGCTAGCCGGGCGGGAGTCCGGGAAAAAGTCTGGAAGTGCCGAAGAGACAAGAGACAATTGTTTCAGGATGCACGAGGAGAGGGGGTTCAGAGCACTGCCTAAACGAGCTCCAGAGACGGGTGCGAGCCGCGGCTATCAGCGCGGACCCCAGAGACAGGCATGAGACGCCAAGGCTGCTGCTGTCGCCACCAAGAAGGCTGTGTGCAAGCACAGGTCACTCTCCACACCGCCCCTCCCGGGAGCCTGTGCAGCCCGCCACTGCCAGGGTCCCGTGATCCGGGGACAACTTTCCCGGGAGAACGCACGGCGTGCCTCAGGCTGGTGCAACGTCACGCTGGCCTCTGCCGCCGCAGGCTCGCCCTGCATTCGTACCCCTCCCTCCCCCTCGCCTGAGTGAGCCAGAGCCCCCAAATCAGCTGCTCCTTTAATCCAATCCTGTCTGAGCGAAGAGCAGACGCCCTCAGGCGACCTACACGCAGAGGCGGGTCCAAATCCAAAGCTGAACCCCGGGAGCTGTGAGAACAAGAAGAGAAAGGGAAATTCCTCCCAGCAGCCTCAGGAGCAGTGAATTAAATCTCCACAGTCAACTTGATGTAGCCTGCATCTGTGGAATACCTGAATAGACAATGAATCATCCCAAATTGAGGAGGTGGACTTTGGGAGCAACTGTAGACTTGAGGTTTGCATTCTGCATCTAATTTGTTTTTGGTTTTATGTTTATCTTAGTTTAGTATTTAGAGTTTATTATCACTGATAGATTTGTTTATTGATTTGGTTGCTCTTTTCCTTTTTTTATATATAGATATATATATATATTTCCTTTTTCTCTTTTTGTGTTTATGTGTTTGCTTCTTTGTGTGATTTTGTCTGTATAGCTTTGCTTTTACCATTTATCCTAGGGTTCTGTCTTTTCTTTTTTTTTTGTATACTTTTTAGCACTTGTTATCATCGGTGGATTTGTTTTTTGGTTTGGTTGTTCTCTTCTTTTTTTTTTTTTTTTTTTTTAAATGGAATTATAGAGTATGTCTCTTTTGTCTTCAGTTGTTTTTCTTTGGGATATCAATCCATGTTGCTGTGTGCACTGATTTTTTTTTTTTTTTTAGCTACTTTATTGATTGATTGATTGATTGATTGATTGGCTGTGTTGGGTCTTCGGTTCGTGCGAGGGCTTTCTCTAGTTGCGGCAAGCGGGGGCCACTCTTCATCGCGGTGCGGGGACCGCTCTTCATCGCGGTGCGCAGGCCTTTCACTATCGCGGCCCCTCCCGTTGCGGGGCACAGGCTCCAGACGCGCAGGCTCAGTAGTTGTGGCTCACGGGCCCAGCTGCTCCGTGGCATGTGGGATCTTCCCAGACCAGGGCTCGAACCCGTGTCCCCTGCATTAGCAGGCAGATTCTCAACCACTGCGCCACCAGGGAAGCCCTGGTTGTTCTCTTCTTTCTCTCTTTTATTTTTATTACTTTTTAATTTTTTAAAATTTTTAATAATTAAAAAATATTTTTATTTTAATAACTTTATTTTTTCTTCTCCCTCCCTCCCTCCCTCTCTCTCTCTCTCACTCTTCCTTTCTTTTTTTCTCCCTTTTCTTCTGAGCTGTGTGGCTAACAGGGTCTTGGTGCTCCAGCCGGGTGTCAGGCATGTGCCTCTGAGGTGGGAGAGCTGAGTTCAGGACATTGGTCCACCAGAGACCTCCCGGCTCCATGTAATGTCAAACGGTGAAAGCTCTCCCAGAGATCTACATCTCAACACTAAGACCCAGCTCCACTCAATGAACAGCAAGCTACAGTGCTGGACACCCTATGCCAAACAACTAGCAAGACAGAAACACAACCCCACCCATCAGCAGAGGCTGCCTAAAATCATAATAAGGTCACAGACACCCCAAAACACACCACTGGATGCGGTCCTGACCACCAGAAAGACAAGATCCATCCTCATCCACCAGAACACAGGCACCAGTCCCCTCCACCAGGAAGCCTACACAACCCACTGAACCAACCTTAGCCACTGGGGGCAGACACCAAAAACAATGGGAACTATGAACCTGCAGCCTGTAAAAAGGAGACCCCAAATGCAGTATGTTAAGCAAAATGAGAAGACAGAGAAACACAGGGCAGATGAAGGAGCAAGATAAAAAAACCCACCAGACCAAAGAAATGAAGAGGAAATAGGCAGTCTACCTGAAAAAGAATTCAGAGTAATGATAGTAAAGATGATCTAAAATCTTGGAGATAGAATGGAAAAAATACAAGAAACGTTTAACAAGGACCTAGAAGAGCTAAAGAGCAAATAAACAATGATGAACAACACAATAAATGAAATAAAAAATTCTCTAGAAGGAATCAAAAGCAGAATAACTGAGGCAGAAGAACGGATAAGTGACCTGGAAGATAAAATAGTGGAAATAACTACTGCAGAGCAGAATAAAGAAAAAAGAATGAAAAGAACTGAGGACAGTCTCAGAGACCTCTGGGACCACATTAAATGCACCAATATTCGATTTATAGGGGTCCCAGAAGAAGAAGAGAAAAAGAAAGGGACTGAAAAAATATTTGAAGAGATTATAGTTGAAAACTTCCCTAATATGGGGAAGGAAATAGTCAATCAAGTCCAGGAAGCACAGAGAGTCCCATACAGGATGAACCCAAGGAGAAACATGCCAAGACACATATTAATCAAACTATCAAAAATTAAATACAAAGAAAAATTATTAAAAGCAACAAGGGAAAAACAACAAATAACACACTAGGGAATCCCCATAAGGTTAACAGCTGATCTTTCAGCAGAAACTCTGCAAGCCAGAAGGGAGCGGCAGGACATATTTAAAGTGATGAAAGGGAAAAACATACAACCAAGGATACTCTACCCAGCAAGGATCTCATTCAGATTTGATGGAGAAATTAAAACCTTTACAGACAAGCAAAAGCTAAGAGAATTCAGCACCACCAAACCAGCTCTATAACAAATGCTAAATTTCTCTAGGCAGGAAACACAAGAGAAGGAAAAGACCTACAATAACAAACCCAAAACAATTAAGAAGATGGTAATAGGAACATACATATCGATAACTACCTTAAATGTAAATGGATTAAATGCTCCAACCAAAAGACATAGACTGGCTGAATGGATACAAAAACAAGACCCGTATATATGCTGTCTACAAGAGACCCACTTCAGATCTAGGAACACATACAGACTGAAAGTGAGGGGATGGAAAAAGATATTCCATGCAAATGGAAATCAAAAGAAAGCTGGAGTAGCAATTCTCATATCAGACAAAATAGACTTTAAAATAAAGACTATTACAAGAGACAAAGAAGGACACTACATAATGATCAAGGGATCAATCCAGGAAGAAGATATAACAATTGTAAATATTTATGCACCCAACATAGGAGCACCTCAATACATAAGGCAAATGCTAACAGCCATAAAAGGGGAAATTGACAATAACACAATAATAGTAGGGGACTTTAACACCCCCACTTTCACCAATGGACAGATCATCCAAAATGCAAATAAATAAGGAAACACAAGCTTTAAATGATACATTAAACAAGATGGACTTAATTGATATTTATAGGACATTCCATCCAAAAACAACAGAATACACTTTCTTCTCAAGTGCTCATGGAACATTCTCCAAGATAGATCATATCTTGGGTCACAAATCAAGCCTTGGTAAATTTAAGAAAATTGAAATCATATCAAGTATCTTTTCCAACCACAATGCTATGAGACTAAATATCAATCACAGGAAAAAATATTACAGATACATGGAGGGTAAACAATTCACTACTAAATAAGAGATCACTGAAGAAATCAAGGAGGAAATCAAAAAAATACCTAGACACAAATGACAATGAAAACAGGATGATCCAAAACCTATGGGATGCAGCAAAATCAGTTCTAAGAGGAAAGTTTATAGCAATACAATCCTACCTCAAGAAACAAGAAACATCTCAAATAAACAACCTAACCTTACACCTAAAGGAACTAGAGAAAGAAGAACAAAAAACCCCCAAAGTTAGCAGAAGGAAAGAAATCATAAAGATCAGATCAGAAATAAATGAAAAAGAAATGAAGGAAACAATAGCAAAGATAAATAAAACTAAAAGCTGGCTGAGAAGATAAACAAAATTGATAAACCACTAGCCAGACTCATCAAGAAAAAAAGGGAGAAGACTCAAATCAATAAAATCAGAAATGAAAAAGGAGAAGTAACAACTGACACTGCAGAAATACAAACGATCATGAGAGATTACTACAAGCAACTATATGCCAATGAAATGGACAACCTGGAAGAAATGGACAAATTCTTAGAAAAGCACAACCTTCTGAGACTGAACCAGGAAGAAATAGAAAATATAAACAGACCAATCATAAGCACTGAAATTGAGGCTGTGATCAAAAATCTTATAACAAACAAAAGCCCAGGACCAGATGGCTTCACAAGCGAATTCTATCAAACGTTTAGAGAAGAGCTAACACCTATCCTTCTCAAACTCTTCCAAAATATTGCAGAGGGAGGAACACTCCCAAACTCATTCTACGAGGCCACCATCACCCTGATACCAAAACCAGACAAGATGTCACAAAAAAAGAAAATTACAGACCAATATCACTGATGAACATAAATGCAAAAATCCTCAAGAAAATACTAGCAAACAGAATCCAGCAGCACATTAAAAGGACGATACACTATGATCAAGTGGGGTTTATCCCAGGAATGCAAGGATTCTTCAATATATGCAAATCAATCAATGTGATAAACCATATTAACAAACTGAAGGGGAAAAACCATATGATCATCTCAATGGATACAGAAAAAGCTTTTGACAAAATTCAACACCCATTTATGATAAAAACCCTCCAGAAAGTAGGCATAGAGGGAACTTACCTCAACATAATAAAGGCCATATATGACAAACCCACAGCCAACATTGTTCTCAATGGTGGAAAACTGAAACCATATCCACTAAGATCAGGAACAAGACAAGGTTGTCCACTCTCACCATTATTATTCAACATAGTTTTGGAAGTTTTAGCCGCAGCAATCAGAGAAGAAAAAGAAATAAAAGGAATCCAAATTGGAAAAGAAGAGGTAAAGCTGTCACTGTTTGCAGGTGACATGATATTATACAGAGAGAATCCTAAAGATGTTACCAGAAAACTACTGGAGCTAATCATTGAATTTGGTAGAGTAGCAGGATACAAAAGTAATGCACAGAAATCTCTTGCATTCCTATACACTAATGATGAAAAACCTGAAAGAGAAATTAAGGAAACACTCCTGTTTACCACTGCAACAAAAAGAATAAAATACCTAGCAATAAACCTACCAAAGGAGACAAAAGACCTGTATGCAGAAAACTATAAGACACTGACGAAAGAAATTAAAGATGATACCAGCAGATGGAGAGTTGTACCATGTTCTTCGTTTGGAAGAATCAATATTGTGAAAATGACTATACTACCCAAAGCAATCTACAGAGTCAATGCAATCCCTATCAAATTACCAATGGCATTTTTTACAGAACTAGAACAAAAAATCTTAAAATTTGTATGGAGATACAAAAGACCCCGAATAGCCAAAGCGGTTTTGAGGGAAAAAAACGGAGCTGAAGGAATCAGACTCCCTGACTTCAGACTATACTACAAAGCTACAGTAATCAAGACCATATGGTACTGACACACAAACGGAAATATAGATCAATGGAACAGGATAGAAAGCCTAGAGATAAACCCACGCACATATGGTCACCTTATCTTTGATAAAGGAGGCAAGAACATATAGTGGAGAAAAGATAGCCTCTTCAATAAGTGGTGCTGGGAAAACTGGACAGCTACATGTAAAAGAATGAAATTAGAATACTCCCTAACACCATACACAAAAATAAACTCAAAATGGATTAAAGACCTAAATGTAAGGCCGGACACTATAAAACTCTTAGAGGAAAACATAGGCAGAACACTCTATGACATAAATCACAGCAAGATCCTTTTTGACCCACCTCCTAGAGAAATGGAAACAAAAATAAACAAATGGGACCTAATGAAACTTAAAAGCTTTTGTACAGCAAAGGAAAACATAAACAAGACGAAAAGACAACCCTCAGGATGGGAGAAAATATTTGCAAATGAAGCAACTGATGAAGGATTAATCTCCAAAATTTACAACTAGCTCATGCAGCTCAACATCAAAAAAAGAAAAACCCAATCCAAAAATGGGCAGAAGACCTAAGTAGACATTTCTCCAAAGAAGATATACAGATTGCCAACAAACACATGAAAGGATGCTCAACATCACAAATCATTAGAGAAATGCAAATCAAAACTACAATGAGGTATCACCTCACATCCGTCAGAATGGCCATCATCAAAAAATATACACACAACAAATGCTGGAGAGGGTGTGGAGAAAAGGGAACCCTCTTGCACTGTTGGTGGGAATGTAAATTGATACAGCCACTATGGAGAACAGTATGGAGGTTCCTTAAAAAACTAAAAATAGAACTACCATTCAACCCAGCAATCCCACTACTGGGGATATACCCTGAGAAAACCATAATTCAAAAAGAGTCATGTACCACAATGTTCATTGCAGCTCTATTTACAATAGCCAGGACATGGAAGCCACCTAAGTGTCCATCGACAGAAGAATGGATAAAGATGTGGCACATATATACAATGGAATATTACTCAGCCATAGAAAGAAACAAAATTGAGTTATTTGTAGTGAGGTGGATGGACCTAGAGTGTGTCATACAGAGTGAAGTAAGTCAGAAAAAGAAAAGCAAATACCGTATGCTAACACATGTATATGGAATCTAAAGAAAAGAAAAAAAAAGGTTCTGAAGAACCTAGGGGCAGGACAGGAATAAAGACGCAGACGTAGAGAATGGACTTGAGGACACGGGGAGGGGGATGGGTAAGCTGGGACGAAGTGAGAGAGTGGCATGGACATATATACACTACCAAATGTAAAATAGATAGCTAGTGGGAAGCAGCTGCATAGCACAGGGAGAGCAGCTCAGTGCTTTGTGACCACCTAGAGGGGTGGGATAGGGAGGGTGGGAGGGAGATGTAAGAGGGAGGGGATATGGGGATATATGTATACATATAACTGATTCACTTTGTTATAAAGCAGAAACACAACATTGTAAAGCAATTATAATCCAATAAAGATGTTAAAAAAAAAAAGAATTACAAAACTTTTGAGTAAACAAGCTCCAGCTTAGCTCAGGTTCTTCCAAATATTTGCATATTTTTATAGATGCTAAATTTTCATATACAAATGTACTGAGCAAAAAAAAAATAACACAAAGTTATACAATAAAGTTGGTAAAAGAATTTTATTATGTGGCTTAGGTAGGTCTTTGCATACTACTAACAGAAAAGCATTTTTCCACATCTTATTCAACCTAACAAATGATATATTTGTCGTTTTATCTACATGGCTGCAGTTTTACACTATTGAAGAAAACCTTCCTTTCATTTGTACTTTGGTGCAATTATACAGTAGATACCTCTTCCTCCAGAAAATAAAAATATTCTTGATCTAAACTTGAAATGGAACAAAGATATTAATAGCAAGTTCCTCGCACCACTTGGTAAAAGATTGCAATAAAAGTCCTAATAATATGTTGCTTAACATACAAAGAAGATGAGACATCTGCCACAGTTTCAGTCAAACCTCGGGAGGAATGGTTCAGCATGTGGGTTTATCTTCCTGGGGTTTTCACATATGATAGGTGGAATTGTACCATAATAAAGAATAGTCACCTTTTGCTCAAGAGACTCAAATATTGGACTCTTGCAAGGGAAACACCTTTTGGGACATAGTAACGTACAAATGGATAGGAGAAAAAAATTGCCTTAGGAAAAATCCACCACTGTTTGACCAAACACCTGAAATGTTTTTATCACAGCTTTCATATATTAAAAAAGTTTCCCGCGGAGATGAAGCTTATTCATGAAATAAAGCCTAGTCGCTATCATCCGAACCACGTTCTGAGCCCTGATCCGAGGCCTCGTTGTTGGATCCCTCGGGTTCGGATTCATTGCCGGAGCCTCTGCCGGAGCCTCGGCCGGACCCCTCATTGTCAGATGCTCTCTCGGAGTAGCGGTCCGACTCGGCGCTGGGGGACACAGGCCGAGAGTCCATCTCAGAGCCCCCCGAGCGGCTGCGCCCGGACTGCAGGGATTCGTTGTCAGACTGTTCGGAGCCCGAGGGCCTGCGCTTTCTGGCCGGCTGGTCGCTGTCTGAATCCTCATCCGAGTGGTGCCTCCGGGGCCGCCGGGGGCTGCCGGCCTCGCTGCCGGCCTCGCTGCCGGCCTCGCTGCCGGACTTGTTCTGGTTCTCGTCGGAGTCGCTCTCCTCCGAGGAGGCGCCCGTCTTCCGCCGCTGGCCCTCATCGGAGTCGCTGTCACTGTTGCGGGGATGTCTGGCAAAGACAAACGCGCGTTAGACCAGGGTTCTGGCCGAGGGAGCCTTGACAAACCAGGGGTGCGCTTGAAAAAAGAAGGGCATTTAATGTCTTGACCGGATCGCTGTTGACACAGGTGTTCATTTTGTGATATTCCTTTGGTGTGCTTTTTTGTAAATGTGATAGGGTTATTAATAAAGAGAAGATTAAAAAGTTAAAAAGAATAAGGCACTTTAGCTCTGAGACAGAACATAGACAGTGACAGGTGACCGCACTGGTCATCCCAGGCACCCTTCATCAGAATGAAGCATTTCTCAATTTCGTATGTAAAATTATGAAAAGGAAGGGATACATTTATTTATCTTTATAAACCAATACACAGCGGCAGAGGTGCAACCCGGGACCTCACTGGGCTGCAGAGACTCTGAAGAATGCACTCTGTCCCAAGGCTGGCTGGGAGGGAAGCTCCTCTGTGCCACTGCCATCTGTGCTAGAAGATCGCTGAGGAGCGAAGTCACCCTTTCTGTCCCAGGATCTGCTTCTGCTCCGGTGCCCTCCGCCATGACTAGACCTACTCAACATAGGAAGCTAGGGCTAAATAAAAGGGTTCTGCAGCTTGTTTTTGTACTTTTGCCAAAGTTCCCCCTCTACTTATCAGATGTTAAGGGCAGGCGACCTGTGCTAATGCTTGGGGGTGCGGTGGCACCCAGGGAATCTTGGCTTCTTGGAGGAAAGGACATTCCCTTCACCACTGTCACAGCTGCTCCCCCACCAGGGCTGTGGAGAGGAGGACATGCTTCTCCTTGGGCATATTCCTTGGTTTTGGTTTCCATGACAGATATTCCAAGAAAGGAATATTAAATCCTACAGGGTCAGTCTAAGAAGGGTGAGGGAGGTGAAACATACTACTCTCCCTAGAAATGAAAACATCCCTGCAGACCGAAGAAAGGCTCTTTGTGCTTACATCTGAAAGAAAAAACCTAGACACCCATCACATAACTCATTCTGTATACACGCTAAGGGCCAGTGGGCCCCTGGGATCTAATTCACTCCATTCCATCTGGCCAAATAAGCAAACACTTCATGAAGGTCTAACCATCACGTCTCTAATCAATGGACCAGTGTAACACTGTGGGCAAGGGTGAAACAGTATTTTAGGGAAAAGCAATCCAAATCTGTGTCAACCAGCATCTTCAGAGAAAAAGGGAACTGCAGATCTTTACAGATGCTTTACCCTACCAGACCAGCCCTGCACCAGGATCCTTAGCCCCTTCGACATGCTAACCTCTCACCCCTGCCTCACCTCTAACCAACCAGGGCTCTCTCTTCTTTTTATTTTTTAAAAATTCTTATTATTTTTATTTTTTATTGAAGTACAGTTGATTAGGACTCTCTATTCTTCTTCTAAGACTTAAACAGCCTTTCTTCCACAAAAAAACACCTCAGTAATTCCCTCCACTACCTCAACTCCAGATTACAAGTGGTCACTGAAGAGCAATAAATGCAAAATATAAGTGATAACCCTTTTCCCACTATAATGTAGTTTTGGTTTATTTGTCATTCTCCACTGTCTCTAAAGCACAAATTCCTTGGGGGCAGGGTCAATGTCTTTATCCTCTGCATCCCCAGCACTCAGCTTGCTATCTCATAGCATGGATGTCCAAATGTCTGTTGAATGAATGAATGAAATGATGGCCACCCGAAGAACCCAGCATAGTATGGTATTAAGAGTCTTAGTCTAGGAATCCAAATGCAGAGCTTGAGGGGCAAGTTCAGCACAAGTAAAACAGAATATTGTTTCACCAAGCAGTCTGTGAGCTAGAGGAGTCTACGATAAGCCCTCCACAGAGCAGGCAGTCCTGAGTCATCCCTGCCTGACAAGGGAGGAAATGGTCCAGAAAGTCCCTTTCTCCCTGTGACCAAGATCAGGCTACTCTTAATACTTTAAACCAGTCAATGGCAGTGTAGCAAAATGACAGAAAATTTCAGCTAATATCCACGAAGAAATGAGATTTCAGAATAGGTTTCCTTCTTTAAGGGACAAACATTTAGTAGGACAAAATGACAAGACTGGAATGAGATGTGTGCTCAGGCTTCTTCCCGCTCTAAGATTCTAAGAAGCTGCAGAGATGACATTTTGGCACAGTGACCACTCTTGGTTATCCTTCACTAGGAGAACATAAGTGAAAAATTCCTACCCTTCATCAGCAATTTTCAGTTTATCTTCATCAGATGAATCGTCACTTGATGATATTATGGCTTTGGATTTTATTTTTCCCTTCATTGAAGGAGGCAGACGTTCCGGCTTGGGCTGAAGAAAGAAGATCAAACATAATAGATTAGTCAAGACTCTTTACGTTAGGATGTCTTGTTAAATTGGGTTTGCACTGCAGTGATACTGATACAATCAAACAGCAACCGACAAACTTCAAAAACAAGTGTCAGTGCTTGAAGACACTGCAGGGGAAGAATGTATTCTAGCGTACCGCAGCCTTCTATGCCTACTGGGGATGAAAACCATAGTGCTAGACACTTACAGCCTTCTTCTTCTCTGCTCTTGGTAGACGGCGCTTTTTCGGTTTGGGGCCATTTTCTGTTTCATCATCATCAGATCCTTCATCTCCCTTCGGAGGTCTAAAGTAGTGAACACCAAGAGAAAGTTTGTCAAGATTCACTCATGCCTATAAAACCCAAGACTTCTGTGCCATTCAAATAGTATTAGTCATTTTGAACACCCTTCTCTACAGGTGCTGGCCTTGACCAGACTGTACACCCCTCAAGGGCAGAGACCACAACTTACTCTTGCTGCACGTGGCTCGGGAGTCTGCAAAAACTGTATTTATGCCATGTCTGCTGACTAACTGAGTCACTGTTAAGCCCTCTTATTAATCTAAGATGAGCTTGAATCTTGCCCTTGGTGAGCGATAGAAGATGTGAGAAAAGACCCAGGCTCCAGACTCAACCTCCTTCCCCTCCTCTTTCTTCCCTTCCAACTACTCATCCCAGGCCTGCTAATATCCAGCCACAGCTTCAATTCCACAGGTCTGAATGCATTCCACAAGCAGAGTCAGACATGGGTTGGAAAGAACAGGCCTAGCTAAGACTGGAGACTCCCGGACACGGAAGCACCATGGGAGGACCAGACAGCTTAGGGGCACTTCCATGTGAGAGGGGGGCAGGGCACCACTTATCCTAACAGCGGATGGCACTAGGAGGATTAAAAGGCCCTTCTTTCACATAAATTCACATTTTATACATCCTGTAAAACCAGGAGGTGGGCCATTGCTGTTTTACAGAGAGGAAACTGAGGCTCAGTGGCTTTTCTAAGATTTCAAAGATGGACAGTCAGTGTGGACGCACTAAGGTTTCTCATCCTAAACTGCATAGATTTTCCAATAAATATTGTAATTTTCAGTCATAAGAAAGGCAATTACGACTGACTCGGACCTCTCAGAAGGAAAGCTGTGGACATGTGTGGAGACTCCAAGCACGCTGGGAATTTGGTAGTGGGGCCCATTTTAGGATTAAAGTAGGAAGTGGGGGAACGAAAGGCTTCCCTGTCTGGGGGGATCAAGTGATTAAAAGGTGTTCACAGATTCTAAACCTAAGATTCAGAAGGTGAAAGGCCTTTTGCCACTTTCATGAGGTGATTTAAAACCCAGATGATTTAAAAGGTTATTCCATGACACTACCTTCTCCTCTTCTTCTTCTTTCTCTCGCCACCCTCCTCCTCCTCGCCTTCTTGCTCACTACCACTGCCCTTCCTTCTCTTCTTCTTTTTGGATATAGGCAGGTCTTCATCGGTGTCATCGTTGACAAACTCATCAAACTCTCCTCCCTTCTTGGACCGCTGAAACCCAAACAAGACCACAGTCATTGCTTTCCTGGCTGGTGGAACGTGGGTGGAATGCTGAGGTATGAAAGAGGCCACTTCCCATCAGTCCTCTAAGTCAGAGGTCTCCGACCCCCGGGCCATGGCCCGGTACTGGTCCATGGCCTGTTAGGAACTGGGCCGCAGAGCAGGAGGTGAGCGGCGGGCGAGCGAGCAAAGCGTCATCTGCTGCTCCGCATCGCTCCCCATCGCTCGCGTTACCGCCTGAACCAACACCTCCCCCCCACCCCTCCCCACTGCCACCATCCGTGGAAAAACTGTCTTCCACGAAACCGGTCCCTGGTGCCAAAAAGGTTGGGGACCGCTGCTCTAAGTCACGTGGAAGAAGTGCATGGTGAGGCCCATACTTTAAAAACTTGTAATTGGGATGAATGCTTCAAATAGCAAAAATCATCAACTACAAAGTTGCTACAAGGTAAACTGTACTCAGCTAACAGTGAAATGCATTTCTAAATACTGGATACCATTTAAAGCAGTCTCTGGTGGAAAACTATCTTTTAGCAAAGGAGGAAGCCAAAGCTCAGGACTAAGTACTGAGTGAATTTAACCAATTAGCTTCGTTTCTAACTGGAGTCATGTCTTACCCGTCCACCACTGCCACCTCTTTTCTTTTCTTTTGTTGCTTCAGTCTCTCCAGTAAACATAAGAATATTTTTGGTCTTCTCTACGTACTGGGCCCGCTGTTCCAAAAGTTTCTTTTGCTCTTCTTTTTCTCTGAGACGTTTCTCTTCCTATGAGGAAAAAGAGTAGGAGAAAACCTCATCAAAATGTTCTTAAGACAAAAAAATCATGGCTACCATCAGAAGAACTTCTCTTTTAACATACAAAGTGTATGTATGCACACCTTTAATTCTAGTATAACCGCAAACACAATACATACCTGTTCTTTGAGAAGTTTCTGCCTTAACAGTTCTTTCTCTTGCTCTTGTTTGGCCCGCAATTCCCTTTCTTCTTCGTCCTGTTTGCGTGCCCTGGCCACGTGGTACTGGGCCTGGCTCAGTAAGTCAGAGCATTGCCTAGAACATTCCAAAGTTAGAGAAATATGTATGTAGCTAGTATACTTTTCATTAAAAAACTCAGAGCATCTGTATTCCTTACACACATTTATAAGTTTGAAGCAGGATCATTAGGTGATACCTATGGGAAGTCTTTTTTTTTTTTTAATTCTTCAGCCCTTTTCTTTTTTTTAATTTTTATTTTATCTTATTTTTTTGGCTGCTTTGGGTCTTCGTTGCTGTGCGCAGGCTTTCTCTAGTTGTGGCGAGTGGGGGCTACTCTTCGTTGCGGTGCGCGGGTTTCTCATTGCAGTGGCTTCTCTTGTTGTGGAACATGGGCTCTAGGCGCATGGGCTTCAGTAGCTGTGGCACGTGGGCTCGGTAGTTGTGGCTCACGGGCTCAGTTGTTGTGGCACACGGGCTTAGTTGCTCCGCGGCATGTGGGATCTTCCCAGACCAGGGATTGAACCCGTGTCCCCTGCACTGGCAGGCGGATTCTTAACTGCTGCACCACCAGGGAAGCCCCAGGAAGTCTTAATTAGGAAAATTAACTCATAAGCCAATACTGTCAACTATGTTAAGTTTGCAAATTATAACCGTCCTCCCAAAGCACAGCTAAAAAGATTCCCGACACTATCTTTATATGTGACAGATTCAGGAATCGTGTCTTGATTCTGACTACATAGCTGACATTAGTGAAATAGGAAAGTATTTTCCCATACAACTTAAGTACTTGAACTTTGCCATATTCCCTGAAAGGACCCTTAGTAAAAAGGCTTGGTCCAGGTTGGAGTGTCCCAGAGGGGAGTGTGAAAGACTGACCTCTGGAAGGTCAGAAACCCGTTCACTACTGTGTCACTCTCCCAGTCCACATTGCTATCACTGCCTCACCCAGAGTCACCTTCTATAAATAGTAACATTACCTGGCTTCTGTAGCAGCGAGGGCCAAATCAAATCTCATTTTATCTCCAACCTTACTCAAGTAACTGAAATATCTAAATAGAATGAGAAGATAAAATACTTTACTTCAAAAAAATTTAATGAAACAGACCCTTTAGATTTTTAATCTGTTCTAAAAAAAATAGTCTGAGAGGAGGCTTACTTACTGACTGAAACTTAATGAATACTTAAATGAATGTATTCATGAAGGGCTGTTATCTCAATAGGAAAAATATATATACAACTCACTTAAAAAAGGACTCTCATCAATATACCACTCAATATTAGTAAGTTCATGATGATAAAGTTATAGTTAACGGTATCAGTAAATTCACAAACAACCAAAAATCAATTCCAGCAATGAATATTTACTAAATACCAAATTTACTAAATATGTCAGCATGGAGGTTAGGAGGCTTAAGCCATGAAAGCACTTACAATCTACTAGGCAAGGCAAGGAATACTTAAACGAGACTTCAAATAAGGCTGGACAAAACCTGAAGAGATGGCAGGTTTTAATTTTACCGTACACTGAACTACCAAATAAGTACTGTAAGATCACAAAAATTTTGAGCTGAGCTGAATAAATTTATTCAATATTTAAGAGGAAAGGTCTTAATCAGCTTAAGTAAAACTAATATCGCATAAAAAGACACTAGTATAACAAGTAAAACCAGCATAAGTGGAGTCTAAAAATTTCTAGTGTGTAAAATCCTGGGTCATATTATCGTCAGGTCAATGAAAAATCTAGGGCAAGCTTGCAAAGCCAGCCAGCCAGTTCTAGGGGTCGGACTACAGGACCCAATTCTAGCAGGATCCTGGCTACGGTTGGGTGCCACCTGGCGGAAGCTGTCTGCTTTGGCTTAAAAATCACTGGAATGATTCTAATAGAGAATGATCCTCTTTTGAGCCATGTGGGTTTAAAGAAACAAAGCATTTCAGAGGTTGTTCCTACAAAATCTTACCTGTGTGCAAGCTCCAGTTCTTTCACAGCATTGAGTACTTCCTTCAGATTACTCTTTTCATCTTTCAGGACAGAGGTAGCTAATCTTTGCAGGACCAAGGCCACATTAAACATAAGAACTGTATCACTGGGTGCCACGTGTCTAGCCTATAAACAAAAACAAAGCAAATCTTTCATATGGTATAATGACATGAAAAGGATTTTAGTCAAATAGAGTGTTAGGTGTGTAAGTATGCGTAAAACAGGATAAAAAATACAATGCAGCATAGGATTGAGTTCTCTTTTTTACCTTCAGCAGAGTCTGTTTGCATTCCTGTAACTTGCCACACTTGAAGAGGGCCCGGGCCAAATAGAGCACAACTTCAGTGTTCTGGTGCTTATAGAACTTTCTGAGGCAGTTTTCATACTACAATAAAAGAAAAAATTAAAACACAGCAAGGATTAAATGATATTGCCATTTTATAACAAAATTTCAAGCGATTTTAGAGCTATGTGAAAAGGTATTTTGTCTTTTGCATGGTTAATTTCAAAGACTAATTTGAGAATGATTTTTTACACTCACCAGCATACATTTTTCACAACATAAAAACCTGACAAGAAAAATTACATACTAGAAATAGTTCTTCCATTTGAAATTTCGACCAACACTGAAAGGTTAAACAGATTGGAAGGTCTTTTTTGTACCTTCAGCAATACTATCTAGAACAGGCTCACTGACAACTTATTAGAAGTCATACACCTGGCTCCTAAGGTGCTTTACCACCTTTCTTTAGGACTGATGGAACCTACCGGCAACGAGAATGATAAGTCTCACTGTTCTGGCTGTTAATTTCTTAGTAAAACCAATATAGCAATACTGGTATTAATTTTGCTGTGAACATATCACTTTCTGACCATGGAACATATCTTGTCATAGGTAAGTTCTTTTTTGTGGAAGATGGTTAGATGGTTTTTCCCTGAATATCTCTAGAAATTAATTTGCAGATCAAGAAGGCCCACCTCCAAAAACACAACCTCTGAGACTACCATATGCAATCTGGGTTCTGTAAGTCCCTGTGACCAGGACCTTTCCAATATTCTGAATACAATAATAATACCCATCCTTTTTAGAAAAATGGTTAACCACTTCCCAGAGCCTATCTTCTTTTTTTTTTTAAATAAATTTATTTATTTATTTATTTTTGGCTGCGTTGGGTTTTCCTTGCTGCACGCGGGCTTTCTCCAGTTGTAGCAAGAGGGGGCTACTCTTGGTTGCAGTGCGCGGGCTTCTCATCGCCGTGGCTTCTCTTGTTGCGGAGCGTGGGCTCTAGGCGCGCAGGCTTCAGTAGTTGTGGCTCGCGGGCTCCAGGGTGCAGGCTCAGTAGTTGTGGCGCACAGGCTTAGTTGCTCCGCGGCGTGTGGGATCTTCCCAGACCAGGGCTTGAACCAGTGTTCCCTGCATTGGCAGGTAGATTCTTAACCACTGCACCACCAGGGAAGCCCAGAGCCTGTCTTCTAACTTTGGTCAGAAACCTGTTTTTTCTGACTGTAATAATTCCCCCATAAGAGCATTTTTACTTTTTACTATGCTAAAGATGCTAAGCATGACTCTTTTACTTCAAGTTCAAGTAATCAACAAATATGAAAAGCATAATAAAATTCTATAGCCATGGGCTTTCCTGGGGGTGCAGTGGTTAAGAATCCACCTGCCAATGCAGGGGACACGGGTTCGAGCCCTGATCCGGGAAGATTCCACATGCCGTGGAGCAAATCAGCCTGTGCGCCACAACTACTGAGCCCACATGCCACAGCTACTGAAGCCCACACGCCTAGAGCCTGTGCTCTGCAACAAGAGAAGCCACCGCAACGAGAAGCCCGCACACTGCAACGAAGAGTAGCCCCCGCTAGCCGCAACTAGAGAAAGCCTGCGCACAGCAACAAAGACCCAATGCAGCCAAAAATAAATAAATGAAAAAAAAAAATTCTATAGCCATGAAAACTTATCCCCATGGAGTTTCATTTTAAATGTCATTTAACCTTCCTGAAACTCAGTTCTCTCATCTGAGAAGTAAGAGGGTAAAACAAGCAAACGGATATTAAATCCCACTAACTTCTGGGTACTTACTGCTATGCGAGGCAAACTAGTGCCAAGTATGGTGCCAAGTATTTTTCATTCTGGATGCTCACAAAATTCTATGAGATTAAGGTACAATTATTTCTGTTTGATGATATGAAAACTGGCTCAGAGAAGATGTCCTTTGTCCAAGACATGCAATTAAAGGTGGAACCAGGACTCACATCTCTGTCTGGACACCAAAGATTGGCCTTAACCATATACAATTATAAGCCTCCGAATAGACACAGTATCGTAAGAGATAGCACCCAGCTCCAAGGCAGGACCAGAATGGTTAAGGAAACCAGTGCTCAACAATGAACACAAAATAAAAATATCTTGAAAAATAAGACATTACCATCTGAACGGCGCTGATATATTGCTTTTGTTCCACGTAGATATGTGCTAGGTTCAACCACACATCACTGATATCTGCCGTTGCTTCTCTTACTTGGGCAAATACATCACGAGCTTCACGGAAATATCCTTTGTGGGCCAAAACAGCTCCTAAAGTTATAAAAAGGTTCACAGAATTATAATTTTCTAATTGTATCCAGAAAAACAACTAGAGAGAAATTCTGATCTACAAACATCCCTCCAAAAGCATTCATTTCACAAATTATTATGGACATCCAAACTGTATAATTACCTATGCCATTAGCAGCATACAGATTCTTTGCATCATTTCTGAGTACTTGTTTGTAGATGGCCAGAGCACGATCTTGGTGACGCTTTTCCTATAAAAAGATACAAACATTGTAAAAAAAATCCAAACAAGAATCAAATAAGTTATAAATTTTGTTTTAAAGAGATGAAAAAAGATTACCTTTTCTCTATCTCGGGTGGGCTGATGCAAAGTTTGGAGCCAGACGTTGCCAAGGGCCAGCATAGAATAAGTGTCACTCTGAGTAGCTGGTTGTTTTAATATCCTCTCAAATTTCTTCTGGCCTGGACCCCATTCTTGTTTTGCCAAATGAAGATTACCAATCAAAGACCAAGCATCCGGATGGTCCTAAAAACACACATATAAAAAGAAGCAAAATCTGTAATTTGGATTCAGAGAGATCAATCATCTTTCCACAACAGCTGATTACTGGAGAGGTTTACAAGCTACACTTACGGGGCTTCCCTGGTGGTGCAGTGGTTGAGAATCTGCCTGCCAATGCAGGGCACACGGGTTCGAGCCCTGGTCTGGGAGGATCCCACATGCCGTGGAGCAACTAGGCCCGTGAGCCACAAATACTGAGCCTGCACATCTGGAGCCTGTGCTCCGCAACAAGAGAGGCCGCGACAGTGAGAGGCCCGCTCACCGCGATGAAGAGCGGCCCCCGCTCGCCGCAACTGGCGAAAGCCCTCGCACAGAAACGAAGACCCAACACAGCCAAAAATAAATAAATAAATAAATTAATACAAGCTACATTTACAATAGTGTTTTTCAAACTGAGAGTTGAGATGGATCACTGACTTGTAACATCAATTTAGTGTTTAGTTATCACCATAAGAAATGCGACAGAATGGAATACAGTAAAAATGTCAATGTACTGCCTATGGAAAGAGCACAAAATGATTTGTAAAACTTTGATTTCAGTTGTCTGTATACACACGTGTGTATGTACTAGGCTGTGGTGTGAAATCTATTTCTTACTGTGGGCCACAATCCAAACGTTTAGATGACTTCTATACCCTTTAGTATCTTTAACAAGTAAATGAAAAAAACAGGGAGATGCCAAGTCTAGAAATATGATAGCCATTAAAAGGAAAAACTGATTTACTGGGGGGAAATGGTGAAATAATTATTTTTCAAAGCTAAGAGTTAATATTACCAACCTGATTAATCTGAAGAGCTTCCTTAAACCAATCTGAAGCCTCATAAAAATTTCCTTTATCTCTAGCCATGGCTCCTAGGCGCAGATAGCCTGAAAATATACAAGTTTTCATGTTTAAAATATTAGCTATAAAGTAGAATCATAATTTTAAAGTCATACTTTTGAAACAATTGTTTTTCATTAATACATTAATACAATGAACAGAAAAGTCCCACAGGTGAAAATATATCAAGCATCAATATAACTAATTAATAACCTAATAAGTTCCTGAGCAACTCTGCCACCATCAAGTCTTCCTGTTTGAAATCTCAGATTATCTCTTCCACTCCATTCCCCAGGCTAGCACCCTGGACCAAGTCATCATCTCAAGTTATTTCAAAAGCTTCGCGTTGTTCTGTTTCCAATTTCTCTCTGAGGCACAGCACTGTGCTTGGCATATGGCACTACAGTGAAAGCACAGACTACTAGGGATTACTAGTTAGAAAACCTGGGCTCTAACTGCGGCTCTTCCACTTAAATAAAAAAGTTTCACACAAATGTTATTTTCTCCAAAAAATGTCACTCTCTCCAGGAATCAACAATGGCTTACTACTGCCTATCAACTCAGTTCAAATTTAGCCTGACATTCAACTAAAATCTTATTCATTTTAAATCACTTTTGCATCCATAACAGTACGACAGGGGCCAAATTGCTAGCCCCTAATTTGACCAGAGTCAAAACATCATAGCTTTAGGTTCTTTTAAGGGAAGTACAGCATATAAAATATTTTTAGTTAAAAACTTACCAAATTTCACATTAACTAGGTTGTAAAAACTCAAGGTAGGACATTTTTAGTAATAATTATTTCCAGGAAAAGCACTGTTCTTTCTCACTATTATAAACATTGCAAAATGTTTATATGAAATCAAAGCAGGACCCATCATAAAGATAAACCCATCACCAAATATGCCAAGGAGTTATTAAAAGCCTAATAAAGGGAGGTGACCCACTGAAGATGGCCTAGTCTATAAAATATGGTCCGACTGGTTTTTAGTTGTTTCTTTTTGTTTCTAGCATAAATTTAACTGAAGCTGCATCTTTTTTTTTTTAATTTTTAAGGCCACAAATTTGCCTTGAAGAAAAGGGGGCATATAACCTTCAAAACTGTTTAACTTTTTTTTTTTTGGTCCCACCGCAGCTGCACTGCGGGGCTTACAGGATCTTAGTTCCCTGACCAGGGATCGAATCCAGGCTCCCTGCAGTGGAAGCATGGAGTTCTAACCACTGGACCGCAAGGGAATTCCCTAAAACTGTTTACTACTGGTTCTAAGAAAGATTTTTTTCAGGCTAAATTTTTTGCTGCTGTTGTGGGCATTTTAATACACACACAAAAAGTTTAAAATTCCTACAGTCAACATAATTAGGATGTTCCCGTAAGATGTTTTTATATAGTTTTTCTGCTTCATGGAATTCACACATCGCCTCATACAGCCTGGCTAAATTGTATGACGTTGTAACAGAAATGGCATTGTAATAATGTTCATCATGCTCAGCTTCTGCCTTTGCACGATCCAATGATGCCAAAAAGTATTTCTAGGAGAAAGAAAAGAAAATTACATTGTTAAAAGACTTGGTTGATACATAGGAAAATGTGTGCATTGAACTTGATAGCATAAAAGAAGGGACTATTTCTATGTTCCTACCTTTGCCTCTCCCAGATTTCCAAGTCTGAAATGGAGGGCACCCACGTTATTCAGAATCTCTGGGGGGACATCAGCCTGCACTTTCTCCTGAAGGATCCGTGTCGCTGTTCCGTAGGCTGACAGGGCACCCTGTATTTTCATGGTGGACAGAATAAAGTGTAAGTGAAAATGAGAGGAAGAGAAACACTGCATCAGGCTTACCAAAAACACATCAGGTAGGAGACGGGAAACATGGCTAAATACCTGTATATCGGTCTGTTCTAAGATTTGTGCCAACTCAATCCAAGCTTCAACGTCATCAGGATACTGTTCTGTGACCTTCTTCAAATGGCCCTGGGATGAAAGAGATCATTAAGCTAAAGCATTCCAACTATAGGGTATGACAGTGAAATGTGGTAGCTACTCTACCCTGTTTGATAAGTCAAATGTTAGTTCAACTACAACAAACTCAGCTAACAAAACTGCGTCCATCATATTTCTACTAGCAATAACAAGAAATGAGGAATGCACATCTAGAGATAGCTAACAGGAGATAAAATTTTTAGATTTTTAAAACATACCTTGGCGATATCTCGTTTTTCTTGGTCTTCTGAGGCGGCATATAGAGAGCCAAGAATTTTCATAGTTTCATAATTATTAGGATAAGCTTTCAAAACTTTCTCAAAGCACTGAGATGCATTCTCTTTGTCACCTCGATAAATGTACATTTGTCCCAAACCAAAAAAAGGCAGCACAAAAGAGGATGAGGCAAACTGTGTGGCTTGATAGTAGTACTGGAAAGCTTGGTCATAATCTTCCTAAAAAATGAAATAAAACAAGGCCAACGACATGTACAAAAGTTTTTAAATGATTTGGAAAACCATTAAAGAATTAGATATTTAGAGAGGGTGTAAAGTTAACTTACCTGGACGTGGAATGATCTAGCCAACTGATAGCAACTTTCTGCTTGCATGGCCTCCACTTCTGTATTATGGAATGCATGGAGAGCCAAGTGCTGGACTTTACTGTAATCCTGAACAAGGAAGATCCAAAACTCAATTGAGTGAACCCAAACAACTCTACCAGTCTCAGTCATAAGGCTTCCTCAAATTTCACTTTTAAAATTTGTTCATTGAATGAACAATAGCAGCACTGTATCCAGAATTACAAATCATTTTCCTCATTCCCCTTGCTGATAAATTCAGGGAAGATGGGAACTAACAGTTGTACAGTACTTAACATTTCCCCAGTACATCTATTACTTCATTTAATCCCCACAACAATCCTTTGAGGCATTAGTCCCTGTTTTTGTGATGAGAAAACCCAAGAGAGGTTAAGTCCTTTATTAACAGTAATGGGAGCAGTTACAATTTATTGAGAACTATTATATCCAAAGCCCTCTGCTAGGTATAATACTAATATTAGTTCTAAGCTTAATCAACCTCCTGCAAAGTGCGTCATTATTACCATTTTATTGATGGGAAAATAGACACTTAAAGAAGTAAAGTTTGTTATCTAAGGTGAAAAGCTAGCATCTCAATTAAGTGGGGTTTTTTTTTTCTGACTCCAAGGCTATGTTCTATCACATGAGGGTAGCAAGTGCCAGCACTTGAACTTGTACTCAGCTCTATTTGAATGCATGGGTCATGACCTTTCTATTAGATCTCACTTTCCTTTGGATTAATCTCCCAAGTGTCTCAAAGTCAGAGTTCATACATTAGGGGTGGAAACAACTTTCCAGTTTTAATAGGAATGTGTTTTATTCATTTGACTAGAAATCTGGTCTGAAGTAGAGTTTTTGTTTGGTCAATGACCACTTCTGACATTTTTTTTTTTTTTACATTAGAAATAATAATGGGATTGCAGCTTTTATCAGGAACTGAGTGTTTCACATTAGATAAGTATTTAATATGCATATTACATTTAATCCTAACTACCACCCCTCACATCCTATACAGTAGGTATTATTACTGTTTTACAAGTGAGGCAATTAAAGTTTAGGGAAATTATTAGTTTATTTGCCCAAAGCCACAGAACTATATACAATGGTGATGCCAGAATTTGAACCAAGTGATTCAAACTCCACACTTTTAATTACATGACACAGCCTTTTGGCTTAATTTATATACTGTTCACTGGAATGAGTGTATGGAAATACCCTGCCTACCTTCTAGGGCTGTTGTAATGACAAACTGAGAAAACATATGTAAACATGCTCTGTAAACCTTAAAGACATATATTCAGTGCAAGATGACCTCATGACACCTGGCACAGTGCTGATCACAGATCAGGTGTTCAGTAACACTCAGATATACTGGCTTGATTTACATATTTCACCTATGTAATCGTTAAGGTTCTGAATATACTGATTGTTCTCAGTAGAAGCAAGTCTTTATCTTCAGCAGTGGAAGGGTGACTAGCATTGAAAATTAAAAACTGAATTATTCTCGTTTGGTTCAAGGAAGCTGTCCCAACAGCTGTGAGCACTGACTACTAGATATGCACTCAAATATTTAGAATCATCCGTCCTTTGTTTTTGTGCTGTTGTCGTTTTTCCAGTAAAAACCAAACTAACTTGTGTAACTGTTTTATCTTAAACAGTAACACTTCATTTACATATGAGATACATTTCCATCCTCTCCCTAAGTAGTTGCCTTTTAGTACTAAAACAGTTATAGCATAAAGCTTAATTAATAATTCATTATGAAAGGGGAGTATGCTTCTACAGCCAGAGAGAGTAAAGCATCATGGCGAATAGCTGTGTGACCTCAGGCTATTAACTCTTGCTTCCATTACATCCACAAAATGAGGAAAATATTACCTACCTCATAGGATTATTTTGAATGTCATATAAATTCACAGCATGCATTTTTAACAGCACTTGGCATTTTGCAAGCATACGATGCATATTAATAGCAACAATAACAGCAACACAGCATCTGTTACTAATAAGGATTGATGCAGTTTTGTGAACTTTTACCTAAACTGCTATTTAATTAAAGTTCTTGGTATAATTTAGCACCTGGTTTCAAAATGACTGATTAAACTCATGCTTACTAACTATGTAAAAACTTTTTTAGTATTTGAGAAACCTAGAATGCCACTGCTTCTACAGAGTTAGTGGCAACTTAAAAAATTACATCATGATCAACGTGTGAAAATAAACAAGCAAAAATTTCACCATATGCTACACTCTTACCAAACTACTAAGACTATATCATAGATCTGTGCCTGTCTTCTCTCAGCTACCTAGTGACCTTCTTCTAAAAACATAGTTCAAGAGCTTTTTCATTCTTGGTGATGAAAACTCTCCTTAATCACTTCCTCTTTCATTTCTTTACCACAGCAGGGCAGAGACCTTTATTTTTACATTTACATTTGTTCCCATGTCTGTGTTTTCTATGAAACAACTCCTTGAGTGCAGAAACCACGTCTTACTGAACTCCACATCCCTGTCGCAATGTTGGGTACAGTATACAGGGTCAATAATTATTAAATGAATGAATGAATGAATGAACAAACATACCCAGATACTAATTAGTATCCCCAGATACTAATACAAACTCTAACTTGAAAAAAAACTCTTGATTCAAATTTCTTTCCAAGTTAAAAAGATAAAGTATCACCTGCAGTACAGAAAAACAAAAATCAGGATTTAAAATTAAACAACTTTAACAAATGATTTCTCCTACCTTTTTGAAGAAAAAGTGATTTGCCAAGTGGTTCAATACCATAGGGTTGCTAGGATCAATAGTATAGGCTCTGGAAAGAAGTTGGACACCATTTTTGATGGAATCAGCCTAAAAGAAAAACAATGATGGCAGGGTTGAGTGAAATATTACTTAAATAGCACTTTTTCAAAGTTTCCTTTATAGTTGAAGAAATAAGATTATAAGATTATTTGTTCAGATAGCAAAATATAGCTCTTGTTTTAGTTAACTTTCACCAGGGATAAAAAATTTCAAACAGTGATGGTGAGAATGAAAATTGGCATAGCCACTGTGGGAAACAGTACAAAGGTTTCTCAAAAAACTAAAAACAGAACTACCATATGACCCAGCAATTCCACTCCTGGGTATATATCTGAAAAAAACAAAAACACTAATTCGAAATGATACATGCACCCCAAAGTTCATAGCAAGATATGGATACTGCCAAGATAATGGAAACAATCTAAGTATCCATTAATAGATGAATGGATAAAGAAGACATGGTATATATATATATAATGGAATACTACTCAGCCATAAAAAAGAATGAAATTTTGCCATTTGCAGCAACATGGATGGACCTGGAAGGCATTAGGCTAACTGAAGTAAGTCAGAGAAAGATATATAATGTATGATATCACTTATATGTGGAATCTAAAAAATACAACAAACTAGTGAATATAACAAAAAAGAAGCAGTCTCACAGATATAGAGAACAAACTAGTGGTTACCAGTGAGGAGAAGGGGGAAGGGGAAACAGAGGGGTGGGAAAGTGGGAGGTACAAACTATTGGGTGTAAGATAGGCTCAAGGATGTACTGTACACCATGGGGAATATAGGTAAGATTTTGTAATAACTGCAAATGGAAAGTAATCTTTAAAAATTAAAGAAAAAATAATAAAAATAAATTCAAATAGTGAGGTAAACTTTTAGAATTTAGCTTTCTTAACAAACTTAACTGCAGAAACACTGGGCATTTTCTGCCCTTTGAAATTGGGTGCATGTAGTAAATATTGATATCACTGTCCTAAATAATTTACTGCTAAGGCAAATCATAGAAAAGACTCCAAAAGATTGCATTTTTTAACAGCTCTGTTGAGATATAATTCAATATATAATTCAATACTATTCACCTGACAAATCAGTCAGGAACTAGACAGTTTTTTCACCCACATACCTCTTTATTGTTGAGTTCTAGAACAGCCAGTCCCACCAATGCTCCCACACATTTGGAATTGAGTTCCAGGGCTCTGCTGAACGCCAGACGAGCCTTCTCCAATTTGTTAAGTTTCACAAAGCAATGGCCCATTCCTAAACGAACTTCCGCTACAAAAATAAAATCAAGTCATTCAGTCTGTCAAACTAGGGCATTTTTAGGATTCAAATTTGTTTATTTTTAATTTTATTTATTTATTTATTTTATTTTTGGCTGTGTTGGGTCTTCGTTTCTGTGTGTGGGCTTTCTCTAGTTGAGGCGAGCGGGGGCCACTCTTCATCGCGGTGCACGGGCCTCTCACTGTCGCGGCCTCTCTTGTTGCGGAGCACAGGCTCCAGACGCGCAGGCTCAGTAGTTGTGGCTCACGGGCCTAGTTGCTCCGTGGCATGTGGGATCTTCCCAGACCAGGGCTCGAACCCGTGTGCCCTGCACTGGCAGGCAGACTCTCAACCACTGCGCCACCAGGGAAGCCCCAAAATTTTTAAAATGCTTAAACAGTCTCTATTTATGAGTTGCAAAATCGCAGAATTAACCTCAGTACAACTACACTATAAAATCTTCGGGTGTATCACAAACTTGGTTTCACTGGAGGTCAGAGCATACCACTCTCCCCTCACACTTCCCAACCCTTACCCCCTCATCAGGGATACCTTTCTCACCACAGAACAGATCACCTATAAGAGTGGTATTTTTCTTGTCTTCCAACGCTCCTGGCTACACTGTACCTTCAATATCTAATTTTTAAAGAGCAATTTTTAAACAGAGAACAAAAAGCTTCATTAAAGCCTTAAATATAGTGACTGACTACGTGCACATCTGCAGAGCTATGCTTATAAATGCTTCCCAATTTCAAAGCCATGCCAAAACACAACCATGTTTCTAAGGATAACCTCTCCACTGCTCACTGGATCCTACCCCTTCTCATCTAAAGACACTGCTCCTGCAACCCTGCCCTATTTTTCCCACATCATCAAATTTTCCCTCTCAACTAGATCATTCTCATCCATATACATTCTCGCATCTTAAAAAAATCCCCTCTTGATTCCATTTCCCTTTCCAGTTGTCAATTCATTCCTACTCTTCCCTAGATAGTAAAACTCCTTGAGAGATCTACATTTGCTGCCTCCCAATTCCTTTCCTTCCCTTTTCTCTCTTGACTCCACCCCAATGAGTATCTCACCTCTACCATTCCAGTAAAACTGCTTTATCAAGGTCACTAATGATTTGTATGCTGCCAAATCCAATGATCAACTTTCATTCCCTATTTTACTCGGCCTAACAACAGAATTTGACACTGACACCCTCTCCTTCTGGAAACATTTTACATTTGACTTCAAAATTTGCTAAATGAATGAGATTTTGGAAAGAAAAATAGTATAGGGCAAAAAGATTATATTATGATCTACTATGCAGCTTTTGAATCAAATATCAATATTTTAAGTTGGATCATACACAGCCTAGACTTACAGTTTTTCTCTTACCTGGACATCCCGGGTTAGTTCGCAAGGCTTTCTTATAGTAAGCGAGAGCTCCTCTGTAATCTTTCTTGTTGAATGAAATGCAAGCTTTACCTGTAATGATTTTTAAAAATAAACATGCACTTATTAAGGAACACAAGTCTCATATGCTCTCTACTAACTCACCTAAATCAAATATATTTCTCAGTAAGAAATACTTGAAAATAGTAAAAATGATTTCATATTTAAACTTGTTTTCCATGAGGGTATATTAATCTATGCCTATAAATAGAACAGTACTATATTATGTTAAATGTTATAAAATAATTAAAGTAGCTTAGAGTTGTCCAAATAGATTGTTTATTGATGCTTCAGAAGTGGATAACAAATTATGCTTAACTGGTATATATCTTATTTCTGTAATTTCAACAGAAACAATGATCTATTGTAATAGTTTTATTTTTAATAAGGTAAAGCTCTTCTACTTTGCTGCCCAGCCCAGTTACTAAGGAGTCATCGGCAAAGAAATACATTCTAGGCACAGCTGAAAAATATAGACTCCTAAGATGGTTGCCGAAAATGACTTACCAAGAAGGGCTGGAATATTATTTGGAGACTGGTTGAGTACGAAATGAAATTGTGCATCAGCCTGATCCATTTTGTCACCTTCAAGTAGGCAGAAGCAGGCTCTTCCCAACAAATGGTTCTGAAAAAGTAATGCATCATCTTAGACTTGACTTTATCCAGGACTAACCACAATTTAACACAAATGTTTAACATGAAAATGAAAACCATATAGGAAGGAAGCAGAGCATCACACAAATTCCTCTATCACTGTAATGTGTTTAAACTACCAGTAAGCAATTCTTAATTGCAAATTGAGGAACTATCCTGAAATGCAAGTTGTCTGTGCCAGGAACGATGACAAAAAGAAAAGTTCAAACTCCCTAAAATATGCTTGAAGTTCACCTGAGGATGTTGGAATTACCAACTCAACATGTGGATAAGTTTCACATGCTAAATTTGCCCATATTACTTCAACAGTACAAGGACCAAAGAAATTTCTATTTTATTAAGAAACTCTTCTTTTTGACTATTCTTATCAACTATGTTATTTTAAGAAAAACTGAAAGAAAATCTGTTGCCTATTATACACATTTTACTTTCATGTGGTACTTTTTTCCCTTTCATAAATTCAAAGACATCTGACTTAATTTACCTGATCATACATAATAATTTTATCTGCCATCGTATACAATAGGGTGGCCTGTGTAATAAGATCTTTCTTGTTGTCCTTATTCTTCTCCTTCCGAGCCTGTTGTACATAATAGGCTGCCAATGTATCCAAGCAAGTCATCTGGTCTTTTTCATGGTCTCTATAGTCCAAATTGCCGTCTATACGCGCTGCTTCCAACAACTTTACAAACTCTTCTGTTTTTCCTTGCTTGTAGTATTCCAGCTATAAGGTAAAGAATCAAACTAGAATTACTGGAGGATATGTCAATACAAAAAGTTGTACAGAAATGTTTATAGCAGCTTTATGTGTAATAGCCCCAAACTGGAAACAACTAAATTGTTGATCAAAAGGTGAATGGACAAACTGTGGTCTATCTGTATAATGGCTACTGCTCGGCAGTAAAAAGGAGCTATTGGATACATGCTACAACATGGATAAATCTCAAACTAATCTTTAGTGACAAAAAGCAGATCAGGGGTTGCCTGGGCACTGTGGAGGGGCAAGGGAGAGGTGGGAGGAAAGTTTTAGGGGTGATGGATATATTCGTTATCTTGATTGTGGTGATGATTTCACAGGTGTACATATATGCTAAAAATTCTCAAATGGTACGTGTGAAATATGTGCAGTTTACTATAGATGAATTATACCTACTAAAGCTGTTTAAAAAATTATAATCACTACAAATGCTTCCATCTTCTTACCTAGCAATAGTTGATTTCAAACTAAATCAGAGCCCAAGAGAGAAAGCAATAGTGAGAGGGTATAAAGAATTCCAAAAAGAAAACTTGGGTTCTAGTTATAGATCCATCAAAAATTTTTTATGACTTTGGGTCTGCTGAATAACTTCCCTGGGCATCTGTTTCATTTATTAATAATAAAAGGAATATCCACCATTTATTAACCCCTTACTGTGGGCCACAAACAATGCCAGGAGCTTCATATACATTATCTCTAATCTGTACAACCACCCTTAAAGTGAGTGCTAACAACCCCCTATTTTAGATGAGGAAATAGGCTCAGAAGGTAGGTCATTTGTCTAGTTAGTAGCCGAGTTGGAATTTGAACAAAGGACTCTCTAATCCCAAAGCCTACATTCTTTCTTGTGTAACAACCTACAGCCCACAATGCTTCATGAATTTATTTTACTACAGGTGCCATGCTAACCCTCCAAGCCTTCAATTTTCATGTAAGTGCCGTTAAAGGAGGCATCTGTACTAAAAAATACTAAGTTCCCTTCTGGTTTTAAAAAATATGTGACAAGCATTAATGTCTTGTTCTCCAAAGACTAGGAAAACTTAGCACTTTAAGTCAGGAGGGCACTGCTTGTCACTGAAAGTACCTCTCTGTAAATCCATACCCAAGAAACTTTTTAAGAGTTAGGCTTGAGCACTGGACACAAGCCCGATTCCAGATCCACTTCTCTGACCCTTCAAGGTCAGAGGCCTCCTGTGTATCTTTACATGAAAGGGACCTGTGACAAACTTGCTTAGGAATAATGATCAAAGTATTTACTATATTTTATTCATAATCATTTACTATAACGTTCCCACAAAAAAGAAACATCATTATGCAGCTGGTGCTGGGGAGGGCAGAGGGTGTTAGGTTGTTTAAATTGTGGCACCTCATTTTTTCTCAGTTTATCTACAAACCATAAGCCAGTCTTCACTGAGTAATCATTAAATAATCAAATGCTCAATATAGAGTACTCTTTAACTTAAATGAATTCTGCTTTTACCAACATATACTAATTTACCAGAGGCCAACACATCACTTAGTAAACTGGTCTTTAATACAATTAACTTCCATATACATGGTGCTATCTATCATTCACCCAAGCTGGCTATTACTGTATCTGAAAACAGAACCACGTATTTTTTCCAGTCAACATATAAAAAATATTTGTTACATGAATACTCACCGCCAAAGCAATCCATATGTGCAGTTGTGTGTGTTCCTGTTTCAGAATACTGATAACTTCATCTCCCTCCGGTAACTGATCGAAGTCAAGTTCAATGACCTAAAATACAAAATGTAGGTTTTAACTCTTATTTTTCTTTTTAAAATTTACATTTCTTCTTTGACTGCTGCTTTCCTAAAGATACATCAGTATGGTTATACATAGGATTTGTGTTCACTTTCAATAGGGCTGAACAAGCATACGTTAAGAAACGTTTAAGGAGCATATGACAAATACGTTATATGGTAATATTAAAGCATAGCAAACAAACCCTGCTAGTTGTCCTCATGTCACTAGAACTATAAAATGCTACGGAAGCTTTGCTTACTGAAAAAACTAAAAGGAAACCCTGTGTAACGTATAACGCAGATAAAGTACAGATAAGCACCCCAGAGACTCATGCCACAGACTCTGAGACTCGGTCTGACAACTTTTTTGTTTTAATTTATTTTTATTTTTGGCTGCATTGGGTCTTTGTTGCTGCACGCGGGCTTTCTCTAGCCGTGGGGAGCGGGGTCTACTCTTCATTGCGGTGTGCATGGGCTTCTTCTTGCGGTGGCTTCTCTTATGCCTAGAGCACAGGCTCTAGGCATGCGGGCTTCAGCAGCTGTGGCTCGCAGTCTCTAGAGCACAGGCTCAGTAGTTGTGGCGCACAGGCTTAGTTGCTCCGCGGCATGTGGGATCTTCCCGGACTAGGGATCGAACCCATGTCCCCTGCATTGGCAGAAGGATTCTTAATCACTGCGCCACTAGGGAAGTCCCGGTCTGACAACTTCAGAAGCACAGTCCTAAAGGCAATGCAAAGTTGAGTGCCACCGTACACACTAATCATGGAGGCATCATTTGTGTCACACACACTCCTGAATGTGGCACAAAAATAACAGTAGGAAAATGTTCTGGAATTAGATAGTGGTGATGGTTACACTACTAAAAACCACTGGATTTTACGGTAAGTGAAACATATCTCAATATTGTACCTCAATCAAAAGTAAGAGTATGAGATATCCAATAAGACAACATCAAAAAAAAAAAAAAAGACAACATCAGTTCTGAGGGCTTTACTCAGACAAGCCATAGGCCACCCATAAAAGAGGCGACAGGAAGGGAGACGGGGTTAATTCTATCAGCACACTGCAGCGGCTATTATCTTAGGGTCTCTATTTCGTTGATGGAGCCTTGTGTGGCAGATGTGGTGCACCATGACACTCGAGTTTCTAAGGGAGGAAGGGCGACATCCTATATATTCCCAGGGAGAGACACTTAGTTTGAGTAGCAGAGAGAACACAGTGACATCTGCGCCCACCTCTGTGATCTATGAGGTGCCTTACATTTTATCAGGCACTGTCACACCCCTCTGCTCCTGAATTAGGAAAAGAGCAGAGTACTGTCAAATACGGACAGGTTGGTGGGGAACTTTCAAGAACTCCTTCTCGGGGTGGCTTCGAGGTTGCGGGGACCTGATGTTCCCAGCCTGGGAGGGCGCCGGGGCTGGGGAAAGACGTGATCGGAGCTTCGGCCGGGTAGTAGGATCTGGGGAGAGGGTGCTCTCGCTTCAGAAACGAAGTCGAGAGAAAGGGGGAGGGGGAGATCGTCCAAGTTCAAGGTCCCCACCCTCCCCCATTCTCGACACTTACCTCGTCAGTGTCCCGGAGGGGAATCTCAATGGATCCCCGCGACATGGCGAGATCAGAAGGCGAGCGGGCGCCCGGCCCCGCCGCTCCGCAGCTGGTGCTCCTGGCTTCTGGCTCGTCCAGAGGCTAGCGGTGGCTCGGGCTCCGGTCGTGACTGCCGCCCCGCGGCGCCGCCGAAACTCGGGCTTCTCCTTCCCGTCAGCAGCTCAAACAACGAACAGCAGACGGCGACCGGCGACTTCCGGCAGCCCCGCCCCCTGCCCCGGAAACTTTCCCCGCGGGAGGGCCTGTCCGATGGTAGGGCTCCTCCTGTGGCTCAGGTTCCCCGACTTTAGGAGGAGCGCTTGGAGGCTTCCGTTTGGCCTGCCCACCTTTCCGAGGACCTGAGGCTACTGAACCTGAAGCCTCACTGGCGCCGGAATAAATACGCCGAGGGCGTATCCGCCCCGCCCTACGGTGGGCGGGGCGACGAATGAGGCGCGGATTCGGGGCCTGGCCACTGACTGACATGGGAATTCTGGCCAATTATAGCCATCCTTTCCTGATCCTTACTCTGCCCCCCGAACGCCGGACTTGGCCCCTGCCAGGTGGGCCTGGCCAGTCTCGTTTTACAATCTGTTGTAGATTGCCATGAATAATCCAATCATTAATTCCTTAACCCAATCATTGGTTGCTCATTTAGCAGCTGCTATTCGTTTGTCATACATGTGCTACATTTGTGACCAGTTTAAATATGAATGTTACAATGAATTCTGTAATCATTGTGGTAGTTCATGTATTTTGTGTGGGTTTTGTTTTGGGGTTTTTGTTTTTGTTTTTGGTTCTTTGAAGCATATGAGAATCTGCTAGATTTGTGATTTTAATAAAATTGTTGAAGAATTGGATTAAATTTGTAATCAACGTTTTGATTAAATTATAGTATTTGACTAAATATATCTTAATTAGTGTTTTCATTAAATTATAGAATGTGATTAAATTAGATTGTAATCACTGTTTTGATTGAACCAGAGAGGAATCTGATAAAATAGATTTGTAAACACCGTCAGTTTTACCAAGTACCTCTTATATGTATCGGCTTCATCTCCACCACCTCCATTCTAGCCCAAACCAATATCATCACTTTCCTGCCATAGTCTCCTGTTTTACCCAATACTTCATCCACTCTTGGTCCCAAACTCCAATCCAGTTTCAGCATGTTACACACCTATCTTTAAAAAAATACCAGTTTGATGTTTGTGTTTCCTCCCACCTCCCTCAAAACCTTTAAGTGGAAACTTTGTTAAATTTAAGTTTTGATTAGTTGTCCAATACAAACATAATACTAGCTATGTAGGTATGTAGGTAATTATAAATTTTCTAGTAGTCACGTTAGATAAAAAGAAGTAGATGAAACTAGTTTTAGTAAAATATTTTGTTTTACCCGATATATCCAAAATATAACTTCAACATGTAATAAATATGAAAATTGAGATAGCTTACATTTTGTTCATATTGTCTTGGAAATCCAGTTTGTACTTTACATTTATATACTTAATTCAGTTGCTTAATTTTAATTGGAACTACTGGACCTGTACTTAGATTTCATAAAATTTGCAGCTGAAAAAAAATAGATCCACATACTTGAGTTTACCAAGCATACTCAAAAGTTTTCCAATAACTGAATCAATTATCAGGTTAAAATGAAAATTTTCAGTTAATTAAAAACAAACAAAATTTAAAAGTCAGTTCCTTAGTTGCATTAGCCATATTTCAAGTGTTCAATAACCACATGTGGTTAGTGTATACAGTATTGCACAGTATTTCCAGGAAATATCGTTTAATACATTTTAAGGTTTATAAAGTGAGCATTAAACAAGAGTACACCTAGTGATGAGTGTTACTCTTCTTGCCCAAAACACCCCTGGCTTTAAAGACCCTAGCAACACATTTGAAATGGTGTTTCAGTTACCGGCAATCAAAGGCATCCGAACTGATAGTGCAGTTGTTCTGCACTATCAGTTACTATGATTGAATAATATGAGAGCTCAGTTTAGACTGGGATTTGGAAGAAGTGACATTTAGGTTGCCACCAGGAAGACAAGTAAAATTTGGCTAAGTAAAGGCAATAGGGGAGTGTGTACCAGACAGAGGGGACAGCATGCTGGGGAAGAGCATTGTGAACCGGAAAGAAGGCCATATCACTGGAACGTAAAAATTGTTGGGGCGAGTAGCATGAGCTGAGTCTGAAGACATAAGAAGTAGTCAGATCATGCCCAGATTTATCCACGTAAAGCAAAACTGGTTCGTTGCCTTGCTTGCAATGTAAGTGTAGACGTCACAGTTAGGAAAAATAAAACATTTGCACTCTGAGGTAAACCGAAAAAAAAAAAAAAGTCAGTGTCACACTATAAGTCTCCAAAATGAATGAAACCTTCAGCCTTTCCCACATGTTACTGACTTCCTAAAAAAAACGATTCAATCACTGACTTTTGGGACTTCCTGGTGGCGCAGTGGTTAAGAATCCACCTGCCAATGCAGGGGACACAGGTTCGAGCCCTGGTCTGGGAAGATTCCACATGACTCGGAGCAACTAAGCCCGTGCGCCACAACTACTGAGCCTGTGTGCCACAACTACTGAAGCCCGCGCACCTAGAGCTCGTGCTCCGCAACAAGAGGAGCCACTACAATGAGAAGCTCGCCCACGGCATGGAAGAGTAGCCCCTGCTCGCTGCAACTAGAGAAAGTCCGTGCGCAACAACGAAGACCCAGCGCAGCCAAAAATAAATAAATGAATAAATAAATAAATTTATTAAAAAGAATCGTTGACTTTTGCAATGCTGACTTTGCAAGTCTAAAGATATGCAAAAATTTGGAGAAATTTGGCAATCATATGAAAGAATTGCTCTTTTTCAGTCATGAATCAGCTAACTATAAACCTTATAACCTTGGGCGGGGGGAGGGGTGTCTGAGGAACCAGTCCTTCTAAACCTTTAACTCACTTGTAAACTTTTGCAAGCAGTTTTTCTAAGGAAACTTTTTTTCTAATGCCTTTGTCTCTGAGACTTCTTTTGACATAAGGTATGTTAAGGAGTTCGGATTTTATCTTAGGTGCAATGTAACTGAAAAGTTTGAAGTGATGTATTGCAATATATGTATCAATGAATATGTGTGTACAAACTAGAGAATTGGTTTTGTGGTTTTAAAAGATTGTCCTGGTTACATTGTGGAGAATGGATTGGAGAGTATTTGAGAGGATGTGGGCAGAATACTTAGGAAACTACTGAGTGACACATGATAAATAGCTAGGAATAGGTTTAAGGTGGTAGAAGTGGAGAGAGATATATAATATATCTCCATTTCTCTCCACTTCCACTACCTGAAATGTACATATATCCTGAAATATATATATATATGTATATATATATGTGTATATATGTATTTATATAGCGAATCACCAGGACTTGCTAAACTGGATACAAGGGTCATTGAAAAAGTAGTGTCAGGAAGGATGTTCAGGTTTCTGGCATGGACGACTGCGTGAATGAAGTGTCATTTTCCAAGATAGAAATGATTAGTGGAGGAGTACATTTGGGCAAGGGTAGATCACTGGTTGGGTTTCAGGTATGTTGCTTGCCCTGTCTCTGACATCTCTGAGACAGATATCAGACAGGCAGTTGAATATACAGTTTTGGAGCCTAGTAAACAGTTCCGGAGCTGGAGAAATAAGTCTGAAAGCTGCTAGTATATAGATGAAATTTAAAATTATGGGGTAGGATTAGGTAAACTCAAGAAAGAATGTAGAATGACAAGAGAAGGGCCCAGGACAAAGCTCTGTGGAATTTTAGCATACAGCAGGCAGGTAGGGGAAGAGGTTCTGTGAGGAATCAAAAGACTAGAAGGAGAGAAAATCCTGTGGCAACAGTTGGGACTTAAACTGTAACTTGACACAGATAGCTACAGGCAGCTTTTTGTTTTTCCCTAACTGTAGCAGACATGGGTGAAATTAGATGTTTTTAAGCTGCAGATCTAGTTTTGGAGTGAGTACAGAGATTTTCCTTCAGCTGACATGATTGTGCAATGTCCGTTCACAAACACCGTGCTCCATGTTGGGCCTGAGTGCACCAGAGCAAGGTAAAGCAATTAGTGTACTTGGTCAGTGTGGGTTTTGTTGAGTACATATTCCAACTAGATTGCTAAGATTCTTCAGCTTTCTGTTGTTGATTCTGTGGTTGGTTGTAGTATTGGTAAATACATATATTTAGCCAGCCTGAAGAATGAGCTATTTTACATGTTGATCAAATATGCTAACTATTAAAATATTTGATCTTAACAGAGAATATTTGAGATCTTAAATTAGATATCTTTTAAATAGTGGGACACAAAGGGATATATTTTAAGTAGTTCGTATACATTATTAAGAAAGAATAGGAATTGTATTTGTTTGCTAGGGTTGCCACGAGAAAGTACCACAGACTGGGTGACTTAAACAACAGAAATTTATTTTGGTTAAAACTCCACACTTCCAAGGGAGGGGGCACGGGTTCGATCCCTAGTCGGGGGACTAGCATCCCACATGCCACCCGTCTCGGCCAAAAAAAGAGAGAGAGAAGTTGCAACCACGGGTCTGTATATCAGGTACGTTGGGTGTTGGACATTTCGCACTTGGTCTGGGAATTCCCAAGACAAGAAATTAGCACAGGAATTATCCCTAAGTGTGTGGTATCTCTGGCATGTTTGGGCAAGTTACTTAATATTTTTGATTGATTGGTCCTTACTTCCCCTAGTGGGAATTAAATAATGGTAACTAAGAGGTATTGAATGTTTACTTGTGTCAGCACTTTACCTGCCAAAACTCATTTAATCTTCAGAACAGCCCTATGACATGGGTACAGTAATCTGCCAATGGTGCGAGGCCATGGGGGGTGGTCATATCTGTCTCCTGGGATCGGTGTGGAAATAAGATGAGGTGTAAAGTGTTAGGCCAATACTCATGTGACTTTACTTTGGAAACTGCAACCAACTCTCCATCCCTTGGAGTTTGCTCACTTCAGATAGGACACACACTCTCAAACTCTTTACTTCCTCTCTTTCTGGTTGTCCCCAAAGGTAGGAAGCACAAGATTCCTTCTTATTTTAAGGATTTTATTATTGATCCTTGTTGAAGGAAGGAAAGAAGATGGACTTTGAGGTGGCTTTGAAAGATGGGTAGGATTTGAGCAGGCAGAATGTGGGAAGCGTTTCAAGCAAAATCTTAATGGCAAGAATGACACTCTTTAAAGACCAGTGACAAGTGAATACATCCCAGCATTAAAACTTACCAATTCTTCGACATCCATCATGTGTCTGTCGACAAATATTCAATTAGCAATCAAGTTAAGAAGAAGAAAGAGAATTTTATTTAAACCAAACTGGGGATTATAACCCACGAGACAGACTCTCAGAAGCTCTGAGAACTGTTCCACCTGTTAGAAGTCGAAGGCACAGTTATATAGCAATACGTTTTCGAGACAAATACATCAAAATGATACACTGATATTTTACCTAAAGTTCACCAAAGGTACATAGTCCAGGTAAACATGTACAAATCGAGCGGTTAAGTCACTATGACCGCCTACAGAGTTGGGGAGAAATGTGAATCTTCTGAGAAGTTATGTTGCTAGCATCAGAAGAAAGAAAAAAAATTGATGTTTAGTGTCGAGTAGGCATTCCCATCTTTGAGGAGCTCTGGTTAACGTGTAATGCAGATGTGCACTGCACATTAGGGAGGGAGGGAGGAGGCCCAAACGGACAGAAAGAATTTTATGTTTAAATGTTCTCATCCTGCTTAAAATATAAATTTTATTTTATCGTGTCCCGTCTCCTCCAGGAAACCTTCCTTGTTAATATCATTCAAGAATCTGTCACCTGTTTGTCTTATTGTCTCCAAAAATAGCTTGGCATTGAACTATATTCAGTTTGGAAGACGGTATATATCACAGTATACTTATTTATTTATTTTTTTTACATTTTAAAAAATTGAAGTATAGTTGATTTACAATGTTGTGCTAATTTCTGCTGTACACCTAGAGGGGTGGGATAGGGAAGGTGGGAGGGAGGTGCAAGAGGGAGGGGATATGGGGATATATGTATACATATAGCTGATTCACTTTATTATACAGCAGAAACTAACACACCATTGTAAAGCAATTATACTCCAATAAAGATATAAAAAAAATTTCTTCTGTACAGCAAAGTGATTCAGTTATACATATATATACATTTTTAAAAATATTCTTTTCCATTATGGTTTATCATAGGATATTGAATATAGTTCCCTGTGCTGTACAGTAGGACCTTGTTGTTTATCCATTCCATATATAATAGCTTACATCTGCTAACCTCAGCCTCCCACACTGTCCCTCCCCCGACCCCCTCCCCCTTGGCAACCACCAGTCTGTTCTCTATGTCCGTATATCACAGTATATTTAAAATACCTACTTTTTAAAAGTAAACAATCTCAAATTTTTATTGTCTTCATAATAAAACAAAATAAACTCAGAACTGGATCACTTGGCCCTTTCTTTTTTTATCTCCTCCCAGCACAAAGTGCTTATTACACCTCTTGATAGCCAGCATTCTCCTAGATCTGCAGTTGGGCTCAACGCATTCAAGCCTCAGCGCAATCGTCTTTGTAGTTTTAGCCTTTTTCTGGAAAATCGACTTAGTCTGGCCACCATAGCCACTCTGCTTCCTGTCATAATGCCGCTTTCCCTAGGCATACAGAGAGTCCTTGCCCTTCTTATACTGTGTGACTTTGTGCAGTTGGTGCCTGCCACACTTCTTGCAGAAAGTCCGGCCGGTTTTAGAAACGTTCACCATATTTGCAAGACTGCTATCAGCACCGAAAGAAGCTAAAATACTTTTTTTTTTTAGATTTAAAAAAAAATATTTATTTTATTTATTATTATTTATTTTTGGCTGTGTTGGGACTTGGTTGCTGCGCGCGGGCTTTCTCTAGATGTGGCGAGCAGGGGCTACTCTTTGTTGCGGTGCGCGGGCTTCTTGTTGCGGTGGCTTCTCTTGTTGCAGAGCACGGGCTCTAGGTGCGCGGGCTTCAGTAGTTGTGGCACGAGGGCTCAGTAGTTGTGACTCGCGGGCTCTAGAGCGCAGGTTCGGTAGTTGTGGTGCACGGGCTTAGTTGCTCTGTGGCATGTGGGATCTTCCCGGACCAGGGCTTGAACCTGTGTCCTCTGCATTGGCAGGCGGATTCTTAACCACTGCACCACCAGGGAAGCCCTAAAAGACCTATTTAAAAAAAAAATTTTATTTATTTATTTGGTTGGTTGTGCTGGGTCTCAGTTGTGGCAGGCAGGCTCCTTAGTTGAGGCTCACCTGCTCCTTAGTTGTGGCATGCATGTGGGATCTAGTTCCCTGACCAAGGATCGAACCTGGGCCCCCTACATTGGGAGCTCGGAGTCTTAACCACTGCACCACCAGGGAAGTCCCTAAAATATGTGTTTCGAATGCAGTCTTTTCTCCCCTCTGACTTTCCTCAAGGTCAGAATATTTTTCGAATACTCCCCTCTCACAGTGTAAGGAGCCTAGAATTCTCAATACATAAATAGATTTTGAATTGCTTGATAAAAGCCACAGTTGGAAGCACAGCAAAGGATATTGCTTCCAAAAGCAAACGTACACAAGGAATTTGCATACTATTGCTTTGTGTAGATGAAGCTTTCTGCTTGAGTGTTTAAATAAATATTTTGAAGATATTCTCAGAACTTTGAAAAGTGAAGATCGTTCTTCTCATTCATCCCTAAAAATCGTGAGAAGCATTTCAATTTCAAGGAAAGATGGAATATTTTGACTGAGTTATCTTAGATTTTGTACATTAAAAGATGTCTGTTTATAAAATGAGTTTAGAACAGTTTAAAAATACTTTTACCTGATTCTTTGTCCAGATTTATGTATGTGGTAAACATACCACTATATTCTGGGACTTGTTAGGGCAGAGAAAAAATTAATGTGCACTCCAGTGAGAATTCTTTTTACTTACCCTCAGGGTGACTTTCTGCCTAAAGAAGTATGTTATAACAACTTAAGAAATTCTTTTCCAGCTATCCTGCCGAATTACCCCCTCTATGAGTGTGGGAAATCAACTCAACTGTGTAGTTTATGATTGGTCAAGTTAGTGGTTTACACAGTGTAACCAAAGTAAGCCAATTTATCAGTGCTTTTTGGCTGAGAGCATGCCAAGGCCCGGTCAAACTGACATATCGATATTTACCCCAGAGTGTAGATGACTCCTGCCGGTGAAGCCTGTTTACAAAGCCTGTTTACAAAGCCTGTTTACATATATATGTAATTTTAAAAGGCATTTGGATCAACATTTCAGCACTATTCTTATTTTAAAATAATTTTATATTATGGTGGGATAAAGGGAGAACTTTTCAAGTTTTGGAGAGATTTCCCATTCTTCTGTTTCAGAGACAGGACTGTTGCTTACAGCAGTGCTTTTCAATCTCTTTAGTGTAACAAGTATCACCTGGAGAGCTAGTTAAACTCAGATTTCTGGGTCCCAATCCCAGTTTCTGATTCAGTAGGTGTGGGGTGAGATGGAGAATTTGCATTTCTAATGAGTCCCTGGTGATGCTGGTGTTCTTGGTCCAGGGACCACACTTTGAGAACCGCTGCTGAGAAACCCTGGGCTTAGAGAATCCTAGAGTCGGACCTTCGAATACTTACATGACGTCAGACACTGTGCAAATCACTTTACATCCATTATATCTAATCCAGATGACAACCTTACAAGTTAGGAACGATTACTCCTATTTTATAGATCAAGGAACTGAGGCTCAGGAACTTAATTAAGTTATCCAAGATCACACAGCTTGTAAGTGGCAGAGCCAGAATTTGAACTAGGGTTTTCCTGTCTCCAGAGGCGTGTTACTTCTCTGTTAAAATATATGCTTTTTATCTGGGTTAAAGTTCTTCTAGTCCCAGTTTCTTCCTCACATGGGAATAATTTCTCTAACATCCCTGAACCATGGCTCTTTGGCTTTTGCTCAAATCTATCAGGAAGGGACACTCACTACTTCATGAAGAAAGTCTTGTTGGAGACAGCTAGAGTGATCAGCCATGTGGTTTGCCTGGGACCAAGTGGTCTCCCAGGGTAGGACTTTCAGTTTTAAAACCTACACAGAGCCAGGCAAACCGGAATGACTGGTCACTTTAGGACGGCTAAAGCCATTTCAAATGCTTTGTTATTAGCCCACCTTCTTTTCTATACTTTTCCATTTCTGTTGCAGTTTTGTCTAATTGGGTCTTGTACATGATAGTCCTTCAGATATTTGAAGATGATGATCCTTCCACCAGTCACCAGACTACCTTCATGCCCTTTGACCTTTCTTCACATAACATAGTATATATAGCACTTTCTATGTGTCAGGAACTCTTCTAGAAGTTTTATGTATATTAACCAATTTAATTTTTGCAAGAGTCCTATGAGGTAGGTACCATTATTATCCCCATTTTACAGATGGGGAAACTGAAGCATAGTTAAGTACTCTGCTCCAGGTCACAGTTTTTAAGAGGCTAAGCCAGGATTTTAACCCACAGAGTATGGCTCCAGAATCCACGCTCTTAATCACTACACTTTACTGCTTTCCACTCAGTCAGTAAGGGTCTACCAAGTACCGACTATGCACTGAAAAAGATACAGAAGAGAGACATGGTCCTTGTCACCATGGAGTGTATAGTCTAGTGGGAGACACACGAGCAACAAGTAATTAAATTAAAAAAATTACAAATTAGGGTAAGTGCTATGAAATAAGTAAGTTTTAAGATAGAAAATATTGATGAAGCAGTTTGGGTCCAATCAGGAGACAGAAACCACACAGGAGGTTAAATAGAGGAAGTATAATATAAAGAATTATTAATTGTGATAAATGAGTAACCCTATGATGTACAGACACTTCGGTACCCTAGGGCTGAGGGAGCATACCCAAAGAAGGACAAACTTAGGAGGGATTCAGCCTTCATTGGAGAATATTAGTCAGAATATTAGTCAGACTAATGAATATTAGTCATTGTGTATATTAGTCAGCTTGGGCTGCCATAACAAAATACCAAGACTGGGGGGCTTAAACAACAGGAATTTATCTCACAGTTCTGGAGGCTGGTAAGTCCAAGATCAAGGTGCCTGCTGATTAGGTTACCTGGTGAGGGCTTTCTTCCTTGCTTGCAGATTGCCACGTTCTGGCTGTGTCCTCACATGACTGAGGGAGAGGAAAGCAAGCTTTCTGACAAGGCACTAATTGCACCATAAGGGACCCACCCCCATGATCTTAGCTAACCCTATTTACCTCCCAAAGGCCCCATCTCCACATACCATTGCACTGGGGGTTAGGACTTAATTAATATATGAGTTTTAGGGGGAAGACAAGTCAGTCCATAGCAGTGTGGTTCTACCATGGGGTAGCAGAGAAGTTGGCTGATTTGGGTAGACTGGAGTTGTTCTGGAGTCACTGGACAAGCAATAGCCCAGCTTCTGGGATGCAGGAGAGGGCACAGGCCATCAGTGTGGGTGGTCTGGGGCCCTGGCTTGGGCAGGAGCCCTTTAGAGAATGTAGGCTGCACTGAGGTTCAAGGTTTTTTTTGTTTTTTTAAAATTAATTAATTAATTAATTATATTTTTGGCTAGCTTGAGTCTTCGTTGCTGCTTGCGGGTTTTCTCTATTTGCGGTGAGCAGGGGCTACTCTTCGTTGTGGTGTGCGGGCTTTTCACTGCGGTGGCTTCTCTTGTTGCGGAGCACGGGCTCTAGGCATGTGGGCTTCAGTAGTTGTGGCACGAGGGCTCAGTAGTTGTGGCTCGCCGGCTCTAGAGCACAGGCTCAGTAGTTGTGGCGCATGGGCTTAGTCGCTCTGTGGCATGTGAGATCTTCCCAGACGAGGGCTCAAACCCGTGTCCCCTGCATTGGCAGACAGATTCTTAACCACTGCACCACAAGGGAAGTCCCTCAAGTTTTTGAGTTTTGTGGAAAGGTTATCCTACGAAGGCTGAGGCAGCAGGGTTACAGAGGGACAGCGCTCTGGGCCATGGCTGGGACAGGCTCTAGCCTATGTCCTCACACCCACCCCTCCAACCCTGGAAAATGGCATGAAAGCCCCTTGCTCCTGCAACATCCCTCCAGTGCATTCGATTAAGAAAGTGTTCACATCTTGCTCACTCTAAAGGAGACACGCTTAAAGGAATTCTGTTGCTTATCACAGAACATATATTGAAAGGGGCATTCATAGCTGAGACCATAATTTCATTACAAACAGTTGAGTGGCAAATTAGAAAAAAAAAAAAAGTTAAAAAATAATATATATCCAAGGTGAAAGTTTTCAAGCCCTTTAACTTTACTCCAGAGAAGTACAAAATGAAAAGGGAAAATCTCGCTCCTTCCCTTCCCATCTCATTTTCTCTCTCCAAAGGTAAAAAGCAAAATCCTGTGATTCCTTCCAGAAAAAAAAAAAACTTACACATATATGTGTCAATGCTATAAATTATACAAAAGGGATCATTTTCCTCTACAGCATGCTTTCAAGAATAAAAGAGAATTAATAAAGTTAATTATTAATTAAAATTAAATTATTAACAATAATGTATTAAAAGTCTTTCCCCATTGGCATGTCCAGATCACCCTTATTCTCTTTAATCTCTGCACATAATTGCATCGTGTAAATGACAGATAATTTTTTTCTTCCAGTTGTATAGAGATATGTGACATACAGAACTATATAAGTTTAAGGTGTATGGCATAATCATTTGATTTACATACATCATGAAGTGATTATCACAATAAGTTTAGGGAACATCCATCATCTCATATAGATACAAAATTAAAGAATAGAAAAAAACACTTTTTTTCTTGAGATGAGAACTCAGGATTCACTGTCTTAACAACTTTCATATATAACATACAGCAGCGTTAACTAAATTTACGATGTTGTACATTATATCCCTAGAACTTACTTACCTTATAACTGGAGGTTTGTACCTTTTGACTGCCTTCATCCAATTCCCCCTCCACCCAACCCTTGCCTCTGGTAACCACAGATCTGATCTCTTTTTCTATGAGTTTTAAAATTTGTTTGTTTGTTTTTGAAGTATAATTGACTTCTACACTATGTTATTTCCTGTTACACAACTTAGATATTTAATATTTCTATATATTCCACACTGATCACCACAATAAGTCTAGTTACAACTAGTTACAATATGTCACCATACAAAGATATTACATAGTTATTGACTATATTCCCGCCAATGGACATTTCATACTTGTGACATTTATTTTGCAGCTGGAAGTTTGTACCTCTTAATCTCTCTCACCTATTTCTTTCCTTCTCCTACTCCTCCCCTCTGGCAACCACCTGTTTGTTCTCTGTATCTGTAACTCTGTTTCTGCTTTGTTATATTTGTGTATTTGTTTTATTTTGTTAGAGTCCACATATAAGTGGAACCATACAGTATATGTCTCTGTCTGACTTATTTCGCTTAGCATAATACCCTCCATGTCCGTCCATGTTGTTGCAAATGGCAAAATTTCATTTTTTAATGCCTGAGTAGTATTCCATTATATACGTGCCACATCTTCTTTATCCAGTCATCTATTGATGGGCACTTAGGTTGCTTCCATATCTTGGCTATTGTAAATAATGCTGCAATGAACATACAGGTGCATTTTTTTTTTTTGAATTAGTGGTTTTGTTCTCTTCAGATAAATACTCAGGAGTGGAACTGCTGGGTCATATAGTAGTTCTATTTTTTCCATACTCTTTTCCATATTAGCTGCACCAATTTGCATTCCCAACAGTGCAAGCGGGTTCACTTTTCTCCACACCCTCACCAACATTTGTTATTTGTAATCTTTTTGATAATAGCCATTCTGACAGGTGTGAGGTAGTATCTCATTGTGGTTTTGCTTTGATTTCCCTGATGATTAGTGATGTTGAGCATCTTTTCATGTGCCTGTTGGCCATCTCTATGTCTTTCTTGGAAAAACATCTATTCAGGTTTTCTGCCCATTTAAAAAAATCTGGCTGTTTGTTTTTTTGATGTAGAGTTGTGTGAGTTCTTTGTCTATTTTGGATATTAACCCCTTATTGGACAAATTGTTTGCAAATATATTCTCCCATTCTGTAGGTGGCCTTTTCCTTTTGTTGATAATTTTCTTCACTGTGCAAAAGCTGTTTAGTTTGATATAGTTCCATTTGTTTATTTTTGCTTTTGTTTCCCTTGCCTGAGGAGACGTATCCAAAAAAATTACAAAGACCAATGTCAAAGAGCATACTGCCTAGGTTTTCTTCTAGAAGTTTTATGACTCCAGGGCTTATATTTAAGTCTTTAATTCATTTTGAGTTTGTTTTTGTGCATGGTGTGAGAGAGTAGTCACAGTTTGATTCTTCTACATGTAGTTGTCCAATTTTCCCAGCACCATTTATTGAGGCTATCTTTTGCCCGTTGTATATTCTTGCCTCCTTTGTTGTAGTTAATTGACCATAAGTTGTGGGTTTATTTCTGGACTCTTTACTCTGTTACATTGGTCTATGTGTCTGTTTTTGTGCCAGTACCATAATTTTTTTTAAATGTTATTTATTTATTTATTTATTTTTTATTGAGGTACAGTTGATTTACAATATTATATTAGTTTCAGGTATACAACATAGTGATTCAAAAATTTTATAGATTATACTCCATTTACAGTTATTATAGAATATTAGCTACATTTCCTGTTCTGTACAATATATCTTTGTAGCTTACTTACTTTATACATAGGATTTTGTACCTCTTAATCTTCTACACCTTTCTTGCCCATCCTCCCTTCCCTCTCCCAACTCATAACCACTAGTTTGTTCTCTATATTGGCAAGTCTGTTTCTGTTTTGTTATATTCATTCCTTTGTTGTATCTTTTAGATTTCACATGTAAGTGATAACATACAGTATTTGTCTTTGTGTGACTTATTTCACTAAGACTAATACCCTCCAGGTCCATCCATGTTGTTGCAAATGGCAGAATTTCATTATTTTTCATGGCTGAGTAGTATTCCATTGTATGTATATGCGTGTGTGTGTGTATATATATATATATATATATATATATATATATATATATATATATATATATATCTCACATCTTCGTTATCCATTCATCTGTTGATGGGCACTTAGGCTGCTTCCATGTCTTGCCTATTGCAAATAATGGTGCTTTTAACATATGGGTGCATGTATCTTTTCAAATTAGTGTTTTCATTTGCTTCAGAGATATACCCAGGAGTAGAATTGCTGGATGATATGATAGTTCTATTTTTAGTTTTTTGAGGAACCTCCATACTGTTTTCCACAGTGCTGTACCAATTTGCATTCCCACCAACAGTGCAAGAGGGTTTCCTTTCCTCTGCACCCTCACCAACATTTACTTGTAATGTCTTTGATGATAGCCATTCTGACAGGTGTGAAGTAATATCTCATTGTGGTTTTGATTTGCATTTCCCTGATGATTAGCAATGTTGAGTGTCTTTTCATGTGCCTTTGGCCATCTGTATGTCTTCTTTAGAAAAATGTCTATTCAGTTCTTCTGCCCATTTTTTAATCAGGTTTATTTATTTTATATTGAGTTGCATGAGCTATTTATATACTTTGGATAGTAACTCCTTATTGGTCATATTATTTGCAAATATTTTCTCATTCAGTAGGTTGTCTTTTCATTTTGTTGATGGTTTCCTTTGCTGTGCAAAAGCTTTTAAGTTTAATTAGGTCCCATTTGTTTATTTTTGCTTTTGTTTCCTTTGCCTTAGGAGAGAGATCCAAAAAATATTGCTATGATTTATGTCAAAGAATGTTCTGCCTATATTTTCCTCTGGGAGTTTTATGGTATTTAGTCTTACACCTAGGTCTTTAATCTATTTTGAGTTTATTTTTGTATATGGTGTGAGAAAATGTTCTAATTTCATTCTTTTCCATGTAGCTGTCCTGTTTTCCCAGCACCACTTATTGAAGAGACTGTTTTTTCTTCATTGTATATTCTTGCCTCCTTTGTTGTAGATTAATTGACCATAAGTGCATGGGTTTATTTCTGGACTTTTTATTCTGTTCCACTGATCTCTGTGTCTGTTTTTGTGCCAGTACTATACAGTTTTGATGACTGTAACTGTGTAGTATAGTCTGAAGTCAAGGTGATTGTTGTCTATTTGGGTTCTTTTGTGTTTCCATACAAGTTTTTAAATTATTTGTTCTAGTTTTGTGAAAAATGCCATTGGTATTTTGATGTGGATTACACTGAATCTGTAGATTGCCTTGGGTAGTGTGGTTATTTTAACAATATTAATTCTTCCAATCCATGAACATGGTGTATCTTTCCATCTGTTGGTGTCATCTTCAATTTCTTTCATGAGTGTCTTACAGCTTTCTGAATACAGTTCTTTTACCTCCTTGGTTAGATTTATTCCTAGGTATTTTATTCTTTTTGATAGGATTGTAAATGGGACTGTTTTCTTAATTTCTCTTTCTGATAGTGTATTGTTAGTATAGAAATGCAACAGGTTTCTATATATAATAATTTTGTATCCTGCAACTTCACAGAATTCATCAATGAGCTCTAGTAGTTTTTCCATGGCATCTTTGGGATTTTCTATGTATGGAATCATAGATGATGGATAATTTATTTTACTTTTAATGGACACTTTGAGTTTTGTTTTTATAAAAATTCTGCCAGAAAGATAACTGTACATATGTGACTGAATTTTTGTAGGTATAACCATATCTAAATTTTTTGCTATATAAAAAGACATGTGCCTTTTAAATTTTTATATTTATCAGATTTACCTGCAGTAAGAAATTGCATCAATTTGTACCCCCCTTCCATCAAAAGTGGATGAGAGGATTAATTTCTTCACATCCCTGCCAGCATCAGAGAAGCCTTGTACCAGTTTGAAAAGTGAAAAAAAAATGTTTTCTTACCATTTTGATTTGCATTTCTTTAAGTATACATGAGTTAGAGCATCTTTCTGCATGTTTATCATCTTTTGAATTTGCTTTTCTATGATCTCTTTCTACCCTTTGCATGCTTTTCTGTTGGGCTTTTAAATATATATATATATATATATATATATATATATTCATTTATATCAGTTCTATTTAAGTTAAGGAAAAGAGCTCTTTGACAAATATGTTTTAAATTTGTTTTCCCTGTTTTGGAACCTAGCCTTTCATTTAAGTTTCAGTTTTTGTTGTTGTTTTCCCTTTTTTTCATACCAAAGTTACATTGCTACCTAGACAAGTTGACTAACTTTTCCCCTTCTAGCTTCTGGATTTCATAGCCTTCTCAGAAAAGCCTCTATCTTAGATTAGTATTTAGTTAACCCCCTTTTTAAAGATATTTTATGATTTATTTTTTACAGTTCATATTTGATCTATTTGGAATTGACTTGGGTGTAAGGAGTGAGATAAGAACCCAGCTTTGTTCTTATCTCAATAGGTACTGACTTGTTTTGCTATCACTACTTACTTTTATTTTATTTACTAACCTCTTTTCCCCAATGATTTGAAATCTCACCTTTCCACTTTACAGTAAATTCCCTTGTGCGTTAGAGTCTATTTCTTATTTGGTTTCATTAATTTCTTCTCATATCAAACTGCTTTATTAATTGAAGTTTCAAAATATGTTTTGATATCAGATAGAACTAGAAGTGGACATGTTTTGGATGGGGAAGACAGAGAAGGTCTTGCTGATGGGTGACATATAAGCTGACATTTGAAGAATAAGAAGTAACCAGTTTCATGGAGACGAAGGTAGGAGCATCCGAGGTAGAGGGAGCTGCATATCCAAAGGTTGGGAGACAGAAAACAGCTTGGCTTATTTGCGGAAGCTAAAAAAAGACCAGTGTGGTGAGCACAGCAAACACAGGAGAGAAGGACACAAGATGGAGTTGGAAAGATAGGCCAGATTTTGTAGGGACAGCTTGGTTTTGTCCTAAATACAAATGGAAGCACTTAATGGATTTGAAGTAGGAAAGTGACATGCTCCAATTTCTCAGTGTATAACATTGTCACTCTGGCTGTTATGTGCAGATGGGCAAGAGAACAAAAGTTGCAGTGAGGAAGAGTTGCTTTCTCCTCATCCAAGTAGCTTCTCCTTGTTATATTTTATCCCAGCATCTTATTTATTCCTTTTTGGGATAGTTTCTTTTTTATTCCTTTTTGTGTCCTTAGTGCAAGCACGGAGTCTAGCAAACAGCATGCAATAAACATTTGAATCATGAATGAATGAAAAAGTAAGTTCTTTCAGTTTTCACCCTGGCCCTGGGGAGTGAGAGTTTTAAATCCCTTAGAGCTTTAAAAAGATTAATTAAGCATCTGAGAAGCGATGGGTGGGTTAAAATATTGGTGAGTTATGTTCCAGCGGCCAGACCAAAGGGGAACTCTGAAAGAGTTGGTGAAGAGAGTCCCGTAGTCCCTGGGTGCTGGTGAACTCCAGGACTGTGTAAGCAAAACCCCAGTAGAGGGCAGTAGAGGGCTGCACAAGACTGTGGTTCCGCTCGATTGGCCAGGGCCCGGGCGAGGGCAGGGAAGGGGAGGGGGAGGGGCTGGACAGCAGGCCAGGCAGCTAGAACCCGCACCAGACTAGGGCTTGGGGAGAAGGTGACCTGGTCTCTCGTGGGAGTCTAAAGTGCGCTGATGGAGAGCATGAGGCCACCTTTCTATCTGTGTTTAGATCGTGCTGATTCTTAGCTTACAGAGTATAATGAAGCTGTTTTACTGTGGGCCCCTTGCTGCTGGGAAAGGCAGTCTCCTGGAACAGTGATAGGAGGAGGGGGAGAGGAGGGAGTGGGGAGGAAGGGCCCTGAGGTGAAATGGTGAGCACAGATGGGAGTTTTGGCCTTGGCTGCAAGGGAACAGGTTTCTTGGAGACTGTTCTGCAAAGCAGGGAGTGAGACGGTGTCCCTCAGTCACAGCCAGGAGCTGGGGAGACTCAAAGGCAGACAGCGCTTTGCGGAAAACAGGAGGTAATTATTGGCTCCGCAATGTACGTTGTAAGAAACAACTTTGAATGTTTCTTATGCTCTCTGAATTGATTTCCTTTCTGTTCGTTTTTGTTAGTATAGTTGTTTTCAAAATTTCCAACCTCTCATCTGTGCTTAGGGGAAAAGGATTTTGTACACACATTGGCCAGTGTTAAAAGGGGAGCACAGTGCCCCCTAGTGGCCATCAAGGTGGTAGCAGCAGAGATCAGAGGGAAAGGCCCCAAACAGAAGTGACACTTAATTTGGACACTTGTTCTTCTCAGCACACACACACACTTCACATACACACATATACACACAATCACATAGCGTACGTACGGTTTTTAAATTTTTCCAGTTTTATTGAGATATGATTGACATCCAGCACTGTATAAGTTTAAGGTGCACAGTGTAATGATTTGACCTGTGTACATTGCAAAATGATTACCAAGCACACCTACACGTATATACACACATCTCACACACATTCTCACACAGACACATGACATACACATAGCACACTCATACTTTACACACACTGGCATATCACACATACAGGCTGACACACACCCACACTGATAAAGGGTTTTGTAATACGGTTGCCCCACCAGTAGCTATCCCACCGTGTATAACAACAATGTGGTTTAAGTCAAGGATCAAGTCAACTTTTGGTTTTGGGGTAGGTTCCAACTGACTTAAGCCATCAACATAATACCAACTCCCTTGGCATAGGAGTGGGCATGTGACCACATTGATCCATTAGCTGTGAACGAGGAGGCATGTCACCCTGGAAGCTGCCAGGAGCCATCCTGCTACTCCAAGAGGCCAGTTTGGAAAGAGCTGATGGGGGTGGGAGGGGGAGGGGAGAGACCCAGGCAAACAGAGGTGTAGCCTCTGAACAACCGGTGCTAGAAGCTCACCCTGCCTCTGAACTTTAGACTTTGGGAACAAATAAGTTGCCTGGTATTTAAGGCCTTCAGGTTGGGTTTTCTGTTTCTTAGATCAGAAAACCTCAGAACAGATCAACTCCTCCCGGAAGTCGTCTGTGGAGGGGTCCAGCCTCTGCTTTAAGAAGGAGGACTGTTCCTTTCTACCCCTCCTTTGACCTCTTGGTCCTCTAAGTGATTATGATGGACCTGGCACAGTTCTTGGAAATTTTCATGGATAACAGAGAAGAAAATAGTATTTAAAACCAAGCCTCTTTGCCTTCGAAGGAAAGTGACACAATTCCAATTTGTGCAGGAATAAATCTCTAGATGGATCTTGTTCCTGGCAGAGGCTGAAATAAGATTCAAGCCAGTGTTTTTGAATTTCAAAGGACAGGCAACCTTGGCTGACAACACAGATTTTGTATACACAGTTTGCCCTCTGAATCTGCTGGGTTTTGCAGCTTCTTCTTCTTTTTTTTAATTACTTTTTTATTGGAGTATAGTTGCTTTACAATGTTGTGTTAGTTTCTGCTGTACAGCAAAGTGAATCAGCTATATGTATACACATATCCCCTCTTTTTTGGATTTCCTTCCCGTTTAGGTCGCCACAGAGAATTGAGTAGATTTCCCTGTGCTATACAGTAGTTTCTCATTAGTTAGCTATTTTATACATAGTATCAATAGTGTATATATGTCAATCCCAATCTCCCAATTCATCCCACCCCTTCCCCCTTCCTTCCATACATCTGTTCTCTACGTCTGTGTCTCTATTTCTGTTTTGCAAATAAGATCACCTATACCATTTTTCTAGATTCCACATGTATGCATTAATGTACGATATTTGTTTTTCTCTTTCTGACTTACTTCACTCTGTATGACAGTCTCTAGGTCCATCCACATCTCTGCAAATGACCCAATTTCGTTCCTTTTTATGGCTAATATTCCATTGTATATATGTACCACATCTTCTTTCTCCACTCCTCTGTTGATGGACGTTTAGGTTGCTTCCACGTCCTGGCTATTGTAAATAGAGCTGCAATGAACATTGTGGTACGTGACTCTTTTTGAATTGTGGTTTTCTCAGGGTATATGCCCAGTAGTGGGATTGCTGGGTTGAATGGTAGTTCTATTTTTAGTTTTTTAAGGAACCTCTGTACAGTTCTCCATAGTGGCTGTATCAATTTACATTCCCACCAACAGTGCAAGAGGGTTCCCTCTTCTCCACACCCTATCCAGCATTTATTGTTTGTAGATTTTTTGATGACAGCCATTCTGACCGGTGTGAGGTGATACCTCATTGTAGTTTTGATTTGCATTTCTCTAATAATTAATGATGGTGAGCATCTTTTCATGTGCCTCTTGTCCATCTCTATGTCTTCTTTGGAGAAATGTCTATTTAGGTCTTCCTCCCATTTTTGGGTTGGGTTGTTTGTTTTTTGATATTGAGCTGCATAAGCTGTTTGTATATTTTGGAGATTAATCCCTTGTCAATTGCTTCATTTGCAAATATTTTCTCCCATTCTGAGGGTTGTCTTTTCTTCTTGTTTATGGTTTCCTTTGCTGTGCGAAAGCTGTTAAGTTTAATTAGGTCCCATTTGTTTATTTTTGTTTTTATTTTCATTACTCTAGGAGGTGGGTCAAAAAAGATCTTGCTGTGGTTTATGTCAAAGAGTGTTCTGCCTGTGTTTTCCTCTAAGAGTTTTATAGTGTCTGCCCTTATACCTTTGGTCACCTAATCTATGACAAAGGAGGCAAGAATATACAATGGAGAAAATACAGTCTCTTCAATAAGTGGTGCTGGGAAAACTGGACAGCTACATGTGAAAAATGAAATTAGAACTCTCCCTAATACCATACACAAAAACAAACTCAAAATGGATTAAAGACCTAAATGGGTTTCACAGCTTCTGATTCAACCAACCACTCAATACTAGGTTGGATGAATCCATGGATGAAAAACCCATGGATACGGAGGGCCTACTGTACCCATTTTATATAAGCAACTTGAGCATGCGTGGATTTTGGCGTCCGAGGAAGCTCCTGGAACTGATTCTCTGCGGACGCTGAGGAAGGACTGTATACATACTCATTTAAACCCCTTAACCACCCTACGAGGTGAGGATCACTTATCCCATTTTACAGATAATGAATGAGGCTCAGAGAGGGTGTCACGTGCTCAGTGTCAAACAGCTACGTAGGGGTGGCTTTCAACCCAGGGCCCTTTGGCTGGAAAGCTCTCGGTCTCCCTTCCAGGGCAGCACACCACCTACCGCACCGCTGGCCGCCTCCTGTGTGCGATTTGGTCTGGGTGGGCCTCTTGGGGCGGCGGCTGCAAAGAGGTAGAAGGAAAGTTATCCTTGTACGTTTATTTAACATTTCATGGGGGCAGTGGTAGGAGTGGGGAAGATAGAGAGCCTCTTACACCAGGGTTCTGATCGTGCTGGGAAGGAGCCTGAAATGGACCTTGAAAAGTCAGCCTCTGCCAGGGAGGCAGTGTGGTGTGGTGCTGGCCACCCAGCCTCAGAGCCCTACTGGACCTGGGGTCAGGTCTCAGGGTCACTGATGTATTAGCTCTGTGACTTGGTAAGTTACTTAACCCGTTGAAGCCTCAGTTTCATCCCTAATAATTAGACCTACCCCTTAGGGTCTTCATGTGGATTAAATAAGAAACCATGGGGCTTCCCTGGTTGCACAGTGGTTACGCATCCGCCTGCCAACGCAGGGGACACGGGTTCAAGCCCTGGTCCAGGAAGATCCCACGTGCCTCAGAGCAACTAAGCCCGTGTGCCACGCACCACAGCTACTGAGTCTGTGCTCTAGAGCCCGCGAGCCACAACTACTGAAGCCCGCATGCCACAACTACTAAAGCTTGCGTGCCTAGAGCCTGTGCTCCACAACAAGAGAAGCCACCGCAGTGAGAAGCCCACACACTGCAACGAAGAGTAGCCCCCACTCGCCGCAGCTAGGGAAAGCCCACAAGCAGCAACGAAGACCCAACACAGCCAAAAATAAATAAGTAAATAAATAAAAATTAAAAAAAAAAAGAAAAAGGAACCACAAGTAAAGTACAGTACTGAGCGCAATGCCTGGTGCCCCAGCCCCTCCACCACCAATGGCAGATGTACTATATTAAACACATAGCACTCCTGCAGATTTGGGCAGGTATTCTAAAGGCCCTTTCTAATCCAAATGGTAATCCTCAAACACTGTTACATAGAGAGGGCAGAGAAAGGCAGCTCATGCATAATGCTTTTCTTTTTTTTTAATTAAAAATGTTTTAATTGTGGTAAGATATACATAAAATCTACCTTCTTAATTCTTTTTAAGTGTACAGTTTAGTAGTGGTAAGCTCATTCACATTATTGTATAAAAAAATCTCCAGAATTCTTTTCATCTTGAAAAACTGAAACTCTCTACCCATTAAACTCCCCATTCTCCCCATCCCCTAGCCCCTGAATCACCATTCTACTTCCTGTCTTTATGAATTTGATTACTCTAGGTAAGTGGAATCAAACAGAATTTGTCTTTTTGTGACTGGCATATGTCACTTAGCCTAGTGTTCTCAAGGTTCATCCATGTTGCAGCATGTTCAGAATTTCCTACCTTTTAAAGGCTGAATAATATTCCACTGTATGTATATATTTTGTTTATCCATCAATGGACACTTGGGTTGCTTCCGCCTTTGGGCTATTGTGAGTAATGCTGCTATGAACATGGCAGTATAAATATCTCCTAAAGACCCTGCTTTCAAATCTTTTGTGTATATACTCAGAAATGGAATTGCTGGATCATATGGAATTCTATTTGTAATTTTTTGAGGAACCATGATATTGTTTTCCATAGTGGCTGCAGCATTTCACCTTCCTACCAGCAGTGCACAAGGCTTCCAATTTCTCTACATCCTTGCCAACATGTGTTATTTTCTGGTGGCTTTTTTGTTATTTGTTTTTTTTTTTTTAACATCTTTATTGAAGTATAATTGCTTTACAATGGTGTGTTAGTTTCTGCTTTATAACAAAGTGAATCAGTTATACATATACATATGTTCCCATATCTCTTCTCTCTTGCATCTCCCTCCCTCCCACCCTCCCCATCCCACCCCTCTAGGTGGTCACAAAGCACCGAGCTGATCTCCCTGTGCTATGTGGCTGCTTCCCACTAGTTATCTATTTTATATTTGGTAGTGTATATATGTCCATGACACTCTCTCACCCTGTCACATCTCACTCCTCCCCCTCCCCATATCCTCAAGTCCATTCTTTAGTAGGTCTGTGTCTTTATTCCCATCTTGCCACTAGGTTCTTCATGACCTTTTTTTTTTTCCCTTAGATTCCATATATATGTGTTAGCATACTGTATTTGTTTTTCTCTTTCTGACTTACTTCACTCTGTATGACAGACTCTAACTCCATCCACCTCATTACAAATACCTCCATTTCATTTCTTTTTATGGCTGAGTAATATTCCATTGTATATATGTGCCACATCTTCTTTATCCATTCATCCGATGATGGACACTTAGGTTGCTTCCATGTCCTGGCTATTGTAAATAGAGCTGCAATGAACATTTTGGTACATGACTCTTTTTGAACTATGGTTTTCTCAGGGTATATGCCCAGTAGTGGGATTGCTGGGTTGTATGGTAGTTCTATTTTTAGTTTTTAAAGGAACCTCCATACTGTTCTCCATAGTGGCTGTATCAATTTACATTCCCACCAACAGTGCAAGAGTGTTCCCTTTTCTCCACACCCTCTCCAGCATTTATTGTTTCTAGATTTTTTGATGATGGCCATTCTGACCGGTGTGAGATGATACCTCATTGTAGTTTTGATTTGCATTTCTCTAATGATTAAGGATGTTGAGCATTCTTTCATGTGTCTGTTGGCCATCTGTATATCTTCTTTGGAGAAATGTCTATTTAGGTCTTCTGCCCATTTTTGGATTGGGTTGTTTGTTTTTTTGTTATTGAGCTGCATGAGATGCTTGTAAATCTTGGAGATTAATCCTCTGTTGCTTCATTTGCAAATATTTTCTCCCATTCTGAGGGTTGTCTTTTGGTCTTGCTTATGGTTTCCTTTGCTGTGAAAAAGCTTTTAAGTTTCATTAGGTCCCATTTGTTTATTTGTGTTTTTATTTCCATTTCTCTAGGAGCTGGGTCAAAAAGGATCTTGCTGCGATTTATGTCATAGAGTGTTATGCCTATGTTTTCCTCTAAGAGTTTGATAGTGTCTGGCTTTACACTTAGGTCTTTAATCCATTTTTAGTTTATTTTTGTGTATGGTGTCAGGGAGTGTTCTAATTTCATACTTTTACATGTACCTGTCCAATTTTCCCAGCACCACTTATTGAAGAGGCTGTTTTTCTTCACTGTATATGCTTGCCTCCTTTATCAAAGATAAGATGACCATATGTGCATGGGTTTATCTCTGGGCTTTCTATACTGTTCCATTGATCTATATTTCTGTTTTTGTGCCAATACCAAACTGTCTTGATTACTGAAGCTTTGTAATATAGTCTGAAGTCAGGGAGCCTGATTCATCCAGCTCCATTTTTCGTTCTCAAGATTGCTTTGGCTATTCGGGGTCTTTTGTGTCTCCATACAAATTGTGAAATTTTTTGTTCTAGTTCTGTGAAAAATGCCTGTGGTAGTTTGATAGGGATTGCATTGAATCTGTAGATTGCTTTGGGTAGTATAGTCATTTTCACAATGTTGATTCTTCCAATCCAAGAACATGGTATATCTCTCCATCTATTTGTATCATCTTTAATTTCTTTCATCAGTGTCCTATAATTTTCTGCATACAGGTCTTTTGTCTCCTTAGGTAGGTTTATTCCTAGATATTTTATTCTTTTTGTTGCAATGGTAAACGGGAGTGTTTTCTTAATTTCACTTTCAGATTTTTCATCATTAGTGTATAGGAATGCAAGAGATTTCTGTGCATTACTTTTGTATCCTGCTACTTTACCAAATTCATTGATTAGCTCTAGTAGTTTTCTGGTGGCAGTTTTAGGATTCTCTATGTATAGTATCATGTCACCTGCAAACAGTGACAGCTTTACTTCTTTTCCGATTTGGATTCCTTTTATTTCTTTTTCTTCTCTGATTGCTGTGGCTAACACTTCCAAAACTATGTTGAATAATAGTGGTGAGAGTGGGCAATCTTGTCTTGTTCCTGATCTTAGTGGAAATGGTTTCAGTTTTTCACCATTGAGGACAATGTTGGCTGTGGGTTTGTCATATATGGCCTTTATTATGTTGAGGAAAGTTCCCTCTATGCCTACTTTCTGCAGGGCTTTTATCGTAAATGGGTGTTGAATTTTGTCGAAAGCTTTCTCTGCATCTATTGAGATGATCATATGGTTTTTCTCCTTCAATTTGTTAATATGATGTATCACGTTGATTGATTTGCATATATTGAAGAATCCTTGCATTCCTGGAATAAATCCCACTTGATCATGGTGTATAATCCTTTTAATGTGCTGCTGGATTCTGTTTGCTGGTATTTTGTTGAGGATTTTTGCATCTATGTTCATCAGTGATATTGGCCTGTAGTTTTCTTTCTTTGTGACATCTTTGTCTGGTTTTGGTATCAGGGTGATGGTGGCCTCGTAGAATGAGTTTGGGAGTGTTCCTCCCTCTGCAATATTTTGGAAGAGTTTGAGAAGGATAGGTGTTAGCTCTTCTCTAAATGTTTGATAGAATTCGCCAGTGAAGCCATCTGGTCCTGGGCTTTTGTTTGTTGGAAGATTTTTAATCACAGTTTCAATTTCAGTGCTTGTGATTGGTCTGTTCATATTTTCTATTTCTTCCTGGTTCAGTCTCGGTAGGTTGTGCATTTCTAAGAATCTGTCCATTTCTTCCAAGTTGTCCATTTTATTGGCATAGAGTTGCTTGTAGTAATCTCTCATGGTCGTTTGTATTTCTGCAGTGTCAGTGGTTACTTCTCCTTTTTCATTTCTAATTCTATTGATTTGAGTCTTCTCCCTTTTTCTCTTGATGAGTCTGGCTAATGGTTTATCAATTTTGTTTATCTTCTCGAAGAACCAGCTTTTAGTTTCATTGATTTTTGCTATTGTTTCCTTCATTTCTTTTTCATTTATTTCTGATCTGATCTTTATGATTTCTTCCCTTCTGCTAGCTTTGGGGTTTTTTTGCTCTTCTTTCTCTAATTGCTTTAGGTGCAAGGTTAGATTGTTTATTCGAGATGTTTCCTGTTTCTTGATGTAGGCTTGTATTGCTATGAACTTCCCTCTTAGCACTGCTTTTGCTGCATCCCATAGGTTTTGGGTCGTCGTGTCTCCATTGTCATTTGTTTCTAGGTATTTTTTGATTTCCCCTTTGATTTCTTCAGTGATCACTTCGTTATTAAGTAGTATATTGTGTAGCCTCCATGTGTTTGTATTTTTTACAGATCTTTTCCTGTAATTGATATCTAGTCTCATAGCGTTGTGGTCGGAAAAGATACTTGATACGATTTCAATTTTCTTAAATTTACCAAGGCTTGATTTGTGACCCAAGATATGATCTATCCTGGAGAATGTTCCATGAGCACTTGAGAAAAATGTGTATTCTGTTGTTTTGGGGTGGAATGTCCTATAAATATCAATTAAATCCATCTTGTTTAATGTATCATTTAAAGCTTGTGTTTCCTTATTTATTTTCATTTTGGATGATCTGTCCACTGGTGAAAGTGGGGTGTTAAAGTCCCCTACTATGATTGTGTTACTGTCGATTTCCCCTTTTATGGCTGTTAGTATTTGCCTTATGTATTGAGGTGTTCCTATGTTGGGTGCATAAATATTTACAATTGTTATACCTTCCTCTTGGATCGATCCCTTGATCATTATATAGTGTCCTTCTTTGTCTCTTGTAATAGTCTTTATTTTAAAGTCTATTTTGTCTGATATGAGAATTGCTACTCCAGCTTTCTTTTGATTTCCATTTGCATGGAATATCTTTTTCCATCCCCTCACTTTCAGTCTGTATGTGTCTCTAGGTCTGAAGTGGGTCTCTTGTAGACAGCATATATATGGGTCTTGTTTTTGTATCCATTCAGCCAGTCTGTGTCTTTTGGTGGGAGCATTTAATCCATTTACATTTAAGGTAATTATTGATATGTATGTTCCTATTCCCATTTTCTTAAATATTTTGTGTTTGTTATTGTAGGTGTTTTCCTTCTCTTGTGTTTCTTGCCTAGAGAAGTTCCTTTAGCATTTGTTGTAAAGCTGGTTTGGTGGTGCTGAACTCTCTCAGCTTTTGCTTGTCTGTAAAGGTTTTAATTTCTCCATCACATCTGGATGAGATCCTTGCTGGGTAGAGTAACCTTGGTTGTAGGTTTTTCTCCTTCATGACTTTAAGTATATCCTGCCACTCCCTTCTGGCTTGCAGAGTTTCTGCTGAAAGATCAGATGTTAACCTTATGGGGATTCCCTTGTGTGTTATTTGTTGTTTTTCCCTTGCTGCTTTTAATATGTTTTCTTTATATTTAATTTTTGATAGTTTGATTAATATGTGTCTTTGCATGTTTCTCCTTGGATTTATCCTGTATGGGACTCTCTGTGCTTCCAGGACTTGATTAACTATTTCCTTTCCCATATTAGGGAAGTTTTCAACTATAATCTCTTCAAATATTTTCTCAGTCCCTTTCTTTTTCTCTTCTTCTTCTGGGACCCCTATAATTCGAATGTTGGTGCATTTAATGTTGTCCCAGAGGTCTCTGAGACTGTCCTCAGTTCTTTTCATTCTTTTTTCTTTATTCTGCTCTGCAGTAGTTATTTCCACTATTTTATCTTCCAGGTCACTTATCCGTTCTTCTGCCTCAGTTATTCTGCTATTGATCCCATCTAGAGTATTTTTAATTTCATTTATTGTGTTTTTCATCATTGCTTGGTTCCTCTTTAGTTCTTCTACATCCTTGTTAAATGTTTCTTGCATTTTGTCTATTCTATTTCCAAGATTTTGGATCATCTTTACTATCATTATTCTGAATTCTTTTTCAGGTAGACTGCCTATTTCCTCTTCATTTGTTAGGTCTGGTGTGTTTTGACCCTGCTCCTTCACCTGCTGTGTGTTTTTTTGTCTTCTCATTTTGCTTATCTTACTGTGTTTGGGGTCTCCTTTTCACAGGCTGCAGGTTCGTAGTTCCCATTGTTTTTGGTATCTGTCCCCAGTGGCTAAGGTTGGTTCAGTGGGTTGTGTAGGCTTCCTGGTGGAGGGGACTAGTGCCTGTGTTCTGGTGGATGAGGCTGGATCTTGTCTTTCTGGTGGGCACGTCCACGTCTGGTGGTGTGTTTTGGGGTGTCTCTGGCCTTATTATGATTTTAGGCAGCCTCTCTGCTAATGGATGGGGCTGTGTTCCTGTCTTGCTAGTTGTTTGGCATAGGGTGTTCAGCACTGTAGCTTGCTGGTCATTGAGTGAAGCTGGGTCTTGATGTTGAGATGGAGATCTCTGAGAGATTTTCGCCGTTTGGTATTACGTGGAGCTGGGAGGTCTCTTGTGGACCAGTGTCCTGAAGTTGGCTCTCCCACCTCAGAGGCACAGCCCTGATGCCTGACTGGAGCACCAAGAGCCTTTCATCCACATGGCTCAAAATAAAAGGGAGAAAAAAAATAGAAAGAAAGAAAGAGGATAAAATAAAATAAAATAAAGCTATTATAATAAAAAATAAGAAAAAAAATTATTAAGAATAAATGTATTCAGAAAATTTTTTTTTAATTTTTAAAAATAGATTTCTTAATTTTTTATATTAAAAAATAAAAAAATTATTAAGAAAAAAATTTATTAAGAAAAAAATTTGTAATTTTTTAAAATAAAAAATATGAAAAAACTTATTAAAATTTTTTTTTAATTTCTAAAAATAGAAAATAAGGAAAAAATTATTAAGAAAACATTTATTAGGAAAAAAAATTTTTTTTAAGTAAAAAAAAAACAAAAATAAAAAACGGACGGACCTAACCCTAGGACTAATGGTGAAAGCAAAGCTATACAGACAAAATCTCACCCAGAAGCATACACATATACACTCACAAAAAAAGGAAAAGGGGAAAAATTAATATATCCTGCTCCCAAAGTCCACCTCTTGAATTTGGGATGATTCGTTGTCTATTCAGGTATTCAACAGATACAGGCACATCAAGTTGTTGGTGGAGCTGTAATCCGCTGCTTCTGAGGCTGCTGGGAGAGATTTCCCTTTCTCTTCTTTGTTCGTACAGCTCCCGGGGTTCAGCTTTGGATTTGGACCAGCCTCTGCATGTAGGTCGCCTGATGGCGTCTTTTCCCCGCCCAGACAGAACGGGGTTAAAGGAGCAGCTGCCTCGGGGGCTCTGGTTCACTCAGGCCGGGGGGGAGGGAGAGGTACGGAGGAGGCGGGGCGAGCCTGCAGCGGCAGAGGCCGGCGTGACGTTGCAGCAGCCTGAGGCGCGCCGTGCGTTCTCCTGGGGAAGTTGTCCCCGGATCCCGGGAGCCTGGCAGTAGCGGGCTGCACCGGCTCCCGGGAGGGGCGGTGTGGAGAGTGACCTTTGCTTGCACACAGGCTTCTTGGTGGCGGCAGCAGCAGCCTTAGCGTCTCCTGCCCGTCTCTGGGTTTTCGCGCTGATAACCGCGGCTCGTGCCTGTCTCTGGGGTCCGCGGTGATAGCCGCGGCTCGCACCTGTCTCTGGAGTTCGTTTAGGCGGCGCTCTGAATCCCCTCTCCTTGCGCGCCGCGAAACAAAGAGGCAAGAAAAAGTCTCTTGCCTCTTCGGCGGCTGCAGACTTTTTCTCGGGCTCCCTCCCGGCTAGCTGTGGTGCGCTAACCCCTTCAGGGTGTGTTCACGCCGCCAGCCCCAATCCTCTCCCTGTGATCCGACCGAAGCCCGAGCCTCGCCTCCCAGCCTCCGCCCGCCCCGGCGGGGGAGCAGACAAGCCTCTTGGGCTGGTGAGTGCTGCTCGGCGCCGAGCCTCTGTGCGGGAATCTCTCCGTTTTTCCCTCTGCGCCCCTGTTGCTGCGCTCTCCTCCGTGGCTCCAAAGCTTCCCCTCTGCCACCCGCAGTCTCCGCCAGCGAAGGGCCTTCCTAGTGTGTGGAAACCTTTCCTCCTTCACAGCTCCCTCCCAGAGGGGCAGGTCCCGTCCCTATTCTTTTGTCTCTGTTATTTCTTTTTTCTTTTGCCCTACCCAGGTACGTGGGGATTTTCTTGCCTTTTGGGAGGTCTGACGTCTTCTGCCAGCGTTCAGTGGGTGTTCTGTAGGAGCAGTTCCACGTGTAGATGTATTTCTACTGTATCTGTGGGAAGGAAGGTGGTCTCCGCGTCTTACTCTTCCGCCATCTTGCCGGGGGACTCCGTTATTTGTTTTTTTTTAAGGTAACCATCCTAATGGGTGTGAGGTGGTGTCTCATTGTGGTTTTGATTCGCATTTCCCTAATGATTAGTGATACTGAGCCTCTTTCCATGTGATTGTTGGCCATTTATGTGTCTTCTTTGCATAAATATCTACTCAAGTCCTTTGCCCATTTTAAAATCAGGTTGTTTATTTTTTTGTCATTGAGTTGTATGAGTTCTTTATATATTCTGGTTATTAACTCTTTATCAGATAGTACATGTTTTATAAATATTTTCTCCCCTTCTGTGGGTTGCTTTTTCACTCTGTTGATTGTGTCCTTTGATGCACAGAAGTTTTAAGTTTTAATGTAGTCTAATTTATTTATTTTTATCACAATGCTTTTCTTCCTTTTTCTCCCTTTGGGAGCAAGTTGGTGGAAAGTGGGGTGAGCTTAGTCATATTCTATCTCTTTCATTGCCTATTGGTGTGAAAAAGGAGAAGGAACTCCTTACTCCATAAGACAAAAGAGCAGCATCCCTCATGAGACATCAGCACAGAGGGATTTAAATACAGCTGTTTATTTTCTACTTAGTTTTTTAAAAATTGAGATATAGTTTTTTTTAATACATTTATTTATTTATGTATATTTGGCTGTGTTGGGTCTTCGTTGCTGCACGCAGGCTTTCTCTAGTTGTGGTGAGCAGGGACTACTCTTTGTTGTGGTGTGTGGGCTTCTCATTGCGGTGGCTTCTGTTGTTGCGGAGCACGGGCTCTAGGCATGCGGGCTTCAGTAGTTGTGGCACACGGGCTCAGTAGTTGTGGCTCACGGGCTGTAGAGCGCAGGCTCAGTAGTTGTGGCGCACGGGCTTAGTTGCTCCGCGGCACGTGGGATCTTCCTGGACCAGGGATCAAACCCGTGTCCCCTGCACTGGCAGGCGGATTCTTAACCACTGCACCACCAGGGAAGTCCTGAGGTATAGTTGATGTACAGTATTATGTAAGTTTCAGGTATACAACATAGTGATTCACAATTTTTAAAAATAGTTATTTATTTATTTTGGCTGTGCCGGGTCTTAGTTGCAGCACACAGGATCTTCATTGTGGCAAGCGGGCTTCTTAGTTGCAGCATGTGGACTCTTAGTTGTGGCATGTGGACTTCTTAGTTGTGGCATGAGGACTTCTTAGTTGCGGCATGCATGTGGGATCTAGTTCCCAGACCAGGGATCGAACCTGGGCCCCCTGCATTGGGAGCTTGCAGTCTTAACCACTGAACCACCAGAGAAGTCCCTGATTCACACTTTTTAAAGGTTATATTCCATTTATAGTTACTGTAAAATATTGGCTATATTCCTTGTGTTGTACAATATGTCATTATAGTTTATTTATTTTATATGTAGGAAGGGCAAGATAGGGGTGGGGGTTAAGAGGTACAAAATACATCGGTTTATTGAAGACTCCTGAATTCAGGAAGCTGGGCCTAGAAATGTTGGCTTTCAGACAGCCTGGTGCCCCCTCTGACATCTGGCCTAGGAATCAAGCTGAAGGTGGCAGGAAATCTCACCACGATGTCCAGCCAGGACCTGTTTCCAGATTGTCAAGGCTGGGGAAGGAGTGCAGGTTAGTCTCCTCTGGGAGCTGGCTGGAACTAAGATGAGGCGAGCAAGGCACCAAGTGCACAAATATTTAAGGAGACACTCACTCCAGGTGCTGACCTTTCACTTGCATGAGCCATAGAGGGAGTGCCTCCTTCTACTTTGCGCCCCTGGAGCCCCGTTGCCTCATTCCAGTCCTGGCTCTGCCTGGGGGCAAGGAGAAGGGCACACAAGTGTGTGTGACCCACATTACAAGGATGAGTGCTCAGATCAGAGTCCCCACCTGTTGGGCAGGCCCTGTGGATCCTGACTGTAATGGACTCTCGGAAGTCTTTCCTTGGATGGATGATCAGACCTCAAGGTATGAGGCAAAAGAGATCTGCGTGGAAGCCAGGCAGAGGCCATACTTCTGCTGCCCCTGCTCTTTCTGCTGGCATTGCAGTTGAGGGACTGACTGAGCTCTCTCTGGTGGCGTGAGCAGGCATCCTGGTGTCCTGTCTCCAGCCTCATGGATGTTGGGAGGCCAGGATCATGCATTTTGCTGGTGACCTTGTGGCAGGAGCAGTGGTGGTTTTGGAGCGAGCAGCTTCCTTGGTGGCCCAGATCTTCTTTGGGAGGCTTTTCTGAAAACTCAACCTAAAGTCTTTTCTACATTTCCCCTAGGAGTTCTGTAAGACACTTAATATCCTGTCATAAATCACTTCTTGCCTAATCTAGCTGGAGTGGATTTAGTTCTCTTCAACTCACCAATACAAATGGGATGGAGAGACTTTTATTGCTGAATTCCTCTTAGAGAAGTCACTGCGTGTGTGCTTTGGAAGGATGCCTTGATCCGTCCTTGGAGAGAGGGTTCTTCTCCTTCCCCACCAACCCTCACCCCACCCTCACCCCGGGCCTAGGTGTCAGCGGGCACTAAGGCTCAGGAACTCTTTGAGCTGCTTCTGAAAAAAAGGGGGGAAAGAGACAAAAGTGTGGAGAGAAGGCAGAGGGACTCAGTGATGGCAGAAGGCCAGGTGCTGTATAATATGACCCTTTCCCAGGACCCATTCTCCCATATTTTGTAAAACCTGTATGTATAAATGCTTGGTGGGATTGAATTTTTCTATTGTGGAAGCCAAAGGAGTGGCTGAATTTTGTGTTGGGGGGGGATGTCGTATGGGGACAGAAGTGGTGTGTGAGGAAGCTAGAATTTCGAGAGGTAGAAGGGCCAGGAGACTGAGGTCCCCACAGGGAGCCAGCAGAAATGCTGGAGAGCATGTGGAACTCTCTGGTCCACGGGATTCAGAAGTCCAGGCCACCTCACTTGGACATCAGGGTACAGAAGCCCTCGGTGGACGTCTGGAGGACGTGGGAATGCATTTAGGATTGGTTCCTTCTTGTTGTGCTTGGCTCTTTACGTTACAACTTGACCTCTCTCCCCCATGATCTCTCAAAATACTTAAGCGCCACAATCCTTCAGAGTGCCCGTCACGTTGTCCTCTATATTCATGTGCATTTTCATTTGTTTACCTTCTCTGTGAGACTCTTAGCTTCTGGAAGGCCTGTCCCTGAAGTTATTACATGCACAGTGTTGGGTGTATGTGCCTGTGTGTATTTTTCTGGGGAGAATACCCAGAAATTTAATCACATTCTGAAAGGGGTCCAGGATCTAGAAAATGTTTAGAAGCTGCATAAGGAGGTCTTTGGGGGACATCTGGACACTGACTCTTTACTGCAATTCAAAAAAGAGTCATCTTTCAGAAGTCAAATCCATCTCGTCCTCATGCTTGTTTCCCATCTAAGGCTCACGGGCTACGCAGGAAACCTAGACTTGGTTTCTGGTTTCAAGATTCTGTCAATTAGGGGCTCAACCAAGCAGTGTGTATTTATTGCCTCTTGCCCAGGACGCCTTGCCCTGCACTCAGTGAGGTTTACAAGCCAAGCTGACACCAGGCAAGTCCCACTGTGGGTGGGATTGATGGCTGTTGTGGGCTTTCCAGCCTGTTGTTTCTTAAGCTATAAATATTTATCAAATGAATGTGGGAAGGTCAGTCTCCCGAGTATCTGAAGCACTGTGTATGTGTATGTGGGCGCAGGGGTGGGGAGCCTGCTGGAGAATGAGAGCCCTGTGGAAGCTGGCATGTGATGCTGGTACATTAATGATTGAAAACAAGAGCAATAAAAACCCCATCACAAGTCATTGTCTCTGCAGCCCAGGACTGGGGAGAGGTGAGCTCTGTTCTAACCTGCACATCCCAGGTACACAGCCCAGAAACCACAGGCAAACATCAGTTGCTGGCTTCCTGACATCTGCTAGGCTTATAGACTTTCTAAAGGTCCCACATTTATCCCTTAAATGAATCCAGCGATGCTTCCATTTGGCTGACAACTTTGCATGTGTGGATGGGTTCAGTGAGGGAGACAGTGAAAGATTGGAGAGGGCCAGCTTAAGTTTCTGTTGGCATTTTATGGTTTTTAACTTGGAGCGACTGGTTGTTAAAATGAAATGGCTTCACTCCCAGCCGTAGTTAAGGCTCCAAGATCCTGGCACTGGCCAAAGTAAGATCACCTCTGAGTCCTTGCAAAGGGGTGGCCTCTCACTCATTTAAGGATATGAAAGGGTTGAAGTCAAGAGGCCAGGAGGAGTAGACATAGACATAGGAGGGAGAGTTTGAGGCAAGCTGTCTCTGTGCTCTGAGTCCTTCAACTCCAACTCTAGAAGAGGTTCTGGAAGGCCTGAGCATTGTCTACGCTCAGGAAGCGCATAGCTGCCACTCCAGAACCATGCCACACTAGCCACAGTCTCAACAGCAAAAGGATATCCCCGTGAGCCAGGGTCTGGGGCTGCTGCCACCTGTGCCATAGGAAAAGCAAACACCTCCACGGCAGACTCGTCAGCAGAAATAGCAGAAGGGATGGGAGCTTGGCTCACACCTGATTCCTGCCCTCCAAATCTTGCTTTTGTGCGTCTTACTGAGTAGAACCTAAATCCTTTCCAGAGCATCACCTGCAAAGAAGTCTGGGAAATGTAGTTTTATCTTAGCAGCTCCTGCAGAATAGGGAACACCAGAAGGTGGTTGGAATGGGGGCTGAGCATCAGTTCACCTGATCTAACACACTCCTGCTCACACTCCGAGGCCCACATCAGATTCTACCTCTTTTCAGAGACTCCTCTCCCACTGTCCTCCCTCCCCCAGGAGAAAACTTTGTCCTCTGTGTTCCCACAGCTTATATAATCCAGTATGACTTGTCAGTCTCCTTTGTTAAGCTGAAAGGTTTTTCTTTCTTTCTTTCTTTTTATTTTATTTTATTTATTTTTTTAATAAATTTATTTATTTATTTATTTTTGGCTGTGTTGGGTCTTCGTTTCTGTGTGAGGGCTTTCTCCAGTTGCGGTGAGCGGGGGCCACTCTTCATCGCGGTGCGCGGGCCTATCACTGTCGCGGCATCTCTTGTTGCGGAGCACAGGCTCCAGACGCGCAAGCTCAGTAGTTGTGGCTCACGGGCTTAGTTGCTCCGCGGCATGTGGGATCTTCCCAGACCAGGGCTCGAACCCGTGTCCCCTGCATTGGCAGGCGGACTCCCAACCACTGCGCCACCAGGGAAGCCCACTCTTTCTTTTTTTTTAAATATTTATTTATTTTGGCTCCTCTGGGTCTTTGTTGTGGCACGTGGGATCTTTAGTTGCAGCATGCATGTGGGATCTAGTTCCCCGACTAAGGATCGAACCTGGGCCCCCTGCATTGGGAGCACGGAGTCTTACCCACTGGACCACCAGGGAAGTCAAGCCGAAAAGTTTTTTGAGGACAGGGAATTTTTTAAAAATTGTGGTATAGTTGATTTACAATCTTATATTAGTTTCAGATGTACAACATAGTGATTCAAAATTTTTATAGATTATACTCCATTTAAAGTTATTGTAAAATATTGGCTATATTACTTGTGCTGTACAATATATCCTTGTAACATTTATTTTATACAGAGTGGTTTGTACCTCTTAATCCACTACCCCTGTCTTGCCCCTCCCTCCCCTCTCTGCATTTGTAATCACTAGTTTGTTCTCTATATCTGTGAGTCAGCTTCTGTTTTGTTATATTCATTTTATTTTCTAGTTTCCATGTATAAGAGATAAAATAGAGTATTTGTCTTTCTCTGTGTGACTTATTTCACTTAGCATAGACTCCAGGTTCACCCATGTTGTGGCAAATGTCAAAATTTTATTCTTTGTTATGCCTGTGTAATATTCCATTGTATGTATATTTATACCACATCTTCTCTATCCAGTCATCTGTTGATGGGCACTTAGTTTGCTTCCATATCTTGGCTGCTGTAGATAATGCTGCTATGAACATTGGGGGGGATGCATCTTTTCGAATTAGTGTTTTTGTTTTCTTCAGAGATATACCCAGGAGTAGAATTGCTGGATGATATGGTAGTTCTATGTTTAGTTTTTTGAGGAACTTCCATACCTCCATACTGTTTTGCACAGTGGCTGTACCAATTTACATCCCCACCAACAGTGTACAAGGGGTCCCTTTTCACCACGTCCTGGCCAACATTTATTATTTGTGGTCTTATTGCTGATGGCCATTTTGACAGGTGTGAGGTGATATCTCATTGTGGTTTTGATTTGCATTTCCCTGATGATTAGCAGTGTTGAGCTGGAGGGATATCTCCAGCTCTGTTCTTCTTTCTCAAGATTGTTTTTGCTACTCTTGGTCTTTTGTGTTTTCATAGAAATTTTAAAGTTATTTATTCTAGTTCTGTGAAAAATGCCATTGGTATTTTGATAGGTATTGCATTGAATCTGTAGATTGCCTAGGGTAGTATGGTCATTTTAACACTATTAATTCTGTCAATCCATGAACACAGTATATCTTTCTATCTGTTTTTGTTAGTCTTCAATTTCTTTCATCAGTGTCTTATAGTTTTCTGAGTACAGGTCTTTTACCTCCTTAGTTAGATCTATTCCTAGGTATTTAATTCTTTTTAATGCAATTGTAAATGGAATTGTTTCCTTAATTTCTCCTTCTGATAGTTCATTGTTAATGTATGTAAATGTGGCAGATTTCTGTACATTAATTTTGTATCCTCCAGCTTACTGAATTCATTGATGAGCTCTAGTAGTTTTATGGTGGCATCTTTAGGATTTTCTATGTATAGTGTCATGTCATCTGCAAACAATGACACTTTTACTTCTTCCTTTCCAATTTGGATTTTTAAATCTCTTTTTCTTGTCTGATTGCTGTGGCTAGGACTTCCAATACTTTGTTGAATAAAAGTGGTGAGACTGGGCATCCTTGTCTGGTTCCTGATCTTAGTGGAAATGCTTTCAGCATTTCACCATTGAATATGATGTTAACTGTGGGCTTATCATATGTGACCTTAGTTATGCTGAGGTATGTTCTGTCTACACCCACTTTGTGGAGAGTTTTTATCATAACTGGATATTGCATTTTGTCAAAAGCTTTTCTGAATCTATTGCAATGATCATATGGTTTTTATTCTTCAATTTGTTAATGTGGTGTATCACATTGATTGATTTGCGGTTGACGGCAGGGATTTTGTGTGACTCATTTTTGTGTCTCTTGAAGCTATACAAGGGCTGATAGGTAATGACTGTGGTGGTTTTAGAATATGCCCACAAATTCTTTCTTCTCGCTTCAAAAAGTGGAGCCTCATTCCCCTCCTCTTAAGTCTGGGCTAGGCTTACTAATTTGCTTCTAATGAATAGAATGTGGCAGAAATGATGTGTGACTTCTGAGTCTAGGTCATAAAAGATGTGGCCTGATCACCCCTGGATCACCGGCTCTTGGGGAATCCAGCTGCCATGTTGTGAGGACACTCAAGCAACCCTATGGAGAGCACCACAAGGCAAGGACCTGAGGTGGCCTGCCAACAACCAGCACTAACTTGGCAGGAATTTTCTTCTCCCAGGAGGGAAACTTCCATCTGACCCGGGAGGACATTCAAGGCTCTTACTTCCCCTGATCCATTAAAGTGGTTACAAACCACAGCTTGTTGACTTACCTTTGTTTCCTATGAGTTGAGGCACAGTGGACAAGATAAAACTGAGGCTCTCTGTCTTCTCTGTTTTCATTCAGGGTTACTGGTTGGTTTTGGCCAAGCCTGATTAATCCTGCCGAGAAAGGTGAAAGGGGATATCAATAACAACTCAGAATTCCCTCACCTCTCCTTGTCGAAGAGGAGCTTGTGGTCCTGGTGAACCCCAGGTTTTTTGGCATGGCTCTCACCAGAGGAAGGAGAACCTATCAAGGAGGGGTCTTCCGGGCCCCATACAACCCTGGTGCACTGCGTGCGGGTGAGTGGTCTGGAAAGGCTGAGAGAGAAGGGTTGTTAGCCAGCAGCAATGGAAGAACATTAAGCCTGGCTTTCTGAGCAATGCCTCCAACAGGAGAGCCCACTCTCTCTCGGCTTCCTGAGGCAGTTGGGGAAAAATGAGCAAACTAGCTGAGGGTAAAAATTTGCTTCTCCAAGAGGGCAGGGCCTTGGCAATCCTTGGCCTGCTTTCCCCATGCTGAAATCCTACATCTTCTTTTCTTTCTTACTTGCACAATCAATACATTTTCATTGTAAAATAAACAAAGTTCAAATAATATATTTATATGGAGTAAAAAAGTGAATGTTCTCCATTATAACCTCAATTCCATTTCCTCCCCACAGGAAAGAAACTACAGCTAACAGATTGACACAGAGCCTGCCAGACCTCATGGATACATAGGTATCACACTGTATATATGGCCCCGTAACTTGTCTGTTTGTTTCATTTGGTGATAAATCATCAATATCTTTTGTTCATGTCAGCACATACAGAGCTAACCCTCTCTCTTTTCAATTAGCTTTCTAATTTCCATAGTATATGTGAGAGGAAGAGGAAAACTATGCTAAGCATAACCACTTTTCACTGCCTTCTCTGGAGTGGGGAGTGAGAGTGTTGAATGGAGCATTTGGGGGGTTTGGGTGGGGGAGTGTTGAGGAAGGTGTTATGGAGAGCTGAGTTGCTCTTTATAATGCGGGGGGGGGGGGCAGGATTTGGAGCCTCAGAGGTCATCTGGGTGGCCAAATGAAAAAGGGTGAGGGGAATGCAGGAAGTCAGAGGTTGCTGGCAAGATTGAATAGAGTGCCCTGCATAGTGATCCCTCCACACAGCCCTCACATCTTTAGCAAGCTTACTAAATTCATGAATGAGTATATTCCTCATCTCTTGAATGTTTCCTTAGAATGACATTGCAAGGGTGCTATTGCTGGGTCAAAAAGCAGAATTTCTCTACGGTTCTTGTGACATCGTTTGTTAAACTTATCCCAAAGCGCTGTAAGAATTATGCTGCTACTTATAAAATTTTGCCTTTTCAAAATGTACATTAGATTAGAATATACAAATAATGACATTTAAAATGCTTATCCATGTCCCACAGAAGGTAGGGTGAGGAAGTCCTGCAATGGTGTGAAGATGGGTAAGTAGAGCTCAGAAGGGAAACAAGTCCCCTGCCACCAACTTCCTGAAGGCTGGCCTTGGTTCCAACTGGCGAAGCCCATAAGCTCATATCTGAGACCCCAGACACTCAGGGAAGCGATGGTGGCTTGCTGATAGTGGCTAGGAAACACTTGGGAAGTGGCTGGGGCACATCTGCTGGGAGTGTTAGGACCCTATGTGGTAGGAAGTCAGGGCTCAGAATCAGGAGAGAAATGAGGAAGGCGTGTTCTGTCCAGAGCTGTTAAAGGCCTTTCATGACCCTTGGACTTGAACCAGGCAGAGTAGGGCAGAGAAAACCCAAATGAAAGCCAGGATGGCTCTAAGCCTGCAGTTGGGGCAACTGCCTGACACGGGATTTCCCCCATTTGCTTCATTTGCACAAGATAAGTTATTTCTCCAGTAGTTAGACAAGAAGCCTCTTCTCAACTCTACCTTGTTCCCACCAAAGTCAAACCCACGGGCATCAGCCTCAGAGACCAGTTACTTCTGACCTTGGGCAGCATCTTCCCTGAGGGGCTGCTGTGGTCCCTCCCCACCTTCTGGCCTTGAATTTCAGCCTCTTTGGTCTCCATGGGTCCCAGATCCTGCATTTCTGCCCCTGTCTTGTCCTTATTCCTTTTCAGGCTCAATTCCTAATAACTGCCCATCTGTTTCCTGCCTTCACAGAATTCTCATTGGCTTCTCTTAGTGCCCAGTGCCACCCACCCTGTAGAACCATGACTGAACCTGTCAGGTCCATGAATACTGGCCTCACCCTCTTGCCAAAACCTGTCAGCTGGGCCTCACCTGTTGGCCCTTGCTGGCCTGTCATCCACCCTGGCTCCTGTGTGGCCACCTGGGAGCTGCCAGGTGTTGTCTACCCCAGTGGCATGTCAGGAAGCCCATTGTGTTGACAACAATGAATCGAGTGTGTCCACATGCGGAGCACGACTACCAGGCAGAGCTCACGTGGGCCTGGTTCCCACGACAGCATTATTCATCAGGGCTTCCCTTCTTTCTGGGGCAGTGGTGGGTGGTGCAGAAAAGGACACGGATTTCACAGTCAGGCAGCAGAGTTCAAATCTTGGCTCCACAACTTAATACTTTGGGCAAATTTCTTAACCTTTCATAGCCTCAGAGCCCTCGTTTGGAAAAATGAGGATAAATAAAATATCTGACTCATTGGGTTGTTGTGGGGCTAACTGAAATAAGTGATCATGATTTATAGTGAGAATTTTTCAATGGTAAGAGTGTTCATTTGTTAGGGATGTCATAACAAAGTACCATGAACTGAGTGGATTAAACAACAGAAATATGTTGTCTCACAGATCTGGAGGCTAGAAGTCTGAATCAAGATGTCTGCGGTGTTGGTTCCTACTGAGTGCTGTTCGGCAAGAATCTATTCCAGGCCTCTTTCCTTGGTTGTAGGTGGCCATCTTCTGTGTCTCTTCACATGGTGCTCTCCTTGTGTGTGTGTGTGTGTGTGTGTGTGTGTGTGTATCTGTCCAAATTTCCCTCATTATAAGACACCAGTCATTGAATCTGGCCCACCCTAGTGACCTCATCTTAACTAATTACATCTGCAATGATCCTATTTCTAATACGGTCACATTATGAGGTACTGGGGGTTAGGACTTCAACCCATAACAGTAAGTTATCATTATTTGTCAGGAGCTCTTATAAAGCCCTGGTAATTGATGGGATTTTAGTGGAATTCAATGGTAACCATTCACCCTTCTAAGTGAACTGCGTTCTACTGAGATACCTATTGTATCAGTCACTCACTGGTAGTGGCAGGTTTCTGGGGCCCCATAAGCCTCCAGGTTTGTGTGTAGGAGCTCATCTTACAGACGTTTTAATTTTTCCCTTTTCCCTGAGCAGCGGTGGCAGTGGTGGTGGGGTGGTGGACTCCCAGTGGTCACACAGGCTATCCCCGAGCCTGCTGTGCATGCTGGAACCCTAGGGCTAGGGCCAAGGCCAGAGCCTCTGTTCACCTCCTTTTCCTCCTACCTCCAACCCAAGTCACTAGGAAGAAGCTTCCTGCCTCACGGCAAATTCCCACATCTCTGGGAATTCGTTCCCTGAGAAGTGCAGAGGATGACAGCTCACCACTCCCCCTGTTCTGTAGGAAACCTGGGTCCCTATGGGAGGGCAGGAGTGCAAGCAGTGCCCAGAGCTGACAACTGGGCCTTCTTTATGCCAGACCAGAGGAAGTGGGCAAGCTGAAAGCCAAAGACGTCAGGGTGTGTGCAGAGCGAAACAGAAGCCCTTTCATGACCTCTATCACTTCTGCACACCTCAAGCCATCTTGATGCTGTTCACGGCAGCGCAATGTCATGGCTGACTCTCCCTGCCCCTCCTCCGAGAGAGCCATATTCTGCCCTGAGAAGGACGCACGAACGTGGCTGCTTGAGTCTGGGCTGCACGCTTCTGGCATTAACGTCTCAGCATCTTAACACCCAGGTGACCTGGGTTCGGACAGTTGTTGTGTCTGCTTCTCACCAGGTCAAGGCTCTGTCTCTGAACACTGCGGCAGGATTTATGTGGCTGGAGACAGTAGTGAGCCCTTGGGATGTGGCCACGCCTAGGGACACTGCGACTTCCTCCCCAGTCTCATCCTTGAGGGCGTGCTGGCTTTGTGAGGACACAGGGCCAGGATCTCTATTCTTTCTTCCTTCTATTAACTGCCCCAGAACTCCCTGTGTAATTTCATCTTCTAGATCAGTTCAGCTTCAGCAAATATTTATTGAATATACACACCATGCTAGCAATTTAATACACGGCACTGCCCTCAAAATGTTTACATTCAAATAAGGGTTAAACTGAAACACAGGCAGAGAGCGACAAGGATGGCTACTTAGATGGTGACAATACTTAGAGGCAGAGAGAAATGAGAAGTTACTTTCAACTAGGAAGGCTTCATGGAGGAGGTGGAATCTTAAAAAAAAAAATGTGGTTATGAGGAACCTAGGGACAGGACACGAGTGAAGACGCAGAATGGACTTGAGGACATGGGGAGGGGGAAGGGTAAGCTGGGGCAAAGTGAGAGAGTGGCATGGACTTATATATACTAACAAGTGTAAAATGGATAGCTAGTGGGAAGCAGCCACATAGCACAAGGATATCAGCTCGGCGCTTTGTGACCACCTAGAGGGGTGGGATAGGGAGGGTGGGAGGGAGACGCAAGAGGGAGGAGATATGGGGATATATGTATATGTATAGTGATTCACTTTGTTATAAAACAGAAACTAACACACCATTGTAAAGCAATCATACTCCAATAGAGATGTTAAAAAAAAAAAAAGAATGAGTTGTAAAGAATGGCTAGGATTTCAATGAGTGCAGAGACAAAGGAGGGCTTCAGAGGGGAAAGAATAGACTGAAAAGATAGGAAGGTTGGAACATGCAGAGCATTATAGGAGAACAAGAATTTAAATATGACTCAAGCACAGGGTAGGGGATCCATGTGAGACTAGAATGGGAAATGAAATGAGAAGGGAAAGTTGTGCCTGGATTGTGTAAGATCTTGATGTCCCGTTGAGGGATTTAGACTTTATTCTCTAAGCAGTGAGGATGACATTGAAGAGGTTCAGACCAGCTTGAGCACCTGATCCTGACTGAGCCTTAAGATAACTGATGGGGTAGCTTTCTGTGCAGTGGATTTGTGTGGTAGGAGTTGGGGGTAGGGAGGGCAAACTGGAGGCTGCTGCAATAGTCTAGGAGAGGGATGAGGTGGGGCCTCAGATGGCTGGGTGGGTCAGGAGTCAGAGTGGATGAATGATTACTTACAGCAGGATAAGCAGGAGGGCTGGAGACCAGGATTACCTGTTTTCTTCCCCAAAGCCCCCAGCTGGGCAGGTGCTGGAGGAAGTGACCCAATGGCAGGTGCACACTGTGGATTCTGATTGGCATGTGTGGTGACCAAGGGGTAAGCAGCAATTGTTTCATTGTCCCTCAACAGCATGGGTCTAAAGTAAGTTGGTGATGCATCTCTAGCAGTGAACCTGAGGACAGGGAAACCCAAGTTGGCAACAGCTGGAATTCCAGATAAGTAGCCTGGAGCCAGGAGTTCTGTTATAGATCCTGCCTAGTTGTGCATTTTGACTGGGTACTTTCTTCATTCTGTTCCATACTCAGGCCCCTTGGTCAGATCAGCAAGTGTCTGTCTTTCAGGTTTGTCCTTATTCAGGTGCCAGAGTCCAAGAGTCATGAATTCCATCCTCGGGCCTGATCCCTGTAACCTGAGCTTCTTCCCCAAAGCCTCCCAGGTTTTCCAAAACCCAAGCTTCAGTTGTAAAAAATATATAAAAATACCAGCTGGTCCTGTGCCCTTTGGGCATCTTTTCATGTTTCTGTTGGCCATTTGTATGTCTTCTTTGCAAAAATATCTATTCAAATCTTCTGCCCATTTAAAAAAATTTTATTTTATTTTATTTTATTTTTATACAGCAGGTTCTTATTAGTTATCTATTTTATACATATTAGTGTATATATGTCAATCCTAATCTCCCAATTCATCCCACCACCACCCGCCCCATCCTGCTTTCCCCCTTGGTGTCCATACATTTGTCCTCTACATCTGCATCTCTATTTCTGCCTTGCAAACTGGTTTATCTGTACCATTTTTCTAGATTCCACATATATGCGTTAATGTACAATATTTGTTTTTCTCTTTCTGACTTACTTCACTCTGTATGACAGTCTCTAGGTCCCTCCACATCTCTACAAATGACCCAATTTTGTTCCTTTTTATGCCTGAGTAATATTCCATTGTGTATATGTACCACATCATCTTTATCCATTCGTCTGTCTATGGGCATTTAGGTTGCTTCCATGACCTGGCTATTGTAAATAGTGCTGTAATAAACATTGGGGTGCATGTGTCTTTTTGAATTATGGTTTGTTTGGGGTTTTTTTGACAGTTAGACCTGAGTCTTTTTATGCTAGGTTTGAGCAAGAGTACACAGTCGTGGAGGAATATGATAGGTCAAGGAGTAAGAGGTAATTATAGTAAACTTGGGTAAATCTAACAAGGGCTGCTTGTTCAGATTCTTCCAGGCGTCACTTTGTCTTTGGAGACAAGGATGTTCGTCTCACTTGAGGGTTTTAATGACTCTTTCAAGGGAGAAGGGCAGAGGAAGGTCAGAGTGACCTTCTTGCTTCCGTCATTTTCTCAAATTTCTTCTTAAAATATACAGTACACCAAGATGCCATATTTTGGGGTAGTGTGTCCTGAACCCCATCAATGTGTACTATTTGAATGCTCAGTTTATAGACTTTGGCTCTCATTCATTTATTCCAAAGCATGAAGCACTTGCGGGAAACTTTTTTGTTTCTTGGGGCATAGTTTCCTTCAAACTGGATTCTTCATGTATCCTTTCCTTGATATGTTTTTTCCTTTCTTTTTTTTTTAAATTAAATTAAATTTTTTTTAATAGAGCAGGTTCTTATTAGTTATCTATTTTATACATATTAGTGTATACATGTCAATCCCAATCTCCCAGTTCATCCCCCCCACCCCCCACTGCTTTCCCCCCCTTGGTGTCCATACGTTTGTTCTCTACATCTGTGTCTCTATTTGTGCCCTGCAAACTGGTTCATCTGTACCGTTTTTCTAGGTTCCACATATATGCGTTAATATACGATATTTGTTTTTCTCTTTCTGACTTACTTCACTCTCTATGACAGTCTCTAGATCCATCCACGTCTCTACAAATGACCCAATATCAGTCTTTTTTATGGCTGAGTAATTCCATTGTATATACGTACCACATCTTCTTTATCCATTCATCTGTTGACGGACACTTAGGTTGTTTCCATGTCCTGGCTATTGTAAATAGTGCTGCAGTGAACATTGTGGTACATGACTCTTTTCAAATTATGGTTTCCTCAGTAGTGCCCAGTAGTGGGATTGCTGGGTCGTATGGTAGTTCTATTTTTAGGTTTCAAAGGAACCTCCATACAGTTCTCCATAGTGGCTGTATCAATTTACATTCCCACCAACAGTGCAAGAGGGTTCCCTTTTCTCCACACCCTCTCCAGCATTTGTTGTTTGTAGATTTTCTGATGTTGCCCATTCTAACCAGTGTGAGGTGATACCTCATTGCAGTTTTTTTTTTTTAATTTTATTTATTTATTTATTTTTGGCTGCATGGGGTCTTCATTGCTGCGTGTGGGCTTTTTCTAGTTGTGGTGAGCAGGGGCTACTCTTCGTTGCAGTGCATGGGCTTCTCATTGTGGTGGCTTCTCTTGTTGCAGAGCATGGGCTCTAGGTGTGCAGGCTTCAGTAGTTGTGGCACACGGGCTCCGTAGTTGTGGCTTGCAGGCTCTAGAGCGCAGGCTCAGTAGTTGTGGCACGTGGACTTAGTTGCTCTGCTGCATGTGGGATCTTCCCGGACGAGGGCTTGAACCCGTGTCCCCTGCATTGGCAGGCAGACTCTTAACCACTGCGCCACCAGGGAAGTCCCCTCATCATAGTTTTGATTTGCATTTCTCTAATAATTAGTGATGTTGAGCAGCATTTCATGTGCCTCTTGGCCATCTGTATGTCTTCTTTGGAGAAATGTCTATTTAGGTCTTCTGCCCATTTTTTTATTGGGTTGTTTGTTTTTTTAATATTGAGCTGTGTGAGCTGTTTATATATTTTGGAGATTAATCCTTTGTCTGTTGATTTGTTTGCAAATATTTTCTCCCATTCTGAGGGTTGTCTTTTTGTGTTGTTTATAGTTTCCTTCACTATGCAAAGCTTTCAAGATTCATTAGGTCCCATTTGTTTATTTATTTTTTTATTCCCATTACTTTAGGAGGTGGGTCAAAAAAGATCTTGCTGTGATTTATGTCAGAGTGTGTTCTTCCTCTGTTTTCCTCTAAGACTTTTATAGTGTCTGATCTTACATTTAGGTCTTTAATCCATTTTGAGTTTATTTTTGTGTATGGTGTTAGGGAGTGTTCTAATTTCATTCTTTTACATGTAGCTGTCCAGTTTTCCCAGCACCACTTATTGAGGGGACTGTCTTTTCTCCATTGTATATCCTTGCCTCCTTAGTCATAGATTAGTTGACCATAGGTGCATAGGTTTATGTCTGGGCTTTCTATCCTGTTCAATTGATCTCTATTTCTGTTTTTGTGCCAATACCATACTGTCTTGATTACTGTAGCTTTGTAGTATAGTCTGAAGTCAGGGAGTCTGATGCCTCCAGCTCCATTTTTTCCCTCAAGATTGCTTTGGCTATTCAGGGCCTTTTGTGTCTCCATACAAATTTTAAGATTTTTTGTTCTAGTTCTGTAAAAAATGCATTTGGTAATTTGATAGGGATTGCATTGAATCTGTGGATTGCTTTGGGTGTATAGTCATTTTCACAATACTGATTCTTCCAATCTAAGAACACGGTATATCTCTCCATCTGTTTCTGTCATCTTTGATTTCTTTCATCAGTGTCTTACAGTTTTCTGCATACAGGTCTTTTGTCTCCTTTGGTAGGTTTATTCCTAGGTATTTTATTCTTTTTGTTGCAATGGTAAACGGGAGTGTTTCCTTAATTTCTCTTTCAGATTTTTTATCATTAGTGTATAGGAATGCAAGAGATTTCTGTGCATTACTTTTGTATCCTGCTACTCTACCAAATTCAATGATTAGCTCCAGTAGTTTTCTGGTAGCATCTTTAGGATTCTCTCTGTATAATATCATGTTACCTGCAAACAGTGACAGCTTTACTTCTTCTTTTCCGATTTGGGTTCCTTTTATTTCTTTTTCTTCTCTGACTGCTGCGGCTAAAACTTCCAAAACTATGTTGAATAATAATGGTGAGAATGGACCACTTTGTTTCGTTCCTGATCTTAGAGGAAATGGTTTCAGTTTTCCACCATTGAGAACGATGTTGGCTGTGGGTTTGTCATATATGGCCTTTATTATGTTGAGGTAAGTTCCCTCTATGCCTACTTTCTGGAGGGTTTTTATCACAAATGGGTGTTGAATTTTGTCAAAAGCTTTTTCTGTATCCATTGAGATGATCATATGGTTTTTCTCCCTCAGTTTGTTAATATAGTGTATCACATTGATTGATTTGCATATATTGAAGAATCCTTGCATTCCTGGGATAAACCCCACTTGATCATAGTGTATCATCCTTTTAATGTGCTGCTGGATTCTGTTTGCTAGTATTTTCTTGAGGATTTTTGCATCTATGTTCATCAGTGATATTGGTCTGTAATTTTCTTTTTTTGTGACATCTTTGTCTGGTTTTGGTATCAGGGTGATGGTGGCCTTGTAGAATGAGTTTGGGAGTGTTCCTCCCTCTGCAATTTTTTTGAAGAGTTTGAGAAGAATGGGTGCTAGCTCTTCTCTAAATATTTGATAGAATTCACCTGTGAAGCCCTCTGGTCCTGGGCTTTTGTTTATTGGAAGACTTTTAATCACAGTCTCAATTTCAGTGCTTATGATTAGTCTGTTTATATTTTCGATTTCTTCCTAGTTCAGTCTCAGAAGGTGTGCTTTTCTAAGAATTTGTCCATTTCTTCCAGGTTGTCCATTTTATTGGCATAGATTTACTTGTAGTAGTCTCTTAGGATGCTTTGTATTTCTGCGGTGTCTGTTGTAACTTCTCCTTTTTCATTTCTAATTTTATTGATTTGAGTCCTCTCCCTCTTTTTCTTGATGAGTCTGGCTAAGGTTTATCAATTTTGTTTATCTTCTCAAAAAAACAGCTTTTAGTTTCATTGATCTTTGCTATTGTTTTCTTTGTTTCTATTTCATTTATTTCTGCTCTGATCTTTATGATTTCTTTCCTTCTACTAACTTTGGGGTTTTGTTTGTTCTTCTTTCTCTAGTTCCTTTAGGTGTAAGGTTAGACTGTTTATTTGAGATTTTTCTTGTTTCTTGAGCTAGGATTTTATTGCTATAAACTTCCCTGTTAGAACTGCTTTTGCTGCATCCCATAGGTTTTGGATCATCGTGTTTTCATTGTCATTTGTCTCTAGATAATTTTTGATTTCCTCTTTGATTTCTTCAGTGATCTCTTGGTTATTTAGTAGTATATTGTTTAGCTTCCATGTGTTTGTGTTTTTTACGGTTTTTTCCCTGTATTGATTTCTAATCTCATAGCGTTGTGGTCGGAAAAGATACTGGATATGATTTCAATTTTCCTAAACTTACTGAGGCTTGATTTGTGACCCAAGATGAGATCTATCCTGGAGAATGTTCCGTGTGCACTTGAGAAGAAAGTGTAATCTGCTGTTTTGGGGTGGATTGTTCTATAAATATCAATTAAATCTATCTGGTCTATTGTGTCTTTTAAAGCTTGTGTTTCCTTATTAATTTCCTCTCTGGATGATCTGTCCATTGGTGTAACTGAGGTGTTAAAGTCCCCCACTATTATTGTGTTACTGTTGATCTCCTCTTTTATAGCTGTTAGCATTTAGCCTTATGTATTGAGGTGCTCCTATGTTGGGTGCATATATATTTATAATTGTTACATCTTCTTCTTGGATTGATCCCTTGATCATTATGTAGTGTCCTTCCTTGTCTCTTGTAACATTCTTTATTTTAAAGTCTATTTTATCTGATATGAATATTGCTACTCCAGCTTTCTTTTGATTTCCATTTGCATGGAATATCTTTTTCCATCCCCTCACTTTCAGCCTGTATGTGTCCCTAGGTCTGAAGTGGGTCTCTTGTAGACAGCATATCTATGGGCCTTGTTTTTTTAATCCATTCAGCGAGCCTGTGTCTTTTGCTTAGAGCATTTAATCCATTCACATTTAAGGTAATTATCAATATGTATGTTCCTATTACCATTTTCTTAATTGTTTTGTGTTTGTTTTTGTAGGTCCTTTTCTCCTCTTGTGTTTCCCATTTAGAGAAGTTCCTTTAGCATTTGTTGTAGAGCTCGTTTGTTGGTGCTGAATTCTCTTAGCTTTTGCTTCTCTGTAAAGCTTTGGATTTCTCTGTCAAATCTGAATGAGATCTTTGCTAGGTAGAGTAATCTTGGTTGTAGTTTCTTCCCTTTCATCACTTTAAATATGTCATGCCACTCCCTTCTGGCTTGTAGAGTTTCTGCTGAGAAATCAGCTGTTAACCTTATGGGAGTTCCCCCTGTATGTTATTTGTTGTTTTTCCCTTGTTGCTTTTAATAATTTTTCTTTGTCTTTAATTTTTGTTAGTTTGATTACTATGTGTCTCGGCGTGTTTCTCCTTGGGTTTATCCTGCCTGGGGCTCTCTGTGCTTCCTGGACTTGGGTGGCTATTTCCTTTCCCATGTTAGGGAAGTTTCCAACTATAATCTCTTCAAATATTTTATTGAGTCCTATCTCTCTCTCTTCTCCTTCTGGGACCCCTATAATGCAAATGTTGGTGCATTTAATGTTGCCCCAGAGGTCTCTTAAGCTGTCCTAATTTCTTTTCACTCTTTTTTCTTTATTCTGTTCCGTGGCAGTGAATTCCACCATTCTGTCTTCCAGGTCACTTATCCGTTTTTCCGCCTCAGTTATTCTGCTATTGATTCCTTCTAGTGTATTTTTCATTTCAGTTGTTGTATTGTTCATCTCTGTTCTTTAATTCTTCTAGGTGTTTGTTCTTTAATTCTTCCAGGTCTTTGTTAAACATTTCTTGCATCTTCTTGATCTTTGCCTCCATTCTTTTTCCGAGGTCCTGGATCATCTTCATTATCATTATTCTGAATTCTTTTCTAGAAGGTTGCCTATCTCCACTTCCTTTAATTGTTTTTCTGGGGTTTTATCTTGTTCCTTCATCTGGTACATAGTCCTCTGCCTTTTCATTTTGTCTGTCTTTCTGTGAATGTGGTTTTCATTCCACAGGCTGCAGGATTATAGTTCTTCTTGCTTCTGCTGTCTGCCCTCTGGTGGATGAGGCTATCTAAGAGGCTTGTGTAAGTTTCCTAATGGGAGGGACTGGTGGTGGGTAGAGCTGGCTGTTGCTCTGGTGGGCAGAGGTCAGTAAAACTTTAATTCACCTGTCTGCTGATGGTGGGGCTTAGTTTCCTCCCTGTTGGTTGTTTGGCCTGAGGCAACCCAGCACTGGAGGCTACAGGCTCTTTGGTGGGGCTAATAGCGGACTCCAGGAGGGCTCATGCCAAGGAGTACTACCCAGAACTTCTGCTACCAGCTTCCTTGTCCCTGCAGTGAGCCACAGCCACCTCCTGCCTCTGCAAGAGACCCTCCAACACTAGCAGGTAGGTCTGGTTCTGTCTCTTATGGGTCACTGCTCCTTCCCCCTGGGTCCTGATGTGCACACTACTTTGTGTGTGCCTTCCAAGTGTGGAGACTCTGTTTCTCTCAGTCCTGTTGAAGTCCTGCAATCAAATCCCGCTAGCCTTCAAAGTCTGATTCTCTGGGAATTCCTCCTCCCATTGCCGGACCCCCAGTTTGGGAAGCCTGACATGGGGCTCAGAACCTCCACTCCAGTGGGTGGACTTCTGTGGTATAATTGTTCTCAAGTTTGTGAGTCACCCACCCAGTGGTTATGGGATTTGATTTTACTGTGATTGCACCCCTATTACCAACTCATTGCAGCTTCTCCTTTGTCTTTGGATGTGGGGTCTCTTTTTTTGTGAGTTCCAGTGTCTTCCTGTCGATGATTGTTCTGCAGTTAGTTGTGATTTCGGTGCTCTCGCAAGAGGGAGTGAGCACACGTCCTTCTACTCCGCCATCTTGAACCAATCTCTCTCTTCTGCCCATTTTTTAATTGGGTTGTTTGTTTGATGTTGAGTTGTGTGAGTTCCCTTCTGTAAGTAGTTGTGATTTTGGTGTGCCTTTGGGAGGAGGTGGGCTCAGGCTCTTCCTACTCCACCATCTTGGCCACATACCAGCAATCTTTTGCAAGTAATGGCATGGACTGGTTTTTGAGAGAAGTTATAGGCATTTGGGGGATTCCAAAACTTCTATTTCACATGAACTCATTAGTCTTTTTGGGGGGGGGGCTTTCATTATTTAAGGCAGTGATTCTCAAATTTCAGTGAGAATTTCTTAGAAACCTTGCTAGAAATGACAGATTTCCCTGCTCTACCACCTCCAATCTGGGGTAGAATCCAGGAACATCAATTTAAAGCATGCACAGAAGGTGATCACATGTTGAGAAACACTACTTTAGGAGAAGACTTCCAGATGTAAGCCTGCCTTGACAGAGTAATTAGGGGAAGATATACAATTCCAATTTCATAGAATTGTATTTTTATTTATACAAGGGATTTCGTTGAATGCAAAACCAAATGCAATAGGATTTTTAGGTTATCAGGAGACTTTTCTTTTAAATACATTCACAAATCAGAAAAGAAATCTCTCACTGAGTGTTTTCCTGGTTTTGGTTCAAAGCATATGGTCACCCTTCTAAGGGTAAACTTTAGCATGCCAGTTGTTTGGATGAAATGGTAATTGCTGACTCTCCAAATGCCAAGTGTGGGGCTGCTTAAGGCCTTGAACGGTTTGGGCCTGCCACAGAAAGACTCTGGCACTTGGAGTATTTTCAGTGTTTTAAAATTCCTGAGTTGTTCTTCGCTGGATAGGTTTGTTTCTAGAAATGGGGACCTCTCCTTGTGAATTAGGACAAGTTAGCCGTCTGCTTGCTGTACATTTGCTGCAGGGTGTGCTTTGGGGCTCTGCCCCTCTTGCCTCTTTTCTAGCAGAGCTGGACCCTCCCAGTGTGGGAATGGTGGCAGAGAGTTGCAGCCAGAGATGGACTCGAGGCGGGGAGGTGGCCATTCTTGGCAGATGAGGGAGGGGTATGGAATCCAGGACACTGCAGAGCAACCTTGACCTTTAGGGCTGGACCTGGGCAGGTCTAAGTTTTGACTTTCAGGATGTGGAGACAGAGAATGGGAATCTTTCTTTGGAGAGGCTCCTGGTGCTGCAGTAGCAGAGGCAGTGTCCAAGAGGAAAACAGGCAAAGACAGAAAATAAGAAATGGGGTCAAATTAGAGGAGGAAAAGGGAAGAGTATCAGAGGGAGGTAATCAAATGTGGTTTAGGGAGAAAATTCTGAAGTTGGAGAGGTTTGGGTTTGAATCAGAACTCTACACCTGCTAACTCTGTACACTTGGAAAGGATACTTCACCTTTATAAATCTTAATTTCTGTAAAATAGGGGTAATAATACTACCTACTTATAAATTCTTGTGTGGATTAAAGTAATTCATATGAAGTGCTTAACAGAGCTTATCTGGTATATGGTTACTATTGATTGACTGCTAACTGTTACAACCATAAGCCATCTTCTTGATTTTGCATATAATTGTTATGAACTGCTTTCCCAGCTTGGAGTACAACTAAAATCATCTTCCTTAAAAATTTTAAGCACCCGCATGCCTGTCTTTTAGCAGGAAGTCCTGTATCTTCCACTGGAGGTATTTTTTTTTCCCTTGAATTTTCTAATAACCTCAGAGGCTTACTCAGTCCAAGGGGACAATCCTGTCTCCAAATGCTAGGCAGAGAGAGGACCCTAGAGTCTCATTGGCCCAATGATGATGTTGCTGCCCCTGTTTTTGTTGCCATCATATGGTGTCATAGTTGAAAACATGTCTCAAGTAGTTGTAGCTTGTTGCCATAACAATGCCCTCACTAGTCTAGAATTCTCTGTGGTAGATTGTCTCTACCCTCCTTGTGAAAGGATGGTATTTCTCACTCCACTGCTGTCCAGCTTGCCCCTATGACTTGCTTTGGCCAGTGAGATGGAAGTAACATGTGCTGCTTCTAATCAGAAACTTCAAGAGCCATCACTCTCTCTCTTTTTCTTCTGCCACAAAAATGGCAATGTTGGGTTGCTCCTTCACTTTGAGTCCTGGAGTGAAGAGTTTATGGAGCAGAGCTACAGCCAAACCATAGCCAGCATGTAATATGACTAAGACATAAACCTTTACTGTTGTAAGCCACTGAGACTTTGGAGATTTTTGTTACTGTAGCGTAACCTTCTCTAGCTGACTGATATAACCTCTTGGGTCACAGGAGTGTCTCTTATTTAGGTTCTAAAGTTACAGCTCTTTTAGTTCATACATTTGACTCAGGCATTACACCCAAAGCACACCACCACGTCAGGATGGCTTGGTTGAGAGGGACCTACAGCCTCAGCTACATGCTCCACCAAACCCCCCACCTCCCTCCTCCGTGACCACTTAGGCTCTTATCACGAGCTAGATCACCCTCATGATGTGTTCCCCTCTGGGCCCCTTGGTATCCCTTTCTGCTCACAGATTCCACTTGGGGCCCTCCCAATATGTCAGTGAGATTGTAATAATGCTCCTGCAAAAGGAAAGGGTCAGGGGCTCAATGCCCTTGTCTCCTATGCAGATTTACCACAGTAGATATATCACAGATGTTTGGGAGAGGTAGTCTTTGTCAGGCTACAAGAGTTTGTTACATCTCTTTCCTGTGCACGAGTACTTATTTGCCTTATATTTGTTAGGGGAGGTCACTCAGCTAATTTTTTCCCCACAGTAGGTACAATCTACCCCAGTGTAGTTTGCTATTCCCACTTCTAACCATAGCAAAAATTATAGGGTTTTTCTGAAATTTACATTAGCAGTCCCTCTGTTATATGTAGGTGTTATATGGAGGTCTTATTGAGAGGATCTGGGGGCAGAGGGAAGACGTAAATGAGTCACAATGAGGCAGCATCATTTGTCCTACCCCATTCTCCTTTTTCTCCTTCTAAAAACTACAAAAAATAAGATTAAACTCTGAGAGTTCAAAGAATTACTCTAACGCAAAATGAAAGGAGAGATCACTCAGGTCTTCATGTTAACGCAACTAGTGAAGGTATGTGAAGGGTCCAAGGTCAGCAGTGGATCTTTTAAGCAGGAAGGAGGAGGGCAGACTTAGCCGGACTCAGGGAGAGGAGCTCTTGATACAGGGAGTGGAGTCCTTTCAGTCACTGGTGTCTCTTCTCCCTCTGCCAGAGGGTGTAAGCAACCAAATAGCATTTTAGAAGTGTGTCTCTGGCTTCTCTGGGGGGACTGGATTGGATTAGACAAAGGCAAGAGTAAAGACAAGGAGACTCATTAGCAGGAAGTAGAGAAGCTACAAGTTTATTGAATGAATGAATGAATAAATGAATATTAAGATGTGGATTTTAAGCTATGGCTTGAGTCCCTACTCTAGCCAAAGGACATTCTCTGCAGTGTGTGTCATGTTCCCTAAGGACTGTGGTGGGTCTTCAGACTTCTGGAAGAGTAAAACCCTTCCCTCACTGCTCTCTTCCACTGACCCTACGGATCCCCACTCTCTCCCTTCCTGGCAGGTCCCTTTGGCTGTAGTCCCTGAGATTCTATCCTGTTTTTCTTTGAGCAAATTGGCGTTTCTGGAGCTTGATCACCAGCTGGTATTAAGTCTGGTTCTATGCTTTGGCACAATCCTCTTCTTCACCTCTCGTAGTTCTGAGATGTGTCTTGCTTAATAGCAGACACTACCTTTTCTCAGAGCCTTTCTGGTTCACATGATATTTTTAGCCCATCAGAATCCCCACCCCACCCCCTATATCCACATTTGAAGCACAAGTAGATTCCTGTGGGTCATGGGTGACAGCCTCCATGCAGAGCCAAGGTTGCTGCCCAAAGCTATGCATCTTCCAGGGGGTAACTTCTCCACTCAGTCCCTTACTGCTCTTAGGGAACCCATCACCCAGGTGCCCTGCCCTACAGTTTTCCATTCCCAGAATGCTTTCAACATTCAGGAAAAAAGACAAAAACAAAAACTGAGCAGCATCCCCATCCAAGAAAATGAGGGCGGTCCCTAGCACCCCTCAAAACTAGCTTTTGGAGAATCCAAAACACGCAGATGTCTTTTGCTTTTAATCCAGAAGAAGGAAGGATGATCACAAAGGAAGGCTCAGATCCAAACTGAATTCTTTTGTCTAGTACATGGTTTATTTTAAATGTGAAAGTTCAAGCTTACAAAAACAAATGGATTGGATTGGGCATTTGTGAATTCTGAAGCATAGACGTTTCTCCATGTTTGGAGGATGCGCTCAGATATTTGTTTGTGCAGTTTTTGTCATTGTTGAAATAAAAGAGGTACTGAGCCTGAGGAACGTTACACCCAGAATGATGTGAAAAATAAATAAATGATGCTACAGGTCCCAGAATCCCAAGGAGGGGAAGGAGAGTAAATATGGCCCTGGTTGGTATTATCCTCATATGGCCCCAGGGTACCTGGTTGAAAAACCTCTTTCTGATATATCACACCATAAGTTGGGTAGATTTACTGATTGAACAGAATAAATTGGGCAGGTAAACTGCCATCAAGAAGATTGACCTACAGAAATGTTCTTCCTGCTTTTCTTCCATTTTTACCTACCTGATTTTGTTAAAATCTCTTTTTATGAACTTGACTTTAGATTGCACTGACTTCAGCAGGCAGCTTTGAGAAAGGGATTTCCTGGGGATGAAAATCAAATTTATTGTCAGCAACTGGATTTAAGGAAAGAGCCAGGGCCTTGAGGTGTTCAGGTCCAGCTCTTTCAAAGAATGGCTGTGTGATTCTGGATAAGGTATTTCATTTCACTCCCTTAACTGGAAAATGCAGACTGAACATTTTTGGGGAATACATTCTGAGAATAAGCGATGGATATAAATTGCCATGTATAGTACCTGATAGAAAGTAAGTCTTGTAAGTCATGATATAACTCATGATGGAGAAGAAACACTCTGCCTGCTTTGTGGGGGCAAAAGAACAATTAGGAGGCAATTGCATTGATGACAATGGCAAGAAATCATGGAGGCCTAGAACAGAGTAGCAGCGGTAGAAGTAGCAAGAAATGGTCAGATTCTGGACATATTTTGAAGATAGAGCCAACAGGATTTTCTGATCGATTCCCTGTAGGGTGTGTGGGGAGCAAGAAGGGGAATCATGAATGAGTCATGTTTTGTGTTTGAGCAGCTTGAAGGATGGACTTGCATTTTACTGAGATGGAGAAAGCTGAGGGCAAAGCAGGTCCTGCGGGTAGGATGGGTTAAATTGGAGCTGCCTATGAGACACCCAAGAGGAGTGTTGAGTGGGCAGTTGGATATATGACTTTGGAGTTGGGGGAGAGGTCCAGACTGGACACGAGCATTTGAGAGTCTTCAGAGAGTTTAAATAGGTGGTATTTAAAATCACGAGCTCGAATAAGATCCTCTTGGGAGTGAGTGCAGTTAGAAAAGAATCTAGGTCTGAGAACCAAGCCCTGGAGCCGCCCAGCGTTCCCTATCAGGGAGATGAGGAAGAACAAATGAACCTCCCCCTCCTTCTCCTCTTCCTCTTTCTTCTTCTTTTGTTGTTATGAAAGGGGACTGTTCTATTTAATTCAGTTAGCCTTCACTTGAACAAAACTACTTGCAAGAGTTCTTTTGGGTTTGCTCTTAAAAAGTGATATATGCTCTTCGCAACTTCAAAGTCTTTTAAAAAGGAAAAACACCCAACTCTGGGCTGTGGAAGAGGCCTCGTGGTGCAGGCACCCAACCAGTAAGTCAGTGCATCTGGAGATCAAGTTCCTCTCAGGATTAGTGAAATCGAGCTTTTGTTAGAATTAATTTAATGGTGCAATGTCAACTTGCAAACCTCAAAAATCCTTTTATGCTTCACATCTCTTTCCCTTTTTCATAAAAAAACAAAACAAAACCCATACCTATGTGAAGCCGGAAAGGACAATCTGAGAAAGTTTGGCTCTTCCTTTGGTGAGATAAACAATCTGTTGTATCATGGCACCAGCACAGAAATCCTGTGTTTGAAGAACACGCTGAGACTACAGAGTTACTCAGGATAGTTTAGGGGAGGGCAAGGTAGGGATAGCTCAATTTTTGTGATAAAGATCTGGGTGCCTCAGTGGACAATGGGTTTTCGATGAGCCAAGAATGACCTGGTTGTTACAAGAGCCAACACAACTGTAGGTTGCATTCAAAGAGGTCCTGGCCATAGGAAATGAGAATCCCCTGAATAAAGAGGCTGCTGGCTGGTTGATGCCAGTATCTGGCTCTAAAAAAGGGCCACTGTATTTAACGCATGACCCCAGCTCTGACTCTTAGACCAGAGAGAGATACCTCCTCCAAAGGTAGCTAATGACTTAGGAGACTTGGCTTAAACAGACAAGCTAGGCCAGTCAGATGTTCTTGAAAATCTGAAACAAGACACTTGTCAGGTGGTTGGGGGAAGGAAACAGCTGGAGCTGAGAGGCCATGTGAGCCACAGCAAGGGAAAAGTCCAGAAAAAGCAAGGCTAGAGAGAAGAGAAGGAGGAGGGAGCAGAGGCACAGAGAGAAGGAGAGAGAAGGAGAGAGGGGGGGTGAGAGGGAGACAAGACAGGCAGAGAGAGAGGGTTACATGGCCTGAGAGAGACAGAAGGATAGAGACATTAAGACAGACAGACAGAGTAGGGACCTCAGGTTCTGACAGCTTTCTGCTGCCTTGAGGTCTGGGTATGCTTCCTTAGGTTTTGGGGGGGTTCAGTTATCACTGGCACAGCCCCCTTTACGCTTGAGCCAGACAGGGGGGGTTTCTGTTCTTTGCCACTTAGAGAGTCCTACAATAGGGCCCCTGTCTTTGAGGACCTCAGAATTAGGTAGGGGAGGCAGAAAAGTCCCAACAACAAGTGACAAATGTCTAATATCGAGTTTCTTTTTGGTGTGCTCCAGCATTCCCGTGGGCTATGAATGGGAAAGAGTAAGGCTGAGATACTGATCCCTCTCAGCTCTTTGAGTGTGTTGGTGGGGTCTGGGGCCACCATAATCCCCAAATGACCACCAGCAGCCATGAACAACTTTGTCCATTTACACCCGTGTACAGGTATGTAAGCCATGAAAGCTCTGCTCTGATGGATGTGTGTGAGCACAGGGTCCAGGGGAGCCCCGAGGAGGAGACAGACTCATCCAGACTTCTCCAAAGAGTAGTACCGCCTTCTCTGAAATCCTCCCCGGTCCTCTAACCCCTTTTGGGTTATCTAAGATCATCCTGGTATCATAGTCCATTCTTACCCACATCCTCCTTCCCTTTTCCACCCACCCATGTCAGCACATAGTTGCTGAGTGCATGATGAAATGAGCCTCATCGCCATCACATCCAAGACCTCACCAAACCCCATAATTAACCCCTGCAAATTGACTTCTGATTCCACTTATTGTCATGGCCCTCCCAAATGTCCAGTAGCTTGTTCACGATCTTCACCTTTGACTTAAAGGTCTCCTAGAGATCCATATTTCTAAAATCTATGCCACCCATCTGGACCTCTCTCAAGCAACAATCCTTGCAATCCCGTATTTCTAACCATCTTCTGGGCATCTCCACTTGGGCATCTCCACTTGATTGTCTGCATCCAGGCATCCCAGCAGCATCTCACACTGAACTCATCTTTCTTAACCAGTGAGCGCCTGTTCCTGGCTGCCCTTTGGCATTAGCATTTCTCTACCTGTCCAGGGGCAAAACTCCGGAGTCACCCGACCTCTTCTTTCAACCCCCCACATGCAGTTAGGTCACAAATTTATTGAGTCTATGTCTTTCTGCCCACCCTCATCACTGCTGTTACCACTTCTGTGCCGAGCTTCACATGTCCAGCTGTCCGTGTGTCATCTCCACTGGGATGTTTCATAGTCATCTAAAACTTAACATGTCCAAAATGGGACTCCTGAGTCTATTACTCCGTTCCCCCAGTTCACTTTCCCATCTCTATAAATGACTCTATTATATATCCATTTGCTCAACCTGGTCATCCTAGACATCTTCTCTCTCTCTCGAGAGCCACATCTTTATGGGGTGTTTCAGGAGCACCCAGGCTAATTAATGTTTACCCCAGCCACCCCACCATAGCCATGTGTTGTTCACATATTGAGGTACTTCCCTGTCAGTTGGTAAACAGCTCCTGCCCCGAGACCCCTGACTGCTCCCCCACCACCCCAGTTGCCCTGGACTCCCCCGCAGAATTCCCTGGATCTCCCCATGATCTGGCAAGAGAAGAGTTCGTGCCTGGAACTGCAGGGGACCTCTAGGACCCAGCAACTCCAGCAAGACAGCCATTGGTACCTATTTTAATTGGCCAGCCTGTGGGCCATGACAGGTCTTTTGAAGATAATCCCCAGTGTTACCCGTTTTGAAGAAGAGGAAACTGACACTGGAGAGATTAATTTATTTCCCCACAGTTCCTTGGAATCCAGCTGGCTCCAAAGGATTTTTATCACCAATCTCCTGACTGGTCCCCCTGTCCTAGAATAATCTTCCCAAAGCCTAGCTCTCATCATGCACTGGTCCAGCTTAGAAACCTCCTGGGGCTCCCAACCCCAGTTTGGAGTTAAGTCCAAACTCAAGCCTAGGGTTCAAGGTTCCCTTGTAGTCTGACTGTCTCAGCCCAGCCCCATGACATAACCCCTGCCACGGCAGCCCTGAGCACTTTCCCGCTGCCACGCTTAGGCCCACACCACTTACTTCTCTAGGGATACCATCCCAGACCCACTCTCCACATCTTGAAACCTTGACCTGTGTGGGCGCATGACTGCCTCAAGTGCCCACTCCTCTAGAATCGAACCTTCCTTAATGCCCCCACGTCTTCTTCCTTGGGATGCCTGCAGCCCTTGGTTCAAGTTCAGTGAGCCCAGCCCAGCCCATCCATGGTACTCACCACGTTCTTCCTTAGAGAAGAGTTTTACTCTAACGCCTCCTGTAAGCATACCGACAGACAGTTTGCAAACCACTTTTACACACCCTTGAGTCATAGATGTTACTTACTTTCTTGACTCTTATACCATAAGCTCCGTTTTGCTCACCTCTGCAACCTCACTGCCTAGCAGAGGCCCAAGCACAGGGTATGTGCACAGTGCATGTCCTTGAAGCAAATGGGTAAGTCATGCTCTGGAGGCAGAGTGGAGAAAGTGGAGGACAATTTTTCCAGTGGTTGTTCCCTCCAGGGCTGGCCTAATGCAGTCAGGATGCCAAGATCTTTTCTCTCCCCAGCGCACCCTGGGACCACTTGTGAATTCTTACTTTATTCGTGGGTTATAATCCTTTATTATCATTAGTTACCTTGATGCTCATATTGCATCAGATTTCGCCAGTGAGAGCCCCTTCAAGTGGTCCTCTGTACTTTTGACATGTCACCATCATTCTTGAAGCAGTTCTTTACTTTTGGGCACAGTAAGATGTTCCAGGCTCATCTTGAACTTTCCCATCCCAGCCCTAGAATTACCCACTTCTCCAAGGAACCCTGGATCCTTTTACTGGCGAATGGTATTTATAAACCAAAATTTGTGTGCAAAGTGTGTTCATTGCTACTGGAGCATCATTATTTCCAGGCCTCTCAGTGGACAGAGCTAGAAAATAGATATATGTCATGAACACACACATCTGTATATATGTATATAAATGTAAATAAATATGTTTACATGTACATGCCCATATACATATCTACCCATCCATTCATCCATCCATCCATCCGTCCAGTTTATTCCAATACTATAATTCCAACACAGCACTGCATGGTTTATTCTATTTTCTCTCCTTTCCATATTTGTCATTCCCTCCTTTGACAGTGAGAAACTTGACTCTCATTATTTACAATGTATTTACTAATTTAGTTAATCCTAGAAGGCACAGAAAGCATTTCAAGAATTGCTAATCCATATGTCTATGAAAAAGAAGTCTACTCAGTATTTGTTTACAGCTCTTTTTTCCCTTTAGCCGGAAGAAGGCATTTAGTCCAAATGCTGTGTACAAAAGTTACATGAGGTAGTTCCTTGCCAGCCCTTTCTGCCCACAGATTTTAATCACCCCCTTGACTCCATATCTCATTTCTGTCCTTGTCACACGTGGCTTTTGAAGTCCAGAGCCTCTCAGGGGCACCAGAGCGGCTGAGCCCCCTTCTCTGGGGGTTGTCCAGGGTCCCAGCTTCATTAGGCAGCCCTCCTCCATCCTCTTGCCAGTTCCGGAAGTGTGTGCACTCATGCCCCGCCCCATCTCCTTTATGGCTAAGGATATGTTCCTTTTTAAGGCTTCCTTTGTTATTATTTTAATGGGATCCTGGGAGGGAGAGGAGACACCTTATGTTCCCAGTCTGCACTCTTGAACTTGACATCCAGGGACTCTAGAGTCACAAAGATCTGGGTTCACGGATTGTGAGGCACTAACAGGCTACTTGACCTCTCCATGTCCCAGATCCCTCATCTAGGACTCGGGGATGAGAAGCCCTACATCACTTGGATTTGGTGAGGACTGACTAGACCTTATATGTAAAGTAGCCAACACAGTGCCCGGCACCATGTTCAGTAAACAACCCCTGTCATTGTCACCTTCATTGACACCTGGATGCCATTCCTGCCGATTCGGCCACTCATCTGTTCGCTTCCTCATCTGGGGCCTCCTAAGTGCTGAGTATTGCGCAGAATCCCTAAGTATAAAAGGGGTGAGGAGGCCAACACTGCCAGGGCGGTTATCCCAACAGCCAGTCCCTGAGCTGCCAGTGTTCTTGGCAAGCTGCTGCTTCTCCTGGCTTGGTCTCCCTCAGCCCCAGGACGTGCTTTTGGCCTGGAATTTTTAAACTTTTTCCCTGGCCTTGAGTCAGAGGGCCTGTGGGGAGAGCTTCCCCCAGCTGTGCGCCAGGGCGCCTCAGCTGGCCCACCTCTTTGATGCTGAGGACACACGATTGTCTCTGATGGGATGGAGTGATGAGCTGGAGATTTTGGTAGAGTGAGGCCAAATCCCTGTGTGGCTCCAGGAACGAGGATAAATATAGCCCGAGTAATTGCTCGTGCTCTTTCAAGGATTAAAAGTCAGCTTTCAGGCAAGCTGTGAAGTTCCATGACCAGGACAGCAAGGGACTCAGTGCCTTTTTTAGAGCTGTGGTCAGCACTCCTTGTGCACTGCTGGGTCCCAGGCCTCCAAACGCTGTTTCCATATAAGTAAGGGGTCACCTCCACTGGTCTACACCCCATGAGGGCAGGGATGGCTCTGAAGTGTCCCTACCACATCCCATCAGCCAACCCTAGTGTGGCACACTCAATAAACATTTTAAATGAATATATGAGCTATGAGAAGGCTATATTTTTAAAATAAGCTTTAGAATAAGATCTGTAGTCCAGTTAACAATAACGTACCAATGCTCACTTCCTGGTTTTCGTATCAAACAACAGCCATATACAATCTCACCACTGGGGGAAGCTGGGTGAAGGTACATGAGACTCTTTGTACTATTCTTGCAACTTCCTGTGTGTCTGTAAGTATTCCAAAATAAAAAGTAAAAAAACAAAAATAACCTTTAATCAGGCTCATGCCAATACTCTGACATTTGGGGGAAGCAGTGCTGGAAGATGAATTGATTAAATCCCTGTTTCCAGCAATGCTTGTTTTTCATTACTATTTTTGAATGCAAACACATGACTTATTCATATGATTCAAAACTTTAAATGTATAAAGAAGATATACAGTGGATACTCTTTGCCCCAGCCACTTAGATTCCCTCCCCATAGGCAACTAATGTTAATGTTATTTGTTTCTTGTGCTAATTTTAGCAAGATTGTGTGCACACACACACATATGTACTTGTGAGTATGTGTGAACATGAGCATATTTGTGTGCATGTATATATATCTATACTGTCCCGTTATCTTACTTTTTCCACTTAACCATGTGATCTTGGGGGCTTTCCATATCACTACACAAAGAGCTTTCTCATCCTTTGTTGTGGCTATACCCGTCACCTTTTATGGCCCCCAGTTGGTGGACATTTATGTTGTTTCCAATCCTTTTGCTTTTATAGACAAAGCTGCAATGAATAATCGTGTTCGTTTGTCATTTCCCAAGTGTGAGAGTGTGTCTGTAGAATAAATTCCTAGATGTGGAATTGGGTCAAAGGATACGAGCCTTATAATTTTGATCATGCTAAATTGTCTTCTATAGAGCGTGCTCCATTTCACACGCCCATCAGTAATGTGTTTTATGAAATGCTTGTGTTAATGCAATGATTTTAAAAGTTATTTGGTGACCCCTTTGTGAAAGCTATGGGCCTGTACCCAAGAAAAACAGAAATCACACAGTGTGGGTTTTTTTTTGTTTTTTTAAAATTTTTTGGCTGCGTTGGATCTTCGTTGCTGTACGCGAGCTTTCTCTGGTTGAGGCGAGCAGGGGCTACTCTTCATTGTGGTGCACAGGCTTCTCATTGTGGTGGCTTCTCTTGCTGCGGAGCACGGGCTCTAGGCACGTGGGCTCCCGTAGTTGTGGCTCGCAGGCTCTAGAGCGCAGGCTCAGTAGTTGTGGTGCACGGACTTAGTTGCACCGCGGCATGTGGGATCTTCCTGGACCAGGGATCGAACTCATGTCCCTTGCATTGGCAGGCGGATTCTTAACCACTGTGCCACCAGGAAAGTCCCCACACACAGTGTTTTGCATACAATTTCAGTTGGCTCAGAAACCCCTGAAGGCTATCCATAAACCCTAATTTAAGAAGCCCTGGCTGAAAAGGAGGAAGTATGGTACAGAGGGGAGAGCTTTAGGGCCAAACCATGTAAGTTCACCTCTTAGCTCTACCACTTACTGGCTGTGGAACATCAGAGAAGTCATTTTGCCTCTTCAAGTCTCAGTTTCCTTTCCAAAAGAATGGTATAATAATTCTATTTCATAGGGCATTTATGAGGGTACATGCTTTTATGTAGAGCATCTAATATAGTGGTTGGAATATAGTAGGTGCTCAACATACAGTCTGTATACACACATACAGACACATAGAAACACACACACAGACACACACACACACACACCCTCCCTCACACGCACACGAAGCCTTCAGTTCCATTTCTTTGTTTTTTTGGGTTTTTTTGGCTGTGTTGGGTCCTCATTGCTGCGCATGGGCTTTCTCCAGTTGCAGCGAGCAGGGGCTACTCTTCCTTGCGGTGTGCGGGCTTCTCATTGCAGTGGCTTCTCTTGTTGTGGAGAACGGGCTTTAGGCATGCGGGCTTCAGTAGTTGTGGTGCACGGGCTTAGTTGCTCCGCGGCATGTGGGATCTTCCCAGGCCAGGGATCGAACCTGTGTCCCCTGCATTGTCAGGCAGATTCTTAACCACTGCACCACCAGGGAAGTCCCTTCAGTTCCATTTCAACCTGCTTCTAGTTGTCTTTGTAGTATTTGCTGCTAGATTCACAAAATCAACTTTTGGAGCATCATTCCCTGAAGTGAGGTCTTTGGACTAATTACATAAGAATCACCTGAGGGCCTTAATTAAAATATAGATTCCTGGGTCCCACTTTAGGTTCACAGGATTAGAATTTCTGGAAGAGGGGTCCAGAGAACTTCACACTTGGGGGTTCTATTGCACAATGGAGTTGGAGACACAGCACTAAAGAGTTTGGTAAATTCCTTCTATTCCCTATACCTGCAATTCTAGTAGTTACCACCATGTGGCTTTACCAGGGGGGCCTGTTCCCCGCAGATGTATAGGGTAGACGCCTGAGAGAAAGTGTGACTAGTAACCAGGAGAGCCGCCTCTGGTTCCATCTGCAAAAATACAGTTATTTATGGGTGTGACAGACGGCATGCACTGCAGCCTCATCAGGAATCTCTCTCATAACAAGTAGGGAGGAGAGACAGTCCAGGACTGGATGCCCATGGAAGGGGCTGGGATGGAAGCCCAGTGGGCCAGGTTTGGCGGAGAAAGCCTGCCATGGCTGGGGTGACTGACCCATGGGCAGGAGCTGGGGATAAGGACTGTGTACAGCCAGCTGTCACCAGGAGGCCTTGAGGCCACAAGCCTTGAAGCACCAACCCCTAGAGCTCTCAGCATGACAGGTGAATGCTTTCTGAAGTGGCAAGTGATGGCCTATGGCTAGAATTGCCAGATTTAGCAAATAAAAATACAGGATGAGCAGTTAAATTAGAATTTCAGATTAAAAAACATATTTTCTTTTAGATACACAGATTGCCCACAAACACATGACAAGATGCTCAACATCACTAATCTTAGAGAAATGCAAGTCAAAACTACAATGAGGTATCACCTCACACCGGTCAGAATGGCCATCATCAAAAAATCTACAAACAATAAATGCTGGAGAGGGTGTGGAGAAAAAAGAACCCTCTTGCACTGTTGGTGGGAATGTAAGTTGGTACAGCCACTATGGAGAACAGTATGGAGGTTCCTTAAAAAACTAAAAATAGAACTACCATATGACCCAGCAATCCTACTACTGGGCATATACCCTGAGAAAACTATAATTCAAAAAGAGTCATGTACCACAATGTTCATTGCAGCTCTATTTACAATAGCCAGGACGTGGAAGCCACCTAAGTGTCCATCGACAGATGAATGGATAAAGACGATGTGGCACATATATACAATGGCATATTACTCAGCCATAAAAAGAAATGAAATTGAGTTATTTGTAGTGAGGTGGATGGACCTAGAGACTGTCATACAGAGTGAAGTAAGTCAGAAAGAGAAAAACAAATACCGTAGGCTAACACATATATATGGAATCTAAAAAAAAAAAAAAGGTTCTGAAGAAACTAGGTCAGGACAGGAATAAAGACGCAGGCGTAGAGAATGGACTTGAGGACATGGGGAGAGGGAAGGGTAAGCTGGGACAAAATTAGAGAGTGACATTGACATATATACACTACCAAATGTAAAATAGATAGCTAGTGGGAAGCAGCTGCACAGCACAGGGAGATCAGTTCGGTGCTTTGTGTCCACCTAGAGGGGTGGGATAGGGAGGGTGGGAGGGAGACGCAAGAGGGAGGGGATATGAGGATATATGTATATGTATAGCTGATTCACTTTGTTATAAAGCAGAAACTAACACACCATTGTAAAGCAATTATACTCCAATAAAGATGTTAAAAAAATAATAAAAATAAAAAACATATTTTTTAATATAAGTATGTCTCGTGGACTTCCCTGGTGGCACAGTGGTTGGGAATCCGCCTGCCAATGCAGGGGACAAGGGTTCAAGCCCTGGTCCGGGAAGATCCCACATGCCACGGAGCATTTGAGCCTGTGTGCCACAACTACTGAGCCTGTGCTCTAGAGCCCGTGAGCCACAACTACTGAAGCCCGCATGCCTAGAGCCCGTGCTCCACAGCAAGGGAAGCCACCAGAATAAGAAGCCCGTGCCCTGCAATGAAGAGTAGCCCCTGCTTGCCACGACTAGAGAAAGCCCACACGCAGCAATGAAGACCCAACGCAGCCAAAAATAAATAAAAATAACTATGTCTTGTGCAATATTTGGGACATACTTATACTAAAAGATAAGTGTTGTTTATCTGAAATTCAGATTTATGTAGGTGTCCTGTATTTTATCTGACAACCCTACTCAGGGCTTCTCTGAGCTGCCTCTAACTGCAGAAGAGGGCTGGAGCCCATATGTGACTGGCTCAGGGCCCGCAGCGCCACGATCTTTCTCGAGAGTGTACTGCACCCAAGGTGATGAGGAGTGAGTCAGGGCAGGGTGCGGACTTCCAGGAGAGAGGCAGCCCTTCCTCACCTGTGTCCAGGCAGGAAACTAATTTCTGTTGATCAGCAAGTGTGAGGTGCTGGCACTCTGCTAAGCCCTTCAATATTATCTCATTGAATCCTCCTGCAACCCTAGGAGTTAGCACGTGTGATCACTATGATTCCCACTTTAGAGATGAGGAGACTGCTGAGTCTCCACGAGGTTAAGAGCACAGGACTGTCAAGTGGAAGAGAAGGAATTGGAGCCCCGGGGCTGGTGCCAGGTCTGGGATTAGCTCATCTTCCAGGCCCTTCTCTCTGTTAATCCCAAGGGTTTAAGGTGGGGAGCGGCCTTCACCTCCGAATCCCTGGGACAGGAAATGTTCCCAGTTTCCCTGGCACTGGGCCAGGGTCTTGTCCAGGCTCACATGCTTGCTGGAGACTCCAGGCTGGGAGACAGATCTGCCGAGTTCCCCTGGTCCCCATCTGGCCGGAACATGCCCAGAGGCATGAGCTGCCCGTGGGCACTGCCCTCCGCTGTGCCGGTGCCCGTGGGAGGGCCCCAGGGCCAGCTGCTGCCTCTCAGGCCCAGCCTGCGCTGAGCCCCGGGTGGCCTGGCCAGCTTCCCTACCGTTAGCCCCCTGAGCCAGGCCAGAGGGGTCCCTGAGGAGCTCTGGGCTCTAAGTCCCAGCCCCTCTCCGAGGAGGCGGGCAGCGGGGCTCGGCAGCCAGAGGCTTCTCAGCTCTGAGCTCTGGAGCCAGATGTAACATTGACCTTAAATGGTAAAAGCTCCCCAGAGTGAAGAGAGGCTGGCCGGAGGAGGAAAGGGGAATAACTCAGTTTTAGGTAAGTCGTTGCTCTCTCCAAGAATAACCTGCCTCTTCAGCTGGGAGCAAGGGAACACTTCTCCTCCTTAAAGGTACAGGGTGCTGGGATGGGGGCGCCTGACTTTAACTTTCCAGGGGAGTTGGCTTGGTCGGATGGCGTTTCAGCTGAGTATTTTTATTGTTGCTGTCATAATTTTCAAATAAGAAGTGAATCTTGCCCGTCCTAACTTAACTAAATTGTGCTCCTTTTGCTTGCTGTTGGAAAGCATGCACAGGTTAGGGTGAAAATGTGGGTTCTGAGTGGGGATCCACAACCCCAGATTTCCTGTGGGCCCCTTTGGAGCAATAGAGGGTCCCCAGATTACATAAGCCGGCTGGTCAGGGCTTTCCCCACACCGCCTGCTACCCCTTCCCCAGCCCTGCTCTGTGCTTCCTTATGCCTCTCTCTGCCCCCCACTCCCACCCTGTGCCACCCGCCCCGTGTCCACCTGGGACCTTGTGCTGGCCCAGCCCTGTCTCCCTCCCTGACCTGCCCCTGCTTCTGTCCCTGCACTTCCCATCCTGTGTTCTGGTCACAGCCCCTGTTTTTATCCCTGTCCCCATCTCTCCTGTCTCCAGCTTTGCCCCCGTGCTCCTTCCCTGCACCCTCAAGGGGTGGCCTGTGCCTTGTCTGTGGCCCCTAGCCTGCACACCTCCAGGAGCTCGGAGTCAGAGCTATTCCTAGAGTGAGCGGCACCCGGGCTGCCTTTCTCCAAAGGAAAGGCCAGTGGAAGCCAGAGGCCAGAGAGGGGCCCAGTTGTCTGCTGCCTCCTGCCCAGTAAACGGCTGTAAAAGCCTGGAGATGCTCTGCAGATTGAATAAATACAGTGCGGGATCTGGGACCCGTGGCTGGTGCTCCCACCTCCCAGAGCTTGGCAGCTGCTGCTTTTTTAACACTCACGCTTCAGGCTGCTCTTTGAGGGTCTCGGGGGAAGTAAAGCAGCCCATGCGTCTCCTACAGGAAAAAGGAAGCCGCTTCCCAGGGTTGTTAGGCTGGGAGCACTAGGGAGCCAGACGTGCCAAGGGTTCTGTTGGCCCCACCAGGGGGCAGTGACGTGCTGGTGAGACAGGTGGACTCTGGACTGCCCCTCAGCCGTCCTCTCTGTGGCTTGGCAGTCAGCAGAGGGACAGTTTGACGAGGAGGAACAGAGGCCCAGGTGGGTGGGGAGGAGAGATTTAGAAGTCCCCAGACTCTGCTCTTTGAGCTCTCTGAGGCAGGGGGACGGAGATAGAGAACTCAGTTCTCTTGTAGTAAAAGCAAAAGGAAGCAGGAGAGAAAATGGATATGAATTGACTTTGTGCCAGGGTCTGTGCTAGAACTGTTATTGAATTTAATCCTGGTGGTAGAGATGAGGACATTGTGGTTGAAAGAGGTAAAGCAATATGCTTAAGGGAGCACAGTCCGTAGGTGGTGAGCAGGGATTCCAGCTCAGGCCAGCTTGGTCCAAAGTGGGCACTTCCAGGGTTAGGTGCCACCCTGCCTCTAGGTAGTAACCAGGGTCTCGGGCAGTTATTGAGCATTGCAGTCCAAATGATGGGAGAATCAGGGGGATTGCATTTGCCCCATGAACCTTGGAGGCCAGACCCTGAATTCAGGTGACAGCCCAGGGCAGCCTCACTGGTTGAGATGCAGAGGCGACACAAGTCCGTGACCTTGGACACACCCTGCCTTCTCTGCGAGGGCCTTCCCCATGGGAGAAGGAAAACAGGTCAGCCAGACAGACAGAAAACCTCTCTGCTAATCGGCTACAGATGTAAAACAGAGTTAGAGAAAGCTGGGCTTAATCACCTCTCATTACTTTCTTCCCAGTACTTTTAAATTTACAATTCTTATTCAGAGTTTTTCCCTGGTAATAAAAGTAATGTGTATTCTTTGCTAAACTTTCTTGGAAAATATAGAAATAAGTATAAGTAAGAAATTCAGAAATAAACATAAAGAAATAAAAGTTCCCTCTGGAATCCTATCACTCAGAGATAAATATTGTTAATATTATGGTGTGTTTCTTTCTTTATATGTCTCTATATTTTATAAAACTAGGGCCTTACCATGTGTAGTTTTGTAGTCTGATTAAAAAAAATTGTTTTAAAGGGAATTCCCTGGCAGTCCAGTGGTTAGGACTCGACACTCTCACTGTGGTGGCCTGGGTTCAATCCCTGGTAGGGGAACTAAGATCCTGCAAGCCGCGAGGTGCAGCCAAAAAAAAAAAAATTTTTTTTTAAAGACTTTATTTTTTTAGAGCAGTTTTAAGTCACAGCAAAGTTGAGAGGAAGGTCCGCATAGAGATTTCCCAGATCCCCCTGGCTCCCACACATGCAGAGCCTCCCCCAACATAACAGCCCGACCGGGGTGGCACATTTGTTACAACTGATGAACCTACACTGACACATCATAATCACCCAAAGTCCGTGGTTTACCTTAGGGCTCACTCTCAGTGTTGTACATTCCATGGGTTTGGACAAATTGTATAATGACATGTATCCACCATTATAGTATCATACAGAGTATTTTCACTTCCCTAAAAAATCTTCTGTGCTCCATCTATTCATCCTTCCCCACCAACCCCTAACAATCACAGTTCTTTATACTGTCTCCGTAGTTTTGCCTTTTCCAGAATGTCATACAGTTGCAATCAAACACTATGTAGCCTTTTCAGACTGGCTTCTTTCACTTAGTAATATGCATTTAAGGTTCTTCCATGTCTTTTCATGGGTTGATAGCTCATTTCTTTTTAGTGCTGAATAATATTCCATTATCTAGGTGCACCACAGTTTATTTAATCATTCACCCACTGAAGGACATCTTAGTCTTTTTTTTTCAATTTGTTAAACACCGAAGTATAGTTGATGTGCAATATTATGTAAGTTACAGGTATACAACATAGTGATTCACAATTTTTAAAGGTTGTACTCCATGTATAGTTATAAAATATTGCTGTATTCCCTGTTGTACATTATATCCTCGCAGCATATTTATTTTATACATAATAGTTTGTACCTCTTAATCTCCTACTCTTATCTTGCCCCTCCTACTTCCCTCTCTCCACTGCTAACCACTAGTTTGTTTTCTATATCTGTGAGTCTGTTTCTTTTTTGTTATATTCACTAGTTTGTTTTATTTTTTAGATTTCACATATATGTGATATCATGCAGTATTTGTCTTTCTCTGTCTGACTTATTTCACTTAGCATAATGCGCTCCAAGTCCATCCATGTTGCGGCAAATGGCAAAATTTTGTTCTTCTTTATGGCTGAGCAGTAGTCTGCTTTTTTTTAACTGAACATTCTATCATGATTATTTTCTCATGTCATCAAAGATACTTCAAAACATGATTTTTTTTTTTAAAGAGTGGGATTTTTTTAAAATTAATTAATTAATTTATTTATGGCTGTGTTGGGTCTTCGTTTCTGTGCGAGGGCTTTCTCTAGTTGTGGCAAGCGGGGACCACTCTTCATCGCGGTGCGCGGGCCTCTCACTATCGCGGCCTCTCTTGTTGCGGAGCACAGGCTCCAGATGCGCAGGCTCAGTAATTGTGGCTCACGGGCCCAGTTGCTCCGCGGCATGTGGGATCTTCCCAGACCAGAGCTCGAACACGCGTCCCCTGCACCGGCAGGCAGATTCTCAACCACTGCGCCACCAGGGAAGCCCAAAACATGATTTTTAAGGGGTTGTATACTACCAAATAATTTTAGCTGTGCAAAATTTAATCATCATTTCTCTCGTTGGGCATTTACAAATGTGGTTTTTCTTTGGAGCCTGTCTCAGTGGCACACACATGATGGCTTTTCCGTCCCTTTTGTGGAGTTTGGAAACTCTGCGCTCCCAGGTGGGCTTGTGCAGTATGCCCTAGGGTGTGGGCTTGTTCTGCAAGACGATAGTAAGTGGGATACTGACTCAACTCGAAACACATGGACTCACGTCGGAATTGCCTTTTAAGTTCTTTCCTGCCCATCTGAGTTAGCCCAGCAGTGCGGGTGCTGCAGGACTTTCAGTACTAAAACCAGACATCAGGCAAAACCAGGCAAATCAGGGCAAGTTGTTCTCCCGGGTTTGAACCTAGTGTGCCTTCAACATCTTTCACGTGCTTGCTTGTCTCTCTTCTTGACAAAATGAGAGCGAGTCGTGGGCTTGGAGGCTTCGTCAGGAATAGCTAGAATTTAATAACTGTTTTCACTAAATTTGTTTTCACAAATTTGCGGTATAAGTGGTACTGACTTTTCCACGGATGGTAGGGGTATAAAGTTTCCTTTTAAAATAAATGTGATGACAGGGGAAGCTAACACCTGCTGAGCGCTTATTGTGCGCTAGGTGCTGTTCTAATGCTTTCCCTGCAGTTCCTCATTTCATCCTCACGGCAGCCTCTGAAGTAGTGACTACTGTTATCCCTATTGTACAGATGAGGAAACTGAGGCACCGAGAACGTAAAGAACTTGGCCCACAACAGAGAGCTGGTAAATGGCCCAGGCAGGACTGCAACCCTGGCTTTCTGGCTCATTGCCAGTCAAATGAAAGAAGATTAAACCAATAAATATATAGGTGGCACACAGACATGGGAGAAAATGTGAGGGAGGTGTGCAGATGACTCAAGTTTAGGAAACATTGGCTTGGAGGAAACTGGGGTTCTGTGAGCAGGGGTATCAGTGGGTACAGGATGGGGTGGGGGGAAACTGAGCCACCCCAGCAAAACCAAGGGAAAGTTAGGAACCTGTAGGCCTGTGGGAGAGGCCGAAAGGGATGGGGACATCCAATGATCACAGCAGAGCTGCATGGCTGGGACGTGGTGCAGAGGGCATGGTGGTCACCCCGTGAAGGGACACACAGAGGCTACAGGACATTCTGCCACTGACAGACACCCTCTCTGGAGGGTGTTTCCAGAGAGCCCAAGGTTCCCAGTTCATCAGGAGAAGAAAGTTTGAAGATACCCTTGCCTTTGCTCATACAGTTGTGGTCAAAAGAGCGCTGGCTCCAAGTTGGGAGGAGGGCTTGGCCTTGACCAACTCTTCCCTTGTGATCACAGTGGGAGCTGGTGCCTGGAGCTTGAGGCAGCATCTTGCCCTGCTGGAGAGCGCAGGCCCTGGAGTGACCATGCGACTCCACCACTGACCAGCTATATACCTTGAGCCACATCTAACCTCTCCAAGCCTCAGTTTCCTCTCCTGTAAAACAGAGATAATGATGGTGTCCACTTTGTCGAGTTAAATCCCTCAGCCTGGTGTCTGCTTTTAGCACACAGTAAACATCAGGTATTATTATTTTTAGCCTCTGTCTGTCCCCCCTCAGAGATTCCATCAAGGACACTTCTGGACTGGTTGTGAGGCTCTGACTGACTATAATTCTGGGTCCCAGTCTCACCTCCATTAATGCGCCAAGAGCAGTGGCAGACTTACACTCTAGATGACTGGCCATTGGTACCTGGTGGGGTCTTTAAGGAGGCTCAGTGAAAACACCTGCTTCCTCCACTTAAGTTCTAAGGCTCGTCGAGAAGTCAGCCTAATAGCACCCTTATGACTGATAAAGTTAATAGGCGAATGTGGTTTCCATTGGCAGGCAAGCAGGCTTTCTAATATTGAATTGAGCAGACTTACCCCCCAGTCCTATGTAGTGCCCTCCAGGGGAGGCAGGACCCTTTAAATCTTAGAGCCTGGAGGAGCAGAGCAGAACGTGTGTCCCAGGAGGAAGGGAAGAGGAAAGGGCTGACTCTTCATGTTAACACTTCTTGAACTCACCGTCAGACAGCCTTTCCCCTGGGGCAGAGCCAGGAGTCTTACATTTTTGAGGCTCCTTCCACACGGAGGGAACACTCACGTATGGAGAAGAAGCATTATGCTTCTAACAGAACTGCAGTGATGGTCTGGCCCAAGTCATGTTGCTAAGCTGCAGGGCTGCCATGTGGTCCCAGGAGGGCAGGCACCCCAGCTCCTCTGCTTTCTGCCTGATGGAACGTCACCCTTTCTCCTCCTGAGATGCCTGGGAGGCACCTGTTTGAGGACAAGTGCTTCCCTGGACAAGATAAGCATCCAACTAGAAGTATCTGGTGTGATTTTTTTCTTTTTTTTAATGGAAGTTCCATTTAGGCAGCTCCAGCGAGGGAGCAAATGACCGTTCTCTCCTCTGGGATACTTCATATAGACAAGAGAAGAGAGGGAAGGAAACTACCTTTGTTTGAACATGCTGTACATGCCAGGCATCTTGTGTATAATAGCTCATTAAATCCGTACTGTGGCCATATAAGGGAGATATTTATGAGCAACTGATTCAAGGAGGTTAGGCCACTTATCTAAGACCATTAACTAGTTACCAGTAAGTGAAGAATGGGATGTCAAATCCAAAACTATCAGACTCCCAATCTGTAGCAATTTCCATCACTCTGTGGCTTATACACCAGGCCACAGTGCAGAGTGAGAATGTCCAGCCTTTGTCCCTGCTCCTATAGTTTGAGCACGGGAGGCCCCCACACTGCTGCTCAGAGCAGAGGCCCTGAGCTTTGGGGGCAGGAGTCTGGGGCAGCTGTTCCACTAGGCCGGCTCTACTTTGCATCTCTCTTTTGTCTCCTTTTAGCCTGTGACTGTCTTTATCAGGTCTCATAACCTTGTCCATGAACAAGGCCCTTCTTCTGTTTAGTTGGAAAATACAAGTCTAGAACCATGAGCTTTTTATTGGCAGGAAATGCCATGTCCTACATTGTGAGTCTTGAGTCACTCTCTCTGACTCACCAAGGCTTGTGTTGGAAAAGTTCATAGATATGGCCATGGTCACCCAATCTGCCACAGAGGCAGCATGGAGTAGTGGTTGGGACCTCAGGTTCTCAAATCAAATGACCTGAATTCAAGTCCCAGCTCTGCAACTTACCGTGTGACTTTGGGGGAAATGATCTAACTTCTGTCTTACTTTTCTTAACCGTAAAATGAGGCTGATGGTGATAATGATATAACTTGATCAAAGAGTTGTTGTGAAGATGAATGGATTGATGTATCTACAGTACTTGTATAAGTACTCAATAAATAATAACCATTATTTAAGCTCAGATTAACATCAAGCACAGGTAACTCCTCTATTTTGTGGCTCCAAATGGTCAGGTTTCCCTACGGGCTGTCTTGCCATGATATTTTCAACTTGTTTGGCGATTAGTTCCCTGGTAGAAAGACTGTAATGTCCTTCTGGACTTCTTAGCTAAGACATATTTCCTGTTTCCCAGCTGAAGCAGGAAACTGGTCCCTGATGGAAGGCGATGCTGATGAGGCTGAGTATTGTCAGGAGGAATCTAGATGGTGGATGCCAAGAGGACTCCCTACGGAGCATGATCTTGGGGATATTCAGGGTCCTGGACCCATCTCTAAGCCTGGTCATTGGTCTGGAGTTGATTATGTACATGGAGACTGACTCATGATAATCAAACTCACAAGAGACTGAAGTATGTAATTCTGAATGTCTGTGTGCTAATGTATGGGGAGGGTTTACCCTTTCCAGTGACCACAATGCCTAGGAGATGGAGATTTTGCTCAAAAGGTGGAAAGTTCTGAGGGGTATTTCATGTAGGCCATAAAGTGGCCTGATAGCCATCTCTGCCTACAAGAGAGAGACTCCCCCAGAGCACCCAGGGGTGAGAGAGACCCAGGAGGGGTCTCTACCGTGGGAACTTTAGATAAGCATTTCTCTTTGGAGTTCGCTTTGTCTTCTGTAGAAAGATGGGATTTGTCGGAAGGTAGTTCAGAGAATCAAAGGAAGGAGTAGACCGTTAGGCTCCAGGAAGACAGCCCCCAGGGCAGTGCTAGGGACCTGGCAGTAGGAACTTGCCAGTGCTTTCTCTAGAGCAGAGGGGTTCTCTAAGGCAAAGGGTTTTTGACGGTTCATCTCATCAATTAAAAAAAAATTTTTAGTATGTATCTCTAATTTATGTGTATTTATTTTAAATTATATTCATGAGCTACCATATTAATGTGAGTTATTTTATAAAACATGTAAAATTAGAAATTTTAAAGGCTGAGAAAGAGAAAATACTATTTGAAAATCTTGCTTTATGTTTTTAACAGCGCCAGCAGCTATTTTTTTTTTTTTTTGCTTTCCTTAAAAGAGTATTCTTTAGTAAGAGAAATGTGATTAATTATGCCTCATTATATTTTAAGATCTCAGCACTTTGGATGAACCCTGGCTTTAATGACTGTCATGGTTAAACCAGCCACTGTACCAGTCAGTCTCCCAGTAAGGAACCAAATCCAACTCAATTGGCTCAAGAGACTTTAACAAAAGGACTATTTATAGAGGTTTGGAAACCACAAGGGATGAGGCCCAGGTATGCCCCAAAACTAGCAGCAGCAGGGAGCCGTTAGCAGCCCTAGCCAGGAGGGGCGAGAGAAGAAAATAGTGTAATTGGAAGCCAGTGAAGAGCTGGGGAAGAGGGACCATCCAGGATGAGCCGTAATTAGGGAGGGATACAGCCACTGCCACAGATGTAGCATGGAAGAAAGGAGGGGGCAGGGAAGGAAATGCCCAACCTCTCTCTCCCCCCACCTCCTGCTGGCCCATTGGCCAAACCCAGCCAGCAAGCATGGAAGCCCAAGTGATGCACCCCATAGTTGTCATCTGGGAGCACAGAGCAGAGAGTGGATCCTGGGGCAGGGCAGGGAGAGGGAAGGCAGGCAGAGAATAGCCAGCTCAGATAGCTGATGTGGAAGAAGGGTATCCTTACTTACTGAATTCTAAGTGAAATTTTCAATTTGATCCACCAGTTTGTAAAGACTTTTTTGAGAGTTGCTTGTGGTGTTAGTGGTAGTAATATCTTCACTCCACATTTTTTGCAGGAGGCTTTTAAGGCACTTGCCCATTTTATGGTGGTTGGCTTGGTTAAAACTAGATAAATATATTTCATGAATCCACTTGGGCACATTCAAGATGTATCATACTTTGCTGAAAGCAAATGACTACATGAGTGCGATGTCAGTCCCTTAGCATTGGAGAATTTCCCCTGTTCGCTTAGGACATCTCACAAACTGGTTGTGACAGTGACCTTTCAACACTGAATGAAGGCACCATTGCCAGTCTGCTTATTTACTACTAAGGAAGTGAAAATAAATCACAGTTTCCAACTGTCTTCCCATATTCCACTGGATCATCTTGCATATTCCCTGGGCATGCATACGCCACCCTGAAGACCACTGCACTAGGGCTCAGTTCCTATCTCAACCAGGTTCCAGTGGTTCCTAGTTTCTGTCCAAGGTCTCGGGGGAGAGACCCCGATGGGCCCAGCTTGGTTGGGTCAGTACCAGTCAGCCATGGTCAGGTGACAGGAACATGGGGCATCGATGTGGCCATGGGGAGCCATCCCTTGTATATAGGGGTTCCTCTTAGAGAAGGGGAAATTGCTGAAAGCAAAAGTCTCTCCAAAAGATCTCGTCACATGCTTATAATTGTCTTCCTGTCCTGCCTTCTGGAGATCCTGGTCAAGCCTCCCATCTCTTCAGCCACATTTACAGACAATTTCTTGGGTTACTTCCATAGATGACTAATCATATCCCTTGCATGTGGTTTTTCACATGGTTGTACATCAGACGGCAGCCTTGTTTCCCTGCTGTTGTCCCCATGTACAGCCAACATTCCCAACAATTCTGGGGTTCACAGGACCTTACACTGGTTGGGGCAGACTGTTTCTCTGGTTAGCTGGGTTCAGCAGAGAAAGATGGGTGTGGGGATTACCTCAGGGATCTGGCACATTTAGATCCAGAAACACTTGCAAGTTGTCCCTCTATCGTGACTCCTACAGTCTGTAAACCACAGAAGTTGTGTAGGCACGGGAACAAAGAAAGCCTGACTTTTCAGAGTCCTGGACGGGGAGGTTCAACTTGCTGAAATCCCCAGGAGCTTATTTCACTTGACAGTAACAAGATGAATAATAATGTACTTATTTCTATCACAGCTATCATTTATTGAGCACCGGCTACATAGTGTGTTAAATGCTTTACATACATTATCGCATATTTTTGCAATGCCTGGTAAGATTGGTAATAATAGTATCTATATTTTACTGATGAGAAATCGAGGCTTTCTGAGGTTCACTAGTTCACTCAGGGTTACACAGTGGAAAGTGGCAAGGTCAAGGCTAGATTGCCCTTGATGCAAAACACACACAGCCCATCAACAGATAGAATCTCACACTTGGAACTATCAGGCCAGGAGGAGATAGACGCTGGGCCAGTAAGATTTTTCAAAAGGTTAGATCATTACGGGTTTATTGAGAAGTATTAAGGGAAGCTAGAACCATGGCAGGTTTAAGGTGGTTCTTGGTAGAAAGTGAGTGAATAAAAGAATGAACCCTCCCAGGTCTGAAAACAGTAAAAGCTTTCCAATATCCACCCCTGGTGCTGAAATGAAGACAGCATATAAGCAGTGGTCCCAGGTCCTAGGCTTGGCTCTGCTTCCAACTCATTTTGTGACCTTGAGCAGATCACTTCTCCCTTCTGAGACCTTGGTTTCCTCATCTGTGAACAGTTCACCCTCCAAGGCCCAATGGTTCACCCCAGTGATTGCATGATTGAGGCCAACCCAGAGCAATAATTGTGTCAGACACTGCATCTGTGACAAAGGAGGATCTCAGATGTGTTAGAAGGGTCAGCTGTTTTAGCGTTCTCTAAAAGCCCATGCAGTGCTTTTGGGGAAAGTCAGAACTGGCATCAGGTCCAAAGTAAATGGACGGCTGTGTTTTTAAGAAAACATTTACTGCTGAAGGGACTGCTTATTCATTCTGTTTTTGTTAACAAGGCATTTGACTCATGCTTTGGACAGTTGCTCCTCCAATCAGAGATGATGGTCTTGTGTTCGTCACTAACAAAAGCAGCCTCTGGAGCCTGGTTCCTCTTCCCTTACACTACGGGGCCAGCTGCTACCAGCCCTCCAGCTCTAGGAGCACATGAGTGTGTCCTATGGGGTGGGGAGCGGGGACAAAAAGACTGGAAGTCCCTTGGAAGGGATTTTGGGTGCCAGAATTTGGGGGCCTCCAAGAGGCATTGGGTACCCCTCAGAGCTCCCTAAGTGGAGATCTGGAGAACTGAGGAGACTCAGAAAAATGGTATAAGCAGCTAACTACATCTTGGGGACTAAGTCTAATGCAAGCTGAAATGCCCACCTCCATCCTATAGCCAGAAATTCTAGAAGAGACCATCCTATATGGAATATATAGCCAGCACTAAGTGAGTATATGAATGCCAAGAACTCCTGGATGGCCTTGGCTGCCAAAGCCATTCTCTGTTGCCCAGTAGCACATTCTCATTCTGTATCTCATGTGATCCTCCCAGAGGACCGTGGAGCCACGTGATCTGTGTCACCTTTCATGAATTCTTCAGATTTCACAGTCTTATGCACTATAGATAGCATAGCTCCTTCCATTGTGCCCACCCCTGCCCTCAGGGCCACAGTAGGATTTTGGTGGGCTCTAGGCAATTTTTTTTTTTTTTTTTTTTACTTTTTGGCTGTGCCACACAGCACGCGGGATCTTAGTTCCCTGACTAGGGATCGAACCCATACCCCCTGCAGTGGAAACGCGGAGTCTCAACCGCTGGACTGCCAGGGAAGTCCCTGGCCCCTAGGCATTTTTGCCTTCATGAGCCCCTTCTTGCTTATGAAATTTATAACTCTGTTGGTGTAAAGATAAATATATTAATGTTATCTATTAAAACATTTTTTTACCTAAAAGTTCATTTTTTTCCTTCTGACTTTTAAAAGCAATTAAAACATTTTAATGGGCACTAGGCGCTGTTCCTACCGGCTGTAATGGCTGAGTCAGCCCTGCCCCCTCACCTTCCTGTTCAGAGCCTGGTCTAGGGACGAGGGGCATCAGCATCTGCTGGGAGCTTGTTAGAAATGCAGACTCTCAAGTGCCGCCTCAGAACTGCGGAACCAGAGTCTGCAGCTTAACAAGACCCACAGGTAATTTGTGTGTATATTATAGCCTGAGACATGCTGTCTACCACACTGTCCCATGGCACCGCTGGGGATATCTGAATCATAGGTCACACTGTTACCCCAAATTACAGCAAGAAGTTCAGTAACAGAAAATCCTATGTGGAAGATAACATCCAGTGTTAAATGGCTGTGTAAATGCCAAGAATTCCTGGACGGCCCTGTGTGCCAAAAGTGTTCTCCTCTGTTACCCAACTGACGTTCTCCCTCCTCTTCCCCTCCCCCGCCCCCATACACACACACACACACACACACACACACACACACACACACACACTCAGTGGAGAAGTCAGTCCCAGGCGGAGGGGTCTGACCTCTTTTGCTTCTGAGTTGGTTCTTCCAGTTTTTCTATGAAGCACCTGGCCTCCAGAGCCATCTCAACAGAGGCAGAGGCAGATGCAGGAGGCACAGCCCTAAGTTCCTCTACTCAGAGGTGACACCAAGTCTCTTGGGCAGAGCTAGTTATACGGCCCCAGCCAACTGCAAGGGAGGCTGGGAAATGCAGGGGAACACAGGAGTATTCAGGGAGCACTAACCATCTCTGCCCCAAGTGGAGAATCAGTGAGACAAGTAACAGCTACTGCAGGGCCTGAGGCCTCCCAGAGGCAAGACATTAAGAAACTGGGATGTGGACAACTAGAGACTCAGAGCTTGCAGAGAAGTCTTTTAAAAGCTGAGAGAATTAACTCAGAGACAAATGCCTGCCCTCCCCCAAGGACTTACTCTTCCTGTAAGGGGGAGGGGAGAATCAACTGGGTAACAGAGAATGGTTTTGGCAGCTAAGGTCATCCAGGAGTTCTTGGCATCCATATACCCACTTACTGCTGGCTATATATTCCATATAGGATGGTCTCTCCTAGAACTTGTTGCTACAAGATGGAGACTTAGTCCCCAAGATGCACACTTAAAGCCGCTAAGATTTTAGGTCGGTTGCAGCAGCTACTGTAAATTACCCTAATTCACTACCCAAGCACCCTTGTCATAGACCCCTCTCCCACTTCCCCAAAAGGAAAGTGACAACCTGTCACTCGTGCTGTCCTCTCCTTGTGGCTTGGCCATCCAGCCTCTGCCTGCTTAGTGCTCTAACCCCACCTGCTCTGTGCCTTGCCCCTGGATTAGAGGCTTACTGCATTCTATGTTATAGGGAAGGAAACTTGAGATCCCACTGGAAAATAAGTAAGGAGAGTGCAGAATCTTGGTCTTCTGACTATTACGTGCCTGTCTGTGAGGGAGAAAAAATGAAGTAGAAATAAAAGGAGGCTTTCACAGGCATCAAGGATAGGAAGGGTTATTCCTAGGGAGCCACGGCTGTCTTTTAATTGGCTTTGCACCATATTCATTAAGAGGTTTTATAATATCAGAGGCCACTGTTGGCCTGGGGCCGAGGCTCGAGAAGGATTGAAAATGCCAGCTAACATCTAGTGAACGCTGACTATGTGCTGAACGTTGTTCTAAGAAGCTTATGTGTAGAATATGATTTACATTGTTTTCATCATCCATGTTTTACAGATGAGGAAACTGAGGCACAGATAGATAAAATAACTTGCCCGAGGTCATGCAGCTACCACACGGCAGGGCTGAGATGTGATCCCAGGCAGCTTGGCTCCAGAGCCCACGTCACAACCACCGTGCTCCCTGAGCTCTGGACACCCACTAATTAGAGGGCTTGAGGGCATCTCTGACCAGTACTTTGAGGAGGACACATTGAGCTACTCCTTGAAAAAGGAGTCATTCCATAGTCATTCCATTTGACCTTCCATAGTCAAATAAGTCTGGGAAACTATCTATACTTTCTCTCCCTCTCGGAGATTTATCCTGCATCTCTGCTTCTTAAGGGCTGAGAAGGCCTACAGGACAGAAACCTGCCTCATGCTGTCATCCGCAAGTGTATCAAAATGTGGAACCTTATTTTCAGAGCTCATAGCAGCACCCAGAATGAGGGTTGCAGAGGACATACTTTGAGAGAAGCTGGCTAGGGACATTTGTGCTTTAGTGGATGCGGCATCTAGAAAGCCCTCACCACTTGCAGGACTGCCAAGGCAGGCTCTAAGGGGGCCAGGTCAGCTCCAAAAGCTGGGAGGCAGATGGTGGCCAGAGTGGGGACAGCATGGGCTCTGCTGGTTCCCAGTCCTGCCTGGTCACCCTCAGCTCTGTTGCTCTGGAGGAGTCGCCACAGGGCACTGAGTCTCAGTCTCCTCATCTGCAAAATAACACCTTCCTTCTAGTGCAGTCGGGGGATTGAGTGAGCAGATGTACCTAAAGCGTCAGGGACAATGGCGTGCTCTGATGAATGGTGAATGTTGTCATTCTGTTGCCTATTTTGCTTGCCTTATTCTTTACAGTCTTCTAGGTGGTTCCATGTGGAACTAGGATATGAGGGTTGGAAGCTTCCAAGGAGCAGGCTGGGCCAATTCCACCCCGTCAGGCTGGAGGTCGTGGTGCCCCTTTTCTGCTCCAAAGAGGTCAGGGGACTCCCCAGTCCAAGAGAGAGTTTCCTCCTGAGAAGGGGAAGGGGATGCTCTCGGGTTGGACGAAAGAATAAGGAGGAAATGTCAAGAGCTGAGGTTGAGCTGTGGGACACAGTCAGATTTAGCTTCAGATCAACATCAAAAGGGAGCATTAACCCAGGACTCCAGCAGGTCCCAGAAGATCAAGAAAAGGCAAAAGTTGGTCTCCCTGCTACAGGCAGAATCCGCCCCAGGAAAAACGTTCTGATTCTAAATGAGGTGCCAACTGGCAGAGCGTGTGAAGTCTGCACCAGCACTGACAAGTCACCTAGCAAGGCGCATTTCTAGACAACGAGGGACCTGAGAATACATTTCAGAAGGCGATTATTTTAAAAAAGACCTTGGACAGAGAGGGCCACTGTGGTTGTGTAGAAAGGGCGCTGGGCTGGGAGTCAACCTCAGCTGGGCCCCTGATGGCTGTGACCTTGTCAAGTCATGCCACCCCACGGGAACTCAGCCTCTTCATCTGTAAAACAGACATAATAGTATCTACGCTGTAGTATTTCTGTGAGGGACAAATTAAATAGTAGATCTTAAGTAGCTTAGATGATAGAAAGCTCTAAATAGCAAGAGGTTAATATTAAAAACTAGGAACACCCTTTAAGGATTGCCATCAGGAGACAACCATCAAGATGAAATAGCTTCCTTCTAAAAAGCTGATGGACTCTTCCAAGGTGAAGTCCATCAGCGGACCTAGGATGCTGGTGAAGATTAAAGATGACAAGTATAAGAGGCTTCCCAGTAGATGCAGAATTACTATATGACCCAGCAGTTTCACTCCAAGGTATATACCTAAGAGACTTGAAAACAGGTGTTCAAACAAAAACTTGTGCAATAATGTTTATAGCAGTACTGTTCACAATAGCCAAAAGGTGGAAACAACCTAATATCCATCAACTGATGAATAGGTAAACAAAATGTGATATATCCATGCAATGGAGTATTATTCAGTCATTAGAAAGAATGAAGTACTAATACATGCTACAACCTGGATGGATCTTGAAGACATGAGGCTAAGTGAAAGAAGCCAGACACAAAGGCCACATACTGTATGACTCCATTTATATAAGATACCAAGAATAGGCAAATCCGTACAGACAGAAAGCAGATTAGTGCTTGACAGGGCCTGGGGGGAGGGAAGGAATGGGAAGTGAGTGCCTAATGGGTATGTTTCCATTTGGGGTGGTGAAAAAGTTCTGGAACTATGTCGTGATGATAGGCACACAGCATTGTGAAGGCACTTAATGCCACTGAACTGTACACTTTAAAATGGTTTAAACTGTACGATTTATGCTATGTGTATTTTACCACAATTTAAAAAAAGTTCCTGGTGAAGAGGAAGTGTGACCCCAAGGCTAGATTCCCCTCTCCTAGGGTTCAGTTGAGGGGAGGGGTAGGGGCTTCAGAGCTTGTCGGCTGGAAGCTGAGGTCTCATGTCAACAAATTTACCAAGGGCCTGTGGCAGGCAATCCCTGTGTGAGGGCCCCAGGGTGCTCCAGAATCGAGGACGACATGCTTCCTGCTCTCAAAATGTATATACATTATTCTCACTTAAGGACAGACTTGACAAGTACTATATATGACAAGGGATTAAGTTCAGGGCAGTGGGACATTCATTCTGCCTTGGCCATCTGTGCAGGCTTCTCGGAAGAGAAGATAGTTGAGGAGGTGGAGTTTGGGCAGGTTGGTAAGGAGGGGAAGGGTTTCCAGGGAAAGGCACATGGTGGGTATGGGGTGGGGGGATGTTTCTGAGTGGGGAACGCGTTGCTGTGAATCAGGCACAGTATCTGCGGAGTTGGCGGGTGGGAGAGAGGGTCCCGAGAGAGATACGCTCCAAAGGCAATTAGGTCAGCTTGTGGAAGGCTTTGAAGGTGGAGCTGGGGAAGTGGGGACTTGCTCTCCAGGCCGGGGGGAGCCAAGGAGTCCTCTAAGTGAGGAGTGACATGACTAAGCCCGTGTTCGAGAATGATCAGTGTGGAGGAAGATGGCCTGAAGACAAGGAGGCTGAGGACGGGAAGGTGGGCTGTGGCCTCATCTCTGCAGGGCTCAAGGAGGCCCCCTTCCTCCCCCCTCCCCCCCACCCCCGCCCCAAGCAATGACAGCGGGAAGGGTAAACCAAACCTGGTGAGCTTTGCATTAGCCAAGATTCTTGTTTGCATGGAACGGAAACTCATTCAAATTAGATTAGGCAAGAACCAGAATTTTCTGGGTCTCATAACTGAGAGGTCTAGGGAAGTTCCAGAAATAGCTGGATCCATGGGGCTTGTTCCTGCTATCTCTCAACTGTCCTTGGTTTCAGATCTCTCCTTGGGCAGCCTTTGCCTCTCAGCGGCACTGTGGCACACACAGGTCCCGGCTTACAGCCTCCTCTCAGAACCCCCAGCAGCAAGAACTCCCCCAGTCATTCCAACGAAAGTCGCCAAATTGAATTTATTGGCCCATTCTTAGGCTCGTGTTCATCCCTTGGTGAATCACCAGGGCCAGGGGTGTTCTGATTGGCCAGGCCTGACCCCACCCACCCCAAGCACAGGGATGAGGAGATGCTGCTGTTACCAGAAGAGGGGGGACTTGCTGCCAAAGGGGCATAAATTGCAGCTGTCTCCCCAAAGCATCAACCCTGTGCCAAGCCATTTACACATCTCATTTCATCCTCTCAGCCATCCTGAGGTGGAATCGGTTACCTCCCTTTTACAGAGGAGGAAACTGACGAGTAAGCTAACTTGTCCTCCCTCCCCACCCCAGCCCCACCCCCAGCGCTTTCTCTGTTCTGTGCTGCATGGCATCTCTTAGGGAGGCCAAGTACAGCCACTAAGGAGGGTGACAGCTAAGGAAATGAGAACTAAAGTGCATGATCTTTAAGCTGAGAGACACTCAAGCTGCATTCAGTCAGACAGCTCATGCAGGGGTTGGAGATCCTGACCACTTAGCTGTTGGAAGATTGGAGGTCAGTCCAGTTGTTGGAGGTGCTCCTTCTCTGCGTCACTCCTGTCCCGTGAGCAAGGCAGCTGGGAATCACTGTTGATCCGGAGGTGGGAGAGTGAGGGGGTGTGCATCTCTAGACACGGAGTACAGCCCAGTGGTGATGCAAAAGCATTCACTGCAGACAACTTCACGAACACCATAGCTTCCCTGCCCTTAGCAAGACATCGCAGAAGAGGGTGATGGGGCATTTGTCAGGGAAGAGGGAGTAAAAGGCATTCACGCATAGAGCACAGGATGTACAAAGGCACTGAGGCATGCTTGGCGTGACAAGTCTTCATGATGATAAAATTCCCTGGGAACCCAGAATAATTTTATCAGGGAGAGACAGGCTGCCATGGAAATGGCTTCCTGTGGCATCAGCACCAAGCTAGAAGCTCAGGCTTCCCCAGGTGATTCTGCTTCCCTGGTCTTCATTTTTAGGAATTAATTTACAACTAATGACAGAGAGTCACCCAGGTCACTCTCTGCCCTTCCAAGCCATGTGCCAGGTTAAAGGCCTTTGACTTGGTAACAGCAAGCAGCATAAATCTAGAGCATTTCCTGTTTGGGAAGCAGGGCAAGTGATGCAGTGTCAAGAGGGTCTGGGCAGGAGTGAACACAACCAGCAGAGCTTAACGGTTGCCCAGATCCCCACTGGGGTCTGACACAAGGCACTCTGGGTGAATGGGGACGTTCTAGAAATACTGACATCCCCAGGGGACTGGCCTGGCCCCGGGTGGAAGGCAATTTTAGATGCTCGACTACTATTTTTGGATTCACTACTTCTCCAAATGGTGGGCAGCCGCGGAGGCCTTCAGGGAACCCGAGCACTGTTTCCCAGCACAGCTCTGATTCAGCCTGCCCAGAGTCTGCAGACCAGTGCCCACTCCCCCCATGCTCTGGGTTTTGTGCTTTTCCTAGTTATATGCTGGTAGACAGCACCCAATACTAACTCCTGCAAAAAGAATTCGTCACACACTAATACAAAGGGATCAACCACCATCTTAGGATATGACTCAAGACTATGTCAGGGATACTGTGCAGCTTGGACTCTGGCTAACTTAGGAGAAAAGGGATCAGAGCCAGAGACATCCAGAAACTTCCCTGGCCTTCCCTTCTCAGAGTTGGCTGAATCGGGCAGGGAGCAGATTCTGTGCAGGGAACAGAGTCACTTTTCCTGTTGAGCTGAAATTTCCTCTCACGTGCTTTTCAGTGGTAGAGGGGCCACAAGACAGGGGAACAGGCAACACAGGATGCCTTTATTGGGCTAGCTCTGAATGGACGAAAGGAATATATAAGAATGTGTTCTGGGAACTTTCCAGCTGAAAGCCCAGAGGAGCAGTGCTGGTGTGCTTGTCACAGGTCACATTCCTTTCTGTTTCCAAAGCTAGTCCCTACTGATGAAGGGGAAGCGTACAGGGGATCTCCAGACTGAGATGAATCCTGTCCTTGAGCCTCGTTTCATAGAGACTTCAGGGTGAGAATAAAAGACGTCATTCCCATTTGTGCCCATACCTGTAAAAACACAATATATATTTGAAGGTCTTTGCTAGCAGAATTCTAAATGCCTCAGGTGAGAAATGATGTACTCTGCAAAGATGATTTGACTTTTGGGAATGTTGCATGTGTTGAGTGTGGTCTGGAGTGAGTGTGTGGATGTGGATGTGCGGTGTGCATACGTGGGCACGCGTACTGCATCCCAGCTCTCACCATCCGTGCCTTGAGTGCCTGATGAGAGCTCTGTCTCTTCCTGTGGAGCTCAGTGGCTCGCTCTACCTGGTTTACTGCTGTACACAGAGCTTGGCTTTGAAAATACTCAGTAAATGTCTGCTAAATGGAAGAACAGACGAGCGATCTGCACGTGCATCTTGGCAAGTTTCTCTTTCTTTTGGGCGTAGTCTTGTCTCCACGTCTCTATGTGTCTGTCTCTCTGAGCTCATGTCCCTTGTCCCTTCATCTCTTCCTATTTCTTTTCTTCTTTTTGTTGTCTCTTTCTCCTTCATTTCTCCTCTCATAACCCCATACACACACATATACTCCATCTCTTTTCCTCAACCTGTTTCCCTAAATTTCTTGTTGTTTTCTTGGTTTTCTTTTCTCTTTTTTTGGGGCAAAAGTTTCATTTTTTAACAGCTTTATTAAGATATGATTCATATACCATATAATTCACCCAATTAAACTATACAATTTAAAAATATACAATTCAATGGTTTTTAGTACAGAGAACTGTGCAGCCATCACCACTATTTAATTCCAGAACATTTTCATCACCCAAAAAGAAACCTGTATCTATTAATAGTTACTACCCATTCCCCCTCATTCCTCTAGCCCTAGGCAACCACTAATCTACTTTCTGTCTCTATAGATCTCTCTATTCTTGACATATTGTATGAGTTCAGTTATACAATACCTGGTCATTTGTGACTGGCTTCTTTCACTGAGCATAAAGTTTTCAGGGTTCAACCATATTTCAGCATGTGTCAGCACTTCATTCCTCTTTATAGCTGAATAATATTCCATTGTATGGATATACCATATTTTATTAATCTATTAATTAGTTGGACATATGACTTGTGTCCACTTTTTGGCTATTATTAATAATGCTGCTATGAACATTGTGTACATGTGTTTGTGTGGACGTATGTTTTCATTTCTCTTGGGTATATACCTAGGATTGGACTTGGCAGATCATATGGCAAATCTGTGTTTAACCTTCTGAGGAACTGCTAATGTGTTTTCCAAAGTGGCTGTATCATTTTACATTTCCACCAGCAATGTATAAGGGTTCCAATTTCTCCACATCCTTGCCAATTCTTGTTCTTATCTGTCGTTTTTCTTTTAGCCATCCTAATGGGTGTGAAGTGGTATCTCATTTTGATTTGTACTCCCTGATGGCGAATGATGTTGAACATCTTTTCACATGTTTATTGGCCATTTGTATATCTTCTTTGGAGAAAGGTCTTTTCAAATCTTTTGTCCATTTTAAAATTGTTTTTTCTCTTTTTATTACTGATTTGTTAGAGTTTTTATACATTCTGGATACAAGTGCCTTATTAGATATATTATTTGCAAATATTTTTTCCCATCCTATTGGTTGTATTTTCACTTTCTCAATTGTATCATTTGCAGTTCAAAAGTTTTTAATTTTGATGCTGTCCAATTTATTTATTTTTTCTTTTGTTGCCTGTGCTTTTGGTATTGTATCTAAGAAGGTACTGCCTAACCCAAGGGCACAAAGGTTTACTCCAGTGTTTTCCTCTAAGAGTTTTATAGTTTTAGCTCTTCCATTTAGGTATTTGATCTATTTGGAGTTAATTTTTGTATATGGTTTAAGGAAGGGGTCCTACTTTATTCTTTTGAATGTGGATATCCAGTTGTTTCAGAACTATTTGTTGAAAAGACTATTCTTTCCTCCATTGAATTATCTTGGCACCCTTGTTGAAATCAGTTGACTATAAATGTAAGGGTTTATTTATGGACTCTCAGTTCTGTTCCATTGATCTATATGTCTATCCTCATATACTACCCAGTATCATGCTATCTTACTATAGTTTTATCTGTTAAGTTTTGAAATTGAGACTTGTGAATTACCCTTTTCTCCCCTTCTTTCTCCAGATTTGTTTTGGTTATTCTTGGTCCCTTGTATTTCCATATAAAATTTAGGATCTGCTTGTCAATTTTTGAAAAAAGGCTACTAGAATTTTGATAGGGATTGTGTTGGATATATAGATCAATTTGGGGAATATATCATCTTAATATTAAGTCTTCTGATCTATGAACATGGGATGGCATTCTATCTATTTAGGTCTTCTTTAATTTCCTTCAACAATGTTTTGTTATTTTGAGAGTATAAGTTTTTCGTTTCTTTTATTAAGTGTATTCCTAATTATTTTATGCTTTTTGATGCTATTATGAATGGAACTGTTTTCTTTTATTTTTTTAATATTTATTTATTGATTTAGGCTGCGCCAGGCCTTAGTTGCTTCACACGGGATCTTCGTTGCAGCATGCGGGATCTTTAGTTGTAGCATGCAGACTTCTTAGTTGCGGCATGCAGACTCTTAGTTGTGGCATGTGAACTTTTGGTTGCAGCATGCATGCGGGGTCTAGTTCCCCGACCAGGGATCGAACCCGGGCCCCCTGCATTGGGAGTGCAGAGTCTTACCCACTGGACCACAAGGGAAGTCCCTGGAACTGTTTTCTTAATTTCATTTTTGGATTTTTCACTGATAGTGTATAGAAATATAGTTGATTTTTGTATATCAATCTTGTATCCTGCAACCTTGTATCTTGTATACAACCTTGTATACAAAATCTTGTATCCTGCAACCTTACACAAGGTTGCAAGATACAACCTTGTGTATTAGTTCTAATAGATTTTCAGTGGATTCCTCAGGATTTTCTCTGTATAAGATTATGTCATCTGCAAATAGTGATAGTTTTACTTCTTCAAAACCAGAATTCTTGGGGCCTACTCCAGAGCATTTTTATTTCATTAGAGGGTCCTGAAAGGAGCTTTGTGGCTGGCCTAGAGAAATACTAAAGCAGTTATTCCCCCAAATTCATTGATCCCAATTCCAAAGATTAGCTGTTTGAAAAAGAATTGAATTTAAACCCGATATGGCTAAGAAATTCTGTCAGTAGCTGTACTCGTTTGCTAGGGTTCCCATAACAAACTACCACAGACTGGGTGGCTTAAATAAGAGAAATTTATTTTCTTACATTTCTGGGAAAGTCCAAGATCAAAGTGTCAGTAAGTTTGTTTGCTCCTGTGGTCTCTCTCCTTGGCTTGCAGATGGCCACTTTCTTGCTGTGTCCTTACATGGTCCTTCCCTGTGCACACACATCCCTGGTGTCTTTCTGTGTGTCCAAATTTCCTCTTCTTATAAGGACATGTGTCAGGTTGAATTAAGGCCTAGTGGCTTCATTTTAGTGTAATCACCTCTTTTAAGACCCCATCTCCAGATACAGTCACATTCTGAGGTGCTGGGGGCTAGGGCTTCAATATGTGAATTCCTGGAGAACACAGTTCAGCCCATAGCAATAGCCTTATTGGTTTTCCTCTGAGAGATCTGGTTTCTGGTTAGTTGCAACTAGTGAAGCCAGAATTTATTTAAATAACCCATTCACAAGACCACCAAATGACAGTGACCTGCAGCCAGAATTAAAAGGCACTGCCTCTAGTCCTGAGCTAAAGGATCCTCACTTGCGGTCTTGCATGTTCCTTGAGCTCATTTTTGTCAACCTACCCTAGAGCCACATCAAAGAGGGTCCAGCCATCAGACCCAGACATGCATGTAACACCTAGAACCTCTATTTATACTGCCTGCTTGAAAGAAAGTAATTCCAGATTCTGCTGGGTAAACAGTATGGTGACATACTTGCACGAGGAGTCCTTCTGTGAAGTGAAATGTGAAGTTCCTAAATGGAAAGATTCCCGTGAAATGAACTTTAAAGTTCTGAAATGCAAAAGCTCACTCTAATTTTGTTCTTTTTTGAGCAAAGAGTCAGTTGTGGACGTTCAAGATGCTAACTATTCTTTGCTCTTTAATTCTTACAACAGCCAAAAGCAAAATTAGTTACATCTATAGAAACCAAAAATCAAGCTTTCTCTCCAGGTATTCTGAGCTGAGGATACATCTCACTTCAGCTGGTGAAATTATCTCCCTCTTTCCTCTGCACAGTCTCTGCTCCCTTTTTCAGTCTTTTATTTTTAACTCTCTTGCCTTCTGAGTGTTTTTATTGACATCTGGCCACAAACCCTTTTAGCAGGCGTTGTAAATCACCCATAGGGAAATCAATAAAAACCAGTTCAATTCATAGTTAATACTGATTTGCTCCCAGATAACCAGGATCCTGCAGCCTCAGAAGTTATGCCCATGGGGGGATCTGCAAGGAGGGTGAAGGGTAAGGGGGGCATTGTGTTCTGAAACAGGAGGTGAGCAGCCAGCTCCCAGAAGCTCAAGGAAGGGGTGGACTTTGGCCTATGTCCATGCTTTTCTCATCTGGCCTCTAGGGAAAGCTCTGTGTTTCCATTTCATCCAGCTCAGATTTTTCCAACCACATCAGTGGCATTTTCTTATCTTCCAAGAATCTGCTTCAGAGCTAAAGTATCTTCTTTAAGCCTCTAGATGGGGCAGCAGAAATGAACTGCTGGATTTGCTGGGGAGGGGGAAGGTAGCAGAGTAAGTTACTGTAGCACAGAGGCGTGGAAGAGGAAAGAAGCTCTGTCAAGCTGTCTGTTGTCAGGCCACTGCTTTCCGTCCCCTCCAGGGGTCAAATGTCAGAACTTTACTGTACAGACGGTGAAACCTAGGCCCAGAGAAAGGCATGACTGGCCCAAGGTCACAGAGTGGTTTCATAATGAGGTCACAAAGAAATGGCCTCACTGCTTTGAAATCCTAGTTTTCTTCCCAAAAGGAACTTTGCTCAGGAAGTGCAAATTCATGGGTAGTCAGAACTAAAAAAAAGTAAGGCTCCAGAGAAAAAACATCAATCAGCTAGTTCATTTATTAAAGAGGAGTACATCAAATTGCCTACTGTAAGGGGCATCTAACAGTTTGGACCAACCATTTATGCCCTCTTGGGTAAGGGGGGCATACTAATCTTTGAAAAGAGAATTGCCTAGAAGGGGGTTTTCCTCTCTTCTCCATCAAGGAGAATATTCTTTTTTTTTTTTTTTTAAAGCATCTTTACTGGAGTATAATTGCTTTACAATGTTGTTAGTTTCTGCTGTATAACAAAGTGAATCAGCTATATGTATACATATATCCCCATATCCCCTCCCTCTTGCATCTCCCTCCCACTCTTCCTATCCCACCCCATGGAGAATATTCTAACTGCAAGGCCCAAGGTGCTGGAGTTGGTGGGAGTCAGTGAGATCCTCTGTGGTGCCCTGAGAGCAGGGCCTCCCCTGCCCCAGGAGGGAGAATCAGGCTCACAAGCAGGACTGCAAGGTAACACTCAGAATGCCTGATTTTACTCCCCAGGTGGCCCTGGTTTCCTCAAGTTGAACATCTCTGACCCTCCAGGAAGTCTTGTCCCCTCTCCCCTTATGTGTTTTCAGAAGATGTATGCATGTAATCTGGGTTAAAGAATTATTTGATTCAGTTCAACATTTGCCAAACCCTAATTATGTATCTGGTGCTGGGGATACAAAGATTAAAAGACTGGGTTTTGAAGGATGAATAGGAGTCTGCCATGAAGCCCACTGAGTTGCTGTCAGCCAAGTGGGGGAGACCAACCTGAAAACAAATAATTGGAATTGTGTTAGAGCAAGTTTGGCCAACTTTCTATGTAAAAAGCCAAATAGTAAATATTTTAGGCTTCGTAAGTCAGATAGTGTATGTCTCACCTATTCTACTCTGCCCTCAGAGGGTAAAAACAGCCATAAACAATACATAAATGAATGGTTGTGGCTGTGTTTCAATAAAATTTTATTTACAAATAGAGTCAGTGGGTCATATTTGGCCCACAGGCCAAATAATTTGCTGAACCCTTTGTCTGAGGAATGTCATCATAATGTGGGAAACAACCCTTCCGAGGGTCCATTTTCTGGTTTGTTATCAGCCTCTCTCACCTGGAAGTGCAAGTGAGAAATTTCCAGAAGCTTCAGCATTTCCAGAAGCTTCTTAAGAATGACTCAGCTTAAACCCTGGATTGAACTCTGCTGTTTACCAAACAGTTAACTTAAGGAGAGATATTATACATATAACAAACTGCAATTTAACAGACAGAATATACAGGAATCTGATGTTAAGGATAATAACTTCTCCATGATGAATTGGTGAATCCTTAGCCAGAAAAACCTCTTCTGGTCCTGTGCTGGTGTTTCTTTTGTACCACCTCTGCTGCCGGGTTCTGTATTGCCCTCATCATGGTGTGCTGAACCGAACCCTGGGCTTGGAGACAGACTATACCCTGAGCTCAAACCCTGTTTACAGTGCTTGGTAACTGTAACGCCTGGAGCAAATTACTTAGCCTTTCTGAGCTTCTCATCTGTAAAATGGGAATAATAATATCATGCAGGACTGTTGTAAGGACTGAATATGATAAAAAGGATGTAAAGAGCAAGGTAGAGCACCTAGTGCAATAAATATGGGTTATCTTCTGCTGATGCCTCGGAATTGTTTCCATGCACTCACCATCTTTCATTGTGGGAAGATGACAACTCCCCCGGAGAGAAATCCTCTGTGGTTCCTTCCTGTCTCAGATCATTAAGCAGCCGCAATTGCTCATGCCTGTTCAAGTAGCAGCATACTGAAATTCACGTGCCTCAGGCCACCAAAATTTGCTGTTGGGACAGTCATTCCCAGGCTCCTGCCTTTGCCCTCCCCGCCCCCAGCCTCCCAGGCCACTGCACATCACTGTTTACCATAGCCTGCTCTCAAGCTGTGCTTAAAGACTCAAATCCTGCAGCTATTTGCATAAATCTGGACACCAAGGGAATTGCTCCGTGTTACTTAAGCACATGGTTTCTTGTGGCCACAGCCTCCGTCCAAGGAGCATCTTTTGAGTTGACCAAACTGCAAATGCAGTTCAATTCAGATTCTCTTGGTGAAGAAAAGACCCCGGCCGAGATCCATAACTGCTCCTGTCCCCTCCACAGGCCTCGGCAGGTGAGGTGTGAGCTTCCTCCTTGTCCTGCAAACTGAGGTCCTCACCCCAAACTGTGGGGCTGGGGTCCAGGGCAGAGGGCGGCGATCATGTTCACACAGCCTCCCGTTGCTGGGGGTCTCAGGGTCTGCTCTCCTGGGGAGGGTTAACAGATGCCATCTGACTCTGAGCTGAGCAGTAGATGGCATGAGTTCCTGGTGGTCATCTTCAGGAGGCAACGACATTTGAAAATCATTTAAAGGTTGAAATTTGACTCAACAAACACGTCTTTGTGTTCACCGTGCTATCTTTTAGGCAGGAACATGCAGGCTGCTCAAACCTAGTTCCGCCTCTGGAGACTGAGTTTAAAAGAATGTGTGTGTAGTAGGGGGAAGGGTGAGAGACAGGCATCGTTGGAGGAGGGGTGGGTTTGGGCGGGGCTTCTGGGAGGATGCTGAGCCCATCAACAGGGGCAGGGAATGCAGAATGAGGAGAAGGTTCTGAGGACAGGGGCATGGTGATAAGTTTAGTCAGGGAATAACTTAGGGCAAGAGCATTTGCTCCAGATCTGAGTTTTTCAGATCAAACTCTCATGTAGGCAGCAGAGCGATGAAGGAAGCGAAGCCTTTGGTGTTGAGAAAGACCCTGTAAAGCCAGTTTTACAAAGGATAAGCTGTTTGTCCCAGTTGGAAATCTTTATTGCAAGAGCCAAAAAAGCCAACATAAGCCAGTTTAAGCAGAAAGGGGTATTCATTGGTTCTTGAAACATAAAAGGCCAGGGATATCAGGCACGGCTTGATCAGGGCCTTAGATGATAGCCTCAGAACCTAGTTTCTTTTGGCTCTTTGCTGTGTTCTCTTTCACATTGATTCCATTCTTAGACAAATTCTTTATCATCACAACAAGGATTCTGTTTTCACCTTCTTAGATTCAAGGTCTGCAGTTAAGAGTAAGAATCTCATTCCCAGGGACTTCCCTGGTGGTCCCAATGCAGGGAGCCTGGGTTTGATCTCTGGTCAGGAAACTAGATCCCGCATGCCACAACTAAAGACCCGGTGCAACCAAATAAATAAATAAATATTTAAAAAAAGAAGAAGAAGAAGAAGAAGAAGAATCTCATTCCCAGGATGCCCAGCAAAGTCTTACTGTATCTCATTGGCTCTGGCTGGTCACATGCTCACCCTTGAACCAATCACTGTAATGGGGAAAGTGATACAAAGATGACCTCAGACTGCCTCCGGCCCTGGGGTTGCCAGTTAGACCCCTCGCCACTGATTATATGACTGCTCTCAATAGGCTCCATGGACCTCAAACTCATGGGGCAGGAAGTGGGGCACAGTCTGGCAACTTAGCCAACCCTGTACTGAGATGGGGAGACTGGGGGCAGAGTGGTGAAGGAACCCATCCCCACACAGGCCGCTGATGTCACGGTCTGCTCTTCACTCCCCCAGAAGGCTCCTGTCACCAACCCGTTATAATCCGTCCTTTGGCCTCCTGAAGCACATATTGGGCCTGACTCTGCCCTGCACCCCCGCCCAGTTATCGGGCCTATTTCCACAGCTTCTGAGAACTAGGATTCCCAGCGTGGAGATAAATAGGGGGTGAGACTTGAGCTGGGTGCTCCGTCCCAGCAGGGAAGAGCCATCTACTCTGTTTGCCTTAGATGGAGCAGCTGCTTCCTGTCTGCCCCCGGGGGATGCTGTGAGAAGGACTTTCAGGTCCGTACCTCAGCTAGGGTTGCCCTTGCTGGCCCTGAGGTAGGACTGTGTTGTGGAACAATCCAGAACCCCTGTCCGGAAACCTCTGCCGATGACTCTTGTTCTGTCTCTGCGGAGGTTAGATAGGAACAGGAGTGACTCTGCTCTTGAGAAAGAAGAAAGATCCCGTTTTAGGCACAGAAGACCCAGATCTTAGTCCTGACTCTGTTACCTGACTGTGTGACCCGGCACAAGTCACTTTACCCCTCTGAGACTCGATTTCCTCATCAGTGGAATGGAAGTATAATACCTCCCTCACAGAGCTGAGAGGGTTCAAAAGCTAATAAATAATATCATGCATACTGTGCTGTGTGTGGAGTAGGCCAGATGAAAGGTGTGGTTTGATTCCTAGAGTCCTTTCTTTCAAAAGGAGGATCCACCAGGGACTGAGCCCTGGACCCGTGCTACGTTTCCACAGCCGGGGCACAGATGAAAGCCCTCCGCCTTCAGGCTTGGCAGATGTGGTTTTGTACAGGAAACTGCTGCGTGGCAGATGGGGCCAGCTGCAAGGTGCTATCATGGACCAGAGAGCACACAGCATCCCGGAGAGGTCAGGGAAGGCTTCCTGGGGAGGCAGCCTTGAAGGACACACTTGGAGCCCCAGTGCCCAGCACGACACTGACACTGAGCAGCCACTCACATGTGTTTCTTAAATGAATGAATGATTTAGGCAGGCACTGTGCAGACCATCTTTTCCTTCTGACTTTCCCAAACCAGTTCCTGCATGTAGACCTTGATGGTTACTCCCCAGAACAAAGCTGGGAAGGGAGAGAGAGAAGGAGTGGTCATGGAGGGAAGAATGGCAAAGAAAGGCATGCTGGGAATTGGACATTCATTTGTTATTTTTGTTTGTTTGTTTGTTTGTTTGGAGATGGGGTGTTACCGAATCAAGGAAGAAATTTTATTTTATTTTACTTTATTATTACCATTTTTTTGGCTGTGCTACGTGGCTTGTGGGATCTTAGTTCCCCCACCAGGGATCGGACCTGGGCCCTCGGTAGTGAAAGCGCAGAGTCCTAACCACTGGACCGCCAGGGAATTCCCAAGAAATTTTCTTTTTGCTTGGAACAAATTTCCCAAGGTGGTAGCGCGCTGTTCCTGGCTTTTCAGATTGGCTGCTTCTGGTCGTTCCCTTTAATTTCTCAGGACACCAAAGAGACTATCTTTTTTTTTTTTCTTTTAACAATTCCATTATTTATTATGCAAGTAAGTCAGGCTCATTGTAGAAAAAAATGGGAAAATCTAGGCATAAATATTCAAAAGATATTAGATTGAATTTATTCATAATTCCATTTGAAGATAACCATTTTTAACATTTGGGTTTTAACCATCTTGACTTCTGTCCCCCACCCTCATGAATAGATAGAGCCATATATCAATCTACATATATTTCACATAAGATGTATATATACATAGATATAGATATAGATGATTTTTAAATGAAAGTAGAATCATGCCAGCTGTTTTTTTTCCCCCTCAACCAATATATTGCGAACAAAAATGACTATGTCTAAAGCATCAAACCTTTACGCCTTTGAAGCATTTTGGATGGAAATGTTCTAAAATGGAACTCACTCTCCAGTCTTTCCCAAGGAGCCAGCATGGGAACTCTGCTTCATCCATGCTCACCGTGGACATGCTGGCTGTATAGCAGGGATGAATGCAGGGCCTGGGAGGCTGTCTAAGAATGGCCCGGACCCAGTGGCCCCAGGGTCTGGGCCACACAGAGTGCTTGTGTCTGCTCTTCAGAATGTGGCTGCTTCCTTCCTTGTGGTCAGTTGTGTCTTCTCACTGTTTTTAATCTGCTGTGGGCTGGAAAACCAGAAAACCAAGCCCAGAGAGGAGCATATCTAGGTTTTAAGTCAAGTCCTCTGTTGCATGAGGCACAGGTGATTTGTGTTATCAGTATTTTCTTTCTCAGATGTAAGTAAAGGAACACTTCTTAAGTATGTACTATGTTCTGGATACTTTCCATGCCTATTTTATTTAAATCTCATAACAACACTTTGAGAGAAGTAGCTTAATGCCGTCTTACAAACAGCAGACTGGTCCCATAGAAGTTCATTGCTTTGTCAAGGGCCACTGAGCTGTAAGTGCCAGAGCTGTGATGGGACCTGGTCTGTTTCACTCCCAAATCCCTGCTTTCCTACTTGCACCACGACTCATGCTTGCCGCCAATTCTGGGCTGGGTTTGATTTGATATCACTGCCAGGGGCAGGGCCACTGGACTGGGGAGACGCTTCTGCATGGAGCAGGGCTTGGCTCCCACGAAGGTCTGAGGCCAGGCAAAGATCCGTCTCCTCAGGCAGCAGCTCTGGGGCCTGGACAGCAAGGAGAGGCCTGTAGAATCACACATCACCCAGAGAACCCATGGGAGGGGGCCTCATCAGTCTGTAGAGAGGGCCAATCTCTGCTTAGCTGACTGGCCTTCTCAGCTAGTGCTCATAGTTGGCACTGCTTATTGGACTTGATTTGAATTAGATTAATTAGCAGGAAAAGCCCAGAGGAACATTTTTCTCACAGTATAAATCAGAGGTGGCAATTGGCGGCTGCAGACTGAATCTTGACCAGGGATGTGTTTGTCTGGCCCACATGGTATTTCTCTAACTTTGTGAATTACATTTAGCATTTATAAATTGGGAGATTTCATATTTAAACATCTGGGATTTGGGCTTTTCTTGAAAAATTGGGAGATCTAGCCAACAAAGATGGGTATATTTTTCATGACCCGCCTCCCACCACCCCCTCCCAGTTGAATAGTAACTGCCCCAGTTAGATGGCACCTTTGCTCTGTGGTCAGCCGCACCCCGTAATGGCTGTCATTCACCTCACCTGCCTGGCCCCTGAAGGATCTGAATTTGTCGCCTTTACACGAATCCTATTTTTACAGAAGCTAGTTGCCAATTAAAGCAAAGCCTTCTTAATCTGTTTCTTAGTGATATGGTTTCATTCATTCATTAATTCAACCAACATCTGGTGAGTGGCCATTATGTGTTTCACCCTGTACTGGATGTGGGTCATAAAAATATGAATATATATTAAAACAGTCATAAAAATGTGAATAAGGTATAGTCCCCGCTGTTGAGGTGCTCAAATTCTAGCTGAGATGAGATCTGTGCAAATTGCTCTGGGAGAACAGAGAAGTGTGGTAAACCGAATAATCCTCCCCTGCTCCCCGCCAAGATGTCTGTGTCCTAATCCCTGGAACCTGTGAATATGTTACCTTAAATGGAAAAAGGACCTTTGCAGATATGATTAGATTAAGGTTCCTTAGATTTGGAGATCATCCTGCATTAGCTGTGTGGGCCCAGTGTAACTCCAAGGGTCCTTATAAGAAGGAGGCATGGCAAAGTCAGACAAAAAGGAAATGTGAGGATGGAAGAGGTCAGAGAAGAGAAAAGATGCTACACTGCTGGCTTTGAAGATGGAGAAAGGGCCACCAGCCAAGGAATGTAGGCAGCCTCTAGAAACTGGAAAAGCAAGGAGATGGATTCTCCCCTAGACCCTGCAGAAGGAACACAGCCTGCTGATACTGATTTTAGCTCACTGAGACTGATTTTGGACTTCTGACCCCCAGAACAGTAAGATAATAAATCTGTGTTGTTTTCAGAGACCAAGTTTGTGGTAATTTGTCACAGCAGCCATAGGAAACTAACACAGGAAGGGAGAAATTTTTTCTGGGGTGAATGAAGGAAAGAATATTTGAATTGGATGAATAGGAGTTCATCAGGTATAGAAAGGGGATGGAAGGCATCCCAGGCATAAGGAAGAGGATTATGCAAAAGGTTTAAAAAAGCAGGGCATGTTTGAAGGTTGGCTATTGGTTCATCGTGGCTGGACCATAAGGTGTATGATGGCTGAAATAAGAGATGAGGCCAGGGAGAGGGGCTGGAATCTTGACTTAGAACTGGTTGCATGGGAAAAGGGACCAGTTCTAAGTCAGGATTTCTTATAATCTCAAAGATTATGAAAAAGGGAAGGGTGATCCAATTTATGTTTTAGAGAGACTGCTCTGGCATCTTGTGGATGGTGGATGGAAGGGACCAGACCAGAGGTAAGGAGACCAATGAGACTGTTGCAGTGACCCAGGTCACACAGAGCCATGGCTGGGATGGTGGCTACGAGAAAAAGGGAAGTGATCAAAGACACCTGAACTAGGATTGACAAGACTCGGAATCTAACTGAATGTGGGGAGTGATGGAGAGGGAGGAGTGATGACTGCTGGGATTTTAGCTTGAGTGCGTTCACTAGCACACAGGAGTGGGCTTGTGGGAGAGCAGGGCTGCGGGCAGGGAGAAATGATGGGTTCTGTTTGGGACATGGTGAGTGTGAGGGGACCATAGTGCACATGGGAAGAGTTGCCCAAAGGCAGTTGGTAATCACATCTCCATAACCCTGCTCTCTGGGGTGATGTTCAAGTCATCTGCATTCCTTCTCTTCCCTGGCAGAGGTGAGGAGCAGGGGACCTGCGACTGAGGGGCTCAGTAGTGTGCTGGTAAATGTTCAACAGCCGGCTCTCTGGGAAAAAAAAGACTTTGATATATAGCATTTGCTGACTCCTGCGGTATAAATACTTCCATCATGACCAATTTTAAGTTACTAACTCAACATCACTAAATGTGGAGTTAGGAAGAGGTACACAGGCACCAGCATACCACTGGAGAAGTTCCCACAAAGTACAAGATGGAAGGGCCTAAAAATCCACCTCCTTCCCAAGACAGGCTCAGTGACTCACTGAGGCCACACACCTGGGGAAGGTAGAACCAGGCCCAGGATCTAGGAGGCAGCTTTTGGTCCTCCATTGATTAGAGGCAGCATCAAGCCCTGCTGATAGCCCTTTGGTGTCCTGGTCAGTTTTGCAGACCCGGAAATAGCGTGTTGTCCTTGACCCCAGGACAATGACTCATGTCACTCTGGAGTGAGTGACTCAGGGAAGAGGCTGCTGGGCGGCCTGGAACAAAGAGAACTGGGAGAGATTTATTTCTCCTGGGAGCTCAAAGGGGGGCTTAGATACTTTTCTGCTGTTCCCTGTGCCTTCAGACTGCCTCCGATTAAGCAATTGCACATATTTCCAAGAAGAAAGAAAAATTTTTTCAAGTGGACTTAGTTTTTAAAAAAAGAATTGCTAAAGTGAACAAGCTGGAGAGGAAAGCTGGGGAGATGTTCTGGCTTACCTCCTGTCCTGGCTAAGGCCGGGGCTGGGGGTGGATAGAGGTCTCGCTGGGACTTGACCACTTTTCAGGGGGTGTAGAACATGGATCCCAGGCATTTCAGGGTTTCTCCAACCCTCCCCTTCTTCCAGAGTGGCATCTAAGGTCCAAGGGGCTTCCTGAGTGCAGACAGTCGGGGTGAGGAGGACGCCCATCATTTGACAAGGTGATTCTCCTGTTTCTGTCAGTCCTTGCTTAGTAGGTAACTTCTGAACCTGCCTTTTCAAGGCACCTTCAGGTCTAGCAACTGTCTGCTCCTAGGTGCACAGAAATGATAGTGTTCTCCGCTCTGTGCTCCCCACCCTACCCCCTGTGAGGATGTCTAAAGGCCTCATCTATCAAGTCATATCAAATAGCCATTTCCTCTCTCTGGGATCTTCTCCTCTGGGTTCTGTCTGGGATATGGGGCCCAAGACCTGTCTGCTCTCAGATTTGGGGATCTTTTCCCACTTCCCCAGGGAAGCAGGGCACAGGCCCCGTTCTCAGGGACTCACCAGAGTCTACCCTCTCACTGCTTCCCCTCCACTTTTCCTGTCTTTCCTTTGTCCCATAATCTTTACTAGTCTTGGGTTGGGGGGAGATTTACCATTACTTAGGGTGTTTTTGCCCAAATCCTTTTTTCTGCGCCCTGAGCCCTTCCTGTTTCCCTAAGGGCTAGCTCTTTGGGACATATAAGGCAGAGATAGACTCCCTTTCCTCTATCTCCTGCTGCTACAACTGCCCCCAGCGCCCCTCCCGGGCAGTGAGCACAGAATGGCCTCCCTGTTTGCCCGAGGGGAAGGGCAGTGGGGGACAGGATATGCGAGGGGAAGCAAGGAGCCTGTTAGGACTCCAGACGTGCCACCTATCTTGAGCAGCCCCTGCACGTCCCCCACCCGTCGAGCGTCGTGCACACTCCTGTACTCTTCCTCTGGGGGCTGGCCCGGCCTCCCCTCTTGGATGTGACCCTGGTACAGGTCTCAGCAGGTGCTGGCTCACCCTCAGGGCTCGAATGGGTTCTGGATCAGGGGAGGAAGGCACCCCCAGCCAAAAGAGCCCATGAGAGATCCTTGGGACTGGAGAGCACGGCCAGAGTGTGCAGACCCCAGGGAGTGTCGGGAGTGCTCAGGGACTCCTCGCCGAAGCACCGCTGGGCCGCAGCCCCTGTACTCCCAGCCCCTGGGCCAGAAGGATTGTGGTGGTGGTGAGAGGTCATTGAGGGCGTCCCTTCCGGTCCCTCATCCTCCCCTCTCTGTTGCCCCCGAGGCCTCTTCCTTCTACCGTTCTACACCCCACCCTTGCTCTCCACTCCTCCTTTCAATCCAAATCTGCTTTCAGGATGGAAACTTGGGGCTCCCACTGACATGCCGAGGACTGTGCCCCCTTCAGTCATCCATTCTCTCATTTATCCTGTGCAGCCTGAGCACTTGCACCAGGTCTCAAGCTAGGTTTCATCTCTCCCTTGCAGAATAACAGCCTCTGTGCTTTGGGAGTCAGCACAGGGGTGGCAGAAAGGTCAGGGTCTTTGGAACCACGTAGACTCAGGACTGACCACAGCACAGATCTGGGACAGGCCACATCATAGAGCTGAGCGTAGACCCGGGACTGACCACCGCACAGAGCTTGGATGATCACAGTGCAGACCTGGGGCTGACCACAGTACTGCATGCTGTTTCTGTAAACCCACCACTGCAGCCACTGGTTGCCCAACAGCAGAGTGAATGGCCCCTGGCGGGTTTAATTCCAATTATGTCTGATGGTCTTTTATCTGATTGTCAGTACAGAGGAGAAGCCCTGGCCAGGCCAGGACTCTGTCTCCTTAACGTGCCAGAAACAAAGCCAAGAACTCTGCCACCCAGGATGAACACCAAACTCTCTGGGCCTTGGTTGGGTTTTGGTGATGCCGTGGCTCAGAGAACTCAGCTGCCTGATTCAGAGAACGGGAAAGGAACTCACTGAGCGTATAGTCTGTGCGGCACCCTGTGTGTATTTCCTAATTTAATCCTTACAACAACTTTAAAAGGTAGGTACTATTGCCTCCATTTTACAGATGAGGAAACTGAGGCCAAGAGGAGACTAATCCAGCAAGAAAGAGGCAGAGGGAGAATTAGAACTCAGTCTGCCAAGGTCCAGAGCCCTCTCATAGCATCTCAAGGTTAGGAAGCAAGATAGGGCTATTGTGAGGGAGACCCCAACTTGGGCTCACTTGTGGGGTACAGGACTCAGCTCCACAGGTGGCCAGGTCTAGGAACCCACAGAGGCACCTCTTAGCACTTTGAGCTGATCTCTGATGCCCAAGGAGATTTTCCAAGTGTATCCAGTGCTGCCTGGGGCGAACACAGGGAGTTGGGAACATCTTCACTCACCCAAGATCAGAGGCACTGCCAAGGGATGCCTGCTTTCACAGCATGGACACATCAGCTTATTATTTACTAAAAGCAAACTTTTCAAAATAAGAGGCCAGAAGGCTGACATGTGTAGTGGGGCTGGGGGGCAGGGTTCTGGGACCTTCTCTGGCTGCTCCTCACTCACAGGTGTGGCTTTGGTCAAGTCCCTGCCCCTGTCTGGGCTTGTCGGATGGGAGCAGGGGTAGGACTGGCCCTTCTCCAGTGGCCTCCTTGTCATCCTCTGAGTTTGCAGAGGGACTGAGAGGGATGTGTGTGCAGTCACCCCAAACAATTCCCTCCATCGAATTCTTCATCTAGAGATAGACCAGCGGTATTAATAGCAACTTAATCTCTTTCAAATTCTTTGTGCTGCTAAAATGAAAGCAAAAATTCAAAGCTGGAAGAACAAAAAAAAAAACTCCCTTCTGAGAATTCTGAGTCACTCCAGAAAGGTCAGTGGAGTCTAGGTTAACTCATTATTTCCCAGAAGGGCCTCTGGCTCTTCCGACACCCAAAGCTTAACAGAGGGAATATGAGAGCCACTCAGTTTGCAGGCTGTGCTCCTGGGACACTGTGGTTTCAGAGCGGGGTTTGGTCTCTTCTGGACTGGTCACAAGGCTCTGGGAGAGGCATCCCAGGGGCCATTGTAAGAGGCCACTGCTTACCAAGAATGCCACCCATGAGCTAGTGGACTTGGCCCTGCAGGGAGATGGGGAGTCAGACTGACCTGTGGTTGACTTCCAGCATTGCCACTCATGGGTGATGTGACTTAGGGCAAGTCTTTGAGCCTCTGTTTCCTCATCTGTAAAATGAGACTAATCATAATGTTAATAATAATAGTACTTACACTATCCACCTCAAGGGTTGCTGAGAGCACCGAAGGGGATGTAAAGGCCCTTGAGAAATCATGACTCTAAATGTTGGCCCCTGTGCCTGCTGGCACATAGGCAGCCCCACAGGAAGCCACCCCCACCCCATGACTGAGATGTGCAGGATGGAGGTGTTCTGCCAGTTGTGGATGGGCATGCCTGTGCTTTACGGCTGCTCTGTCAGAGCAGCCCCCTCCTGCCCTCTCCCCACGGCCCACAGGGTCCTACAGCAGCCATTCCCAGGGGCAGAGTCTCTGCTACTCACCTAACAAGTGTGGGCCTTTCTGGGGTGAAAGGTTGGATGGACAAACTAATGGACAGTTGTATAAATAGAAGATTAAGAAGTTGAGTGGTTGAACACATGGACCCACAGACCGATGGATGGATGAATGGGTGCGCTTGCCACCCTACATAGTGGGGATCATGCAGCCTCTGACAGTGGGCCCGCTCTTTTGTCCCTGTAAAACCCCTAGCCTCACAACCTGCTGCTTCCTCTCCCCTGTCCCACCACTATCTTATCCCCTCTGGGAATGCACACTCCAACTCTCCCCTGCAGGACAGGGAGAACCCATGCGGCGTTCAGCTGCTACACACTAGCAGAACTCCTGGTGCAGGAGACGGAGTAGAAGAGGGGAAAGATGAGGGGCCTTGGAATCAAACTAGCCTGGGTTATAATCCTTGGCCTGCCACTTATTAGCTGTGTGATCTTGAGCAAGTTGTTGCAGCTCTCTGATCCTTAGTTCCTTAATATATAAAATGGAAGTAATAAACAAGATAGCATCTGAAATGCACCTCGCATAGTGTCCGATATTCAGTAGGCGACCTAGAAATATCTGATGAATAAAAAGGAATAAAAGTATATTAGTTTACTTTCTTTAATGAATAGCCAGGGGCAGATAAAAATATTTAAATGTGGTTTAGAGGCTTTTGGCCTTTTCGGTGACACAAATCATTGGATAGTTATTCCAGCAGAGGCTTAGATAATTTGTGCCAGGAACAAAGGTAGCTGGACCAGTCAAGTTGCTTCACTTCTCTGCACCTCAGTTTTCCTTCCTGTAAAATAGGCCGAGCTGTATCGTTAAGCACTGGCTGGGGGCAGAAAGAGTAGAGTCCAAAGGGCTGATGGCTCTTGGCAATGACCCACCTAACCCTTTGCTGACCAAGCTGGAGAGGCAGCAAGAAGGGCCCTGAAAATGGGTTAAAGAAGGAGCGGCTCAGAGACCAAACATCACTAAATATTTTCTCCTTTTTTGGGTCGTTGCTCTAGATCGCCACTTCCTGGAGACTATATTCTAAACTTTGCTGTGATGGATGCGAGGTCCACATGCCCGCAAGGTCCACATGCCCACGAGCTCCAGAGGAACCCAGATGTCACCCTGGGGGAGGGACTCTGCTTTTACCTTGCTATTTTAAGCAACGAGTTTACAATAATGGATGGGAGAGAAAGCGACGGGGCAGGAGCAGCATGGGAATGGCCTGGGAGGGTGGGGCTGCTGGGGCCCCCACTGAGGATCTTGGGGTTCCATCCTGTCAAGGGTGGGACCTCAGCCAGCCTCCACTCTGCTTTATCCTGCAGCAGCTGACACCTCTAAGTGCTTGTCTGACTTCATTCGTTTCTGTTTTACTTTGCTTTCTGACCCAGGGACTGACTTCAGGTCTTTCTTGAGGAGCAGGAGGTGAAGGAAAGGAAGTGGAGGTATTTCTGATGCGACTTTGGAATTCCGTGGTCCTAGAATCCTATGGGATGGGGCCCTCAAATCTGTGGTTTGTTGTGATTAGGAGGAGTTCAGGATTTCAGGGACTTCCAGGGTTGGAAAAGCCCCCTGAGGTGGGTTAGGAATCCTATGACCCTTGCCCCAGCCTTGGATGAAACTCTCCCAGGAATGGGGAGCTCATTACCTTAAAGAGCAGCCCATTTCATTTTCCGACTGTTCCAACCACTAGAAAGTTTTCCCTTGCCTTGATCTCACCTTTCCGTCACTGGCCATGCATCTACCCTTTGGGGACAATAGAATTACATGAATGGCTTTCAAATATCTGCAAAGAGATTTTATTTCTTCCTGTACCTTCTCTTTTCCAGGCTAAAGGTCTTTAGTTCTTTAAACACAAATTCTTGTCCTGCTTCCCCTTTTTGGAACATGCCCCAGATTGTCTGAATCCCTCTTAGCTTGCAGGGCACAATACACTTCATGTAGATTAAGATATAAAAGAAAAGTAGAACTGTCAGCTTCCCTGTTTTGGAAACCATACTCCTATTAAGACAGCCTGGATGGACTTCCCTGGTGGTGCGGAGGTTAAGAATCCACCTGCCAATGCAGGGGACACGGGTTCGAGCCCTGGTCCGGGAAGATCCCACATGCCGTGGAGCAACTAAGCCCGTGCGCCACAACTACTGAGCCCTCGTGCCACAACAACTGAAGCCTGCGCACCTAAAGCCCGTGCTCCGCAACAGGAGAAGCCACCGCAATGAGAAGCACGCACACCGCAATGAAGAGTAGCCCCCGCTCGCCGCAACTGGAGAAAGTCCACGTGCAGCAACGAAAACCCAATGAAGCCAAAAGTAAATAAATAAAATAAATAAATTAAAACAAAATAAAACAGTATTTAAAAAGAAAGACAGCCTGGAGACCTGCACACACATTACACATCATTTTAAGAGTTTTCTTGGGATGTGTAGTGCACTTTTCTGGTAGAATTGGGGTTTGTGGGTATTCTTTTGCTACCCTCAAACCCTGTTACCATATACTTTGCCCAGCACCACTGTTGTCACTGCTGCTGAAATCCAAGTCAAGGTGATAGTAATCAACTACAGAGCTCACCTTTGGGCAGACCTGATGCTGAGTTTACTCATACAGAAACAATCTGAGCTGGGAGGCACAGCATGCCCTGGCCCCAGAGCTCTCATTCCCAAGAGCCAGGTTAAATCTGTCCTCTTGACCATGACCCACCTTCCCATCTCACCTCCTCCACTAGGCCTCCAGTTACTCTGTTCAGAGAAATTCAGTCAGCATTTCAGTGTTCATGATTCAGTCTAAATGCCATTCTAGCGTGGACTCTTCCCTAAAACTGTATTCCACTCGTCTCAATTTCTGGAGTTAGGGACCCTTTTCTGGGATCCTGCAGCTTCTCACTTCCAAAGTGTTTACCTCCTTATCTTGTTTTCCAACTTCCTCCCACCATTGGACTCCGTGTTCCTTGAGGGCCAAGACCACATTTTCATCATCTTTATGGTAGAGTAGGTGTGAGTGTTGGTGGTGAAGGAATGAATGACTCTGCTCACGGATCATCTTCTTGAGATGAGATTTCTTGAGCCGACCAGCAGGGGTCACCCCAACTGTTTCAGAGCTGAATAGGGCTCCCTGTCCACCGCAGAGAATGACAAAAGTCAAGATGGTGGTCACAATGACTAAAACCCCGGGGCTAAAGTTCTCCAGTTCTTTAAATACAAGTCAACAAGCATTTCTGGATGAACCTTCTGGGTATCCGTGATCAATCAGACCCCTTGCCTGCCTCAGGGAGCTCAGTCAAGAGATGTGTGTTAGCTAGGGTCGTCTGTCAGAGCTGTGACTGATGCCACATCTGAGCTGCACCACAGCACTCTGGCTCTAGGGCCTTCGCAAGCCCTTTCTGTGGTCCAGGAAGATCACCTGGTGTCCTGGGTGATGGCAGGGCTTCCTGGCTTCTCCTCCTGCAGCCTCCAGCAGACAGCATCTTGCATAGGACCCAGGGTATAGTGGATACTCAGTAAATGGCAATGTCCTCCGTTTGCCCTGTGTGTGTCCCAGCAGCCCCCTGACTGCAGCCAAGGGCAGGGTCTGAGGATGACATCTGCCTCTGGTGCCTTTCACATGCTGTCTCCCAGAGCAGCTCCTTCAAGGAACCTCTGAAGTTGCAGAACCAGGCTGGTTGTTGCTTTTTCAGGTCCCTGGAGGTGTCATCCATCCCCCTAGGGCAGGGGACCTAAAGGAGTTTAGGGGTGGGAAGAGCCCAGGCAGAGCCCTCTGGACTCTGGCCAAGCTTCTGGGCTGCCGAACAGCACGCAGGTAGCCTCTGTGAGCACCTACTCCATGCTGGGTGCTTTGTCTCTTTTCATCCTTGGGACAATCCCACATGGGAGGCATTCTTATCTCTGTTCCCCTGACGAGGAAACCAAGACTCAGAGGTGAAGCAAAGGTTCAAGGCTACACAGCCAGTGAGTGGCAGAGTGAAGACTCAGATCTAGGTATCTGGTTCCAAAGCCTGTGCTCTATCTACTATTTCTGCTCTCCTGCCTCTCCAGATGGAGACCGGACATGACTGGTCCCCTTTTCTAAGAGGAAGCAGAGGAGCCAGACCCATTGGCTTAGGTTTATTGGAGAGATTTTGGTCTTACACCTCTTGACTGGCAAGAAACATGAAAGTGCAAAAGCGCAGTTAGTACTTACAAGTAACAGTCATTAGTAGTTACAAGTTAGTACAAATAGTTACAAGTTAGTAGTTACAAGTAAACCCAGTTCAAACTGACTTAAACACTAAGAGACTTAATTGTTTCTGTAACTGGCTGGTTCAGAAAGAGTTCCAGCTGCAGGTGAGCTTTGATCAGGGCTCCAGCTCCGTTTCTCTGCAGGTCTCCTGGGTCTGCTCTCCTCTGGGTGTGTCAGATTTCTCCTCAGTCTGACCTTCCTCATGGAAGCAAAATGGCACCTGCAGCACCAGGTCTCACATCTGCACACTCCACCACCCAGAGCAAGAGAAAGCATCTGGGTCCCAGAGCATTGCCACGTGCTCATTGGCTTAGGCTGGATCCATTGTCTATCCCTGAGCCAATCACTGTGGCAAGATGGGTGAGATTATGCTGACTGGAGTCAACCCCAGCCAGGCCTTACCCCATGGGGAGGGTTAAGTGTAGCTTTGGGGAAGCAACCCCAGGTTGCTGAGGGCGAGCACTGCACAAGGCACAGGAGATCCACCCTGGCTGAGCCTCTAGACTCATGAATTTAGCAGGCCTGACAGGTCCAATGAGAGCTGTCCTCAAGTGAGAGAGCCCCGTACTGAGGGTTAGAGGAGCTGCTGAAGGGCATGAGGTGAGCCATGGGGCAGGAAGTTGGGAGACACCATCCTTTCCTCTTCCCCCACCTGGCCAAGCAAGGCTGTGTGGTATAGTGGCCTCCAAATCAGGACGATCCGGATTCAAATGCTTCGTCCTTTGTATGATTTGGGCAAGTGACTTCTACTCTCTGAAGCAGTTCTCTCATCTATAAAATGTGAATAGTAATGCCTGCATCAAAGGTCATCGTGAGGATTAATTTAGGTGATGTTGGCAATGCTCCTAGGTTAGTGCCTGGCACCCAGTAGCTGCTCAACACACGTTTGACAAATACAGGTCTGGCTCCCAATGGAGTGTCCTCCATCGGCTATGGCTTTGAGGAGCTCGAAGCACTCTTCTCCCTTCTGAGATGGCTGTGTTTACTCTATGGCCCAAATTAGATGCAAAATCTCTGGGTCACCTCTGACTTTGTAAACAGAGCCAGAGAACAGGAGGAAATGCAATTCCGAATGCCCTCTGCTCGCCTATTTTAGCCCTTGTTGATGCAAACTCAAGCAGGCTCTCTCCGCGGCTTGTGGCACCTGGAAACGGGACCCAGCACGGGTCAGGGATGGGAGTGGATTTGACTTGTCCTTTTGGCGTCTCCTCAGCCTGTGGAGCCCAGGCCTCCTGGAGCATCTTTGGGGCTGACGCAGCGGAGGTTCCGGGCACGCGCAGCCACTCCCAGCAGGAGGCTGCCATGCCCCACATTCCCGAGGACGAGGAGCCCCCCGGAGAGCCGCAGGCAGCCCAGAGCCCGGCCGGCCAAGTAAGTGCCTCCCCCCTGCCTGCAGCCCGCCCGGCCCGGGCCACACCAAGCGCCCTGGGCTGAGGCCACATGGTTTGCTGACAGCCTGTGCAGGCTGCAGTGGGCCTGGGGAAGGTGTGAGGCTTCCACGCCGAGGAATAAATACCCAAAGGTCGTTTGAATTGACCAAGGTCCCCACACATCCTGAGAGTGGTACCTTCTAGGCTGTGTCTGACTGAGGCCCCCAGGGAAGTCACACCACCCTCCTAGGATGGAGAGAGACTCGGAGGAGGACCGTCAGCACGGAAGGCCTCGTATATCAGGGTCGTGGGCACAAGCACAAGGTCACTTAAAGTGAATCCACTTGAAATGAAGGTCAAAATTGCTCAGTAAATAGTGAAAAAGGGTTTCAGTGAGGTTTTATTATAAAAAAGGAAATGATGAAAGTAAATTAAAGGGGCTCATTGAGGTTATATTGTACAAATGAAATGGTGAAGACAAGTTATTTTTAGCCGTACATATTACAAAACATAGCTTGCACGCTAATTTTTAGAATGAACAAAGAATTTTAATCAAGTGCGTTGACTTTGGTATTGGTATATTTTTTATGCCAACAAAATGAGCTTTTCATGTGTTATCACAACCTTCACATTTTACCTTATAGCACCTTCATTAAGAGATTCTGTTTGTTTAATATTTAAGGAGTTCATTCGTTTTCCTAAGGACCTCTTTCAATCCCTCAATATTCAAATCGTTCTCTCATGAAGAACCTATCTTGCCATCATCCTCATAATTTTGACTTCATTTGTTAACTGGTCCAACTCCATCTGCTTCTCATTGGTCTAAGACCTTGTACGTGAAGTTCTCAGACATGGTTTTGTGAACTTCATGAACTTTGCAGTTGGTTTGCACTGAACTTATATCATCCTGTTGTATCTGACACTTCTCCAAACTGCCCTGAGCTAGAGGGATAGACACTTGTTAAGTGAGGGAAGATTGTATGAGTGAGCATTAATTTGACAAGTGGGCAGATTCTTAGTGAATAGTTTCATGTTATGATGACATTTGTTTTCCTTACACATCATAACTGTGGGAACTAAGATAATAAACACTTAGAAAAGAATGGCCTCTTGTATCCCCACATCCCAAGCTCATGGGATTGAGATGTTGCAGAACTTGGCAGCCTTGGAGAGCCGTTGAATTTCTAAACGACAGTGAGCCAAGCCCCTGTGCCTTTGGCTGCAGGCAGCAGCTCAGGTCTTTATTGAGCCCCGGCTCCCAGAAATGTCCTGGGCTGCGGTAGGTGCTGCTCGCCAGTTGCTTTCAGTGGCTCTGAGCTGTTCCTCTGCTCCTCCACGGGTGACATCTAGTCTTCCCCAAACTGTGTGCTCTGCTATTGCCCCCTTCCTGCTGCTGCTGCTTACCACGTGTGGACAATTCCCCCAAAGAGTTGCTAACAGTGGACCGTAAGGTTTAACCAACAAAAGATGTCCTAGTCTACTGAAAGCTTGGAGTTTAAAGAAGGGAAGGACAGCACAGAGTAAAATACATCTGGATTCAAATGTCACGGCTCCCTATCCTCAGGTCACAACTTTCCCAGGTTCTGTCCCCTTAGCATCCCCACCTCCCAGCCCGGGACCACTTCTTGCTGTGGTCATCCCTGGCCCCTTCCACTTTACTCACAAGGATAGTGCCCTTAAGCTGGACTCTGATGCAAAATCTAGCTCCCGAATCCTGGGCAACTCCCCCAAACAGCTGCCATGCCCTGCTCCCCAAGAATATAAGTGTTCCTAAAAAATAAATAAATGAAAGATGGGCAAAGATGCAACTCCACGCTCAGTGAAGAGATCCTTTCACAATGAGTTCAGTTCCTCTTGGTTCCAAACCTCTCTAATTAAAAGACACTTCAAACCTTCTCCTCAACAGACACAAAACCAGACAGCACAAAAGCCCGCTGGCCTTTCTGACCATCATGGCTTCAAGCCACACGTAGATGTAGCTTCACTGGGTCAGAGGTGAGGGTGAGTTTCTAGGGGTGGCCAAGCAGGGGGAGGGCCCCATGAGCTCACCACACAGCTGAGGGTTAGAGACCCCTAGTTGAGTAGCAGAAAGTCCAGATTCTGGGCCCCCACAAGCTCACTTTCCATGTGACCTTGAACCAGAACCAGACTTCTATACTACAGACCATGGGCCCTCGTGGTCTCTGAAGGTCCATCAAATGCTCAAGGAAGACAAGACAATAAAGAGACTGTTTGCAGGTCCCGATAGCCTCTGCATTGCCAGCATCCAGCTGGAGGAGGACCCATGAGGAACTCAGGTGAGCTGGAGCCAGCATGCCCAGATCCTATAAGAGAGGACCATTAGCACAGGATTTAAGAATGTGGACTCTGGAGTGAGCCCAGACTGGGCTCAAGTCACAGCTCCTCCACATCCTGGTCAAGAGACGTGATGCTGAGTCTGTTAACTTTCCTGTGCCTCTGGTTCCTCGTCTCTTCCCCGGGCAGGTGTTAGCGGCTGCCTCCTGGACTCTTGTCTGTTCAGCCCAGCCCTTGAGGGCCTTCTTTGGCCTGAGGGACCATGGAGCTGGGACAGGTTAGACCCCAGACTGAAGGCCACATCAGATTCAGTATTATTTTATTCTCTGCCCTGACTGACAGGCACTGGGCCTCCCTGAGTTCTCCAGAAGCCCACGGGCATCATCAGTGAAGAGGATCTCCCTCTACTGCACCTATCAGACGACCCACATTGGGCTTCTCAGGCAGCCACAGCCTCAGGGCGGGGTCAGGCCTTGTGAGTTGGGCCAGAGCCTCCGGGGGCTGAAGCCTGAGTCCCTGGGAGCAGCAGAGGCCATGCAAGCAGGGTTGGCCAGGAGGGCTGGGCTGGAACTCCCAGTACTGTGTGAATTCCCACTCTGTGAAGCAGGCAAAGAACAGAGCATCCTTCTGACTTTACAGCTCCCCGGGGTCCAGCCCTACTTCTGGTTCCTCAGGCCCCAGCCCTCATTTCCCATCACTGACACGAGCACTAGCTGAGGCCTTCTCACACAAAAACACAAAAGCTGTAGGCCTAGATCCTGTTTTTCTTTCTGCACATACACATGCATACACACACACGCACACACACATGGATGCTAAATGCACTTTCACACACACACAGACTCACACAGACAGACGCAGACAGAAAGGCAGACCCTTTAGGACCCTAATCAGAAGCTGTAATCAAAACCCACAAAGAAATAAAGCCTCCTGACCATGCACTGTGTGAGACTGCATCCTGAGCAGTGTTTCCTGGGTTGGTCCTTGAACAGGGAGGAGCTTAACGGGGTGAGCTTGTAGCCAATAGGTTCTTGCAGGAATAGAAGCTGTCAGGACAGGAGCCTAGGACCTTAGGGGACCCCAGAATGACAGGCCATCAGAGCTAGAAGGGATCTCAGGTCACAGGAAGTCCCTTCCTCCAAAGGCAGGCAAAATTCTGCAGAGTGTAAGTCACCTGGGAGCTTTTTAACCCCAGATTCCTCTGCCGACCTAGACCCTCTGAACCAGGGTACCCTGGGGTGGGTCTGTGCCGTGGTTGGCAGCTCTGTTTCCTGGTCAAGCTGGAGCCCGACTCTCCCTCAGTTCTGCCCTCACAATGGCCTGTCGTGGGGTGAAGACCCACAGATGCAGGACGGCAGTTTTTGCATCTTCCCAGAGCCTCTCAGCCTCCGGTTCCTCCAGACTTTGCTGCCATGACCGCCTTCAGAGGCTCCTCCCGCCCCTCCCCTGCACATGTACCAGCCTGCCTCTGCCTCACCGTGGGGCACCAAACTTGGCCCCAGGCCCCAGAGGCAGTGTGACCAGGACACCAGCTCTTTCCAGGCCTGTGGCCAGCAGCCATGTCAGAAACTCCACTCACTGGGACCACATGGCCTTCTCAGAGGGGCCTTACAAACCTGAAGGTGTGGGGAAGTTCATATTAGCTGTAAGAGCCCAATTTTCACTGGCATTCACTTCCACCTGGAAAGCCCCCCATCCTCCTCCAAGGGTTTCAGGAAGCCCCCAGGGACAGGTCAGTGCGAGCTCATAAGCTGACCTCACATCTTTCACATCATGTGCTCCAGCATCCCTCTGACCACCACTCCCTGACCATCCCCTCACCCTGTTCTCCATTATCCACAAAACCACTAATATCAGCTAACCTCATGCCAACAGGTACTACACTATTAACTCATTTAACTTCCAAGCCACCTTATGAGGTAGGTATCATCAGCCCCATTTCATAGCTGAGGAGACTGACGCACAGAGAAGTTCAGTACCTTCCTCCAATGTCACACAGCTCGTAAGTGACAGGCCCAGGATTTGAACCCGGGCAGCCTGGCCCCAGAGCCCACACTGTTAGTCTCTTCCCTGCTCTGGCGCCTCTGTGAGAGGTGCCTGGACCAAGGCAATACTGTCCTCTGCTCCCAAAACCACTTGTCTGAGAGGGCCGACCTGGGCCCTGCAGAACTCACCACCACATAAACCCTGAAGCACTGCAGCTTGTGGCACTGAGTCTCACCAAATGCCTCTGCCTGCCATCCTCTCAGGTGTGTGAGCCAGTGCCACCAGGGGACGAAGCTCCATGTCACACATCTTGCCCAAAACCCAAGCTGCCCTTGCCCCATCCTGTGCAACCCCCTTCCTCATTCTCCTTCAGTCGATTGATGAAACAGCCCAGTTGGATGGGCATTGACCCCTAGAAACCCAGGCCACTGTGCTGTTCCTGCTTCAGGCCACAAGCACCCGTTACTCTCACCCCAGGCCTCCCTGAGCACCTACTTGGTACTGCACTTTCTGATCCTCTAGACAGAAATTGATGCTTAACCCTCATATCCAGCAGCATCTGGTTGACAAGATCACTGCAGCGCTCAACTAACCAGTGGCATCCCTACTCTCAACCCAACCCCTATCCCTAAATGTTAGTTAACTAAAAATGAGGTTGGAGTGTTTTTTGGAGAAGCAGCCCTCTGCATGCGGCCCTAACAGGAAGGGATCTGTTTGTGGAGCTCCTAGAAGCTCTGACCACGAAGCTGCGGGGTCTCCCCTTGTTTTGGCTCAGAACTGGAGTGCATGGTAGCTGCCACCATAACAAACCTGGAACTCTCTTCCTGCTTAGCGTAGTAAGAGACCCATTCAGGCTTACCACCATCATCCCGCACGGCTGTCCTTTAAGAAGAGTTCCAAGCAGTGTTCCCCAAGCAGCCAGGGAGTTCCGGAAGGTGCAGCAAATGCTTCCGTTCCATAGGAACATGAGATATAAGCTATGTGGCAGAGTGGAAATGACCTGGGCTTCACACCACTGTGTTACAGTAATAGCCCACACCCTCCCGACTAACCCAGTGAGAACCCTCATACCGTGTTTCCTATGTGACAGGCACTGCTCTAAGCACTTTACATACAACAACACTAAGAGGTTGGTATGATTATTATCCCATTTTCCAGGTGAGAAAACTGAGGCAAGGAAGTACACTCTAATCCCTAGAAACTGGGCAGTACCTTGAATACTCCACTTGAGGATTTTGAATTCATACTTATCTCATCCCACCCTTTGCAAAAACAGCCTCCATTCAGATCTTCAGTGAAACATATTCAAGTAAATTATCAGTAAAGCATTAGAGTCTGATGTACAAGGTATTGGAGACATCTATTGGGCACCTGCTATGTGGTCTCATCTCCCAAGGTAGATATTATTATTATCTCTATTTTATAGAAGAAGAAACTGGGTCTTTGGGAGGTTGTATTATTGTTGAAGGTCATATGGTTGTGTCGTGGTTGAGTGGAGATCCAAACCCATTTCTGCTGAGCTGTTCCCGCCGCCTTTGTCTCCTTCCCTGGCTCCACCCAGCAGTAAAGCCAGTGTCCTGGACACCAGAAGCCCCAGGTATGGGAGGCAGGTGCTTGATGCCCCATCCTCTATGGAAAAGAAGCTTGGAAAGGGTCAAGAGGACTGTTCCACCAGGATGGCTTCTAGCGGTTCTGGTCAGGGAGTAAGAGCTATGAGATTGTAGCTGTGGAAGTGCCTAGGACAGAGCAGAAAGTGCTTTAGAAATGTTGGTTATTACAGATGGTCAGGAATGTACATTACAATTATTTGTCCTTAGTTCCTATTGTGAGCAATGGAGTAGCTTGTCATTTTTTGTCTCTCTGAGTCCCCTGTCAGATTGCATGCCAGCTACTTAGGGTCAGGGGCTATGTGTGTGTCTCCATCCCTCAGCATAAGCTCTAGCGTGTGGTAGGAGCTTAGCGAGGGAGGGAGGGATGGAGGGAGGGAGGGAGGGATGGAGGGATGGAGGGATGGATGGTTGTGTGGATAACTGGCTGTATGGATGATTAAATGCCTAGACTTAAAGGAGGAGGAGATGGACAGGAGGGAGGAGGAGAGGATAGACGATGACGGATGAATGGCTGGCTGGCTGAGTGATACCCCCCCACAACCCGCAGCGTAAGGCTATAATAGACACTGTGCGCACTGTTACGCTCCTGAAGTCTGTGACATGAGAGTAAAAACAGTGATGAAGAAGGCAGGATAATTTGTGGGGGGTTGACCCCTGACTGCTAGGAATCGACTGGACAATGACAGGAAAGAGGGTCCACGGAGGCAGGGCAGGCCATGGGTGCATGCGGAGATGCACCCAGTGGGCGTTGGGAGCCTTCAGGAGACCGGGTTCTGGTCCTCAGCGCTTGGCAGGGAGGAGCCCCAGGTCCAGCCGAGCTCGACAGAGGCACTTCTGCTCTCTCCCATGCTCTTAGCACTCGCTGCTGGAATAATCATTTTTTTCGCAAGTCCGCAGAGAGTCCTTTTATCCTGTCACGAGAGTGCTAAGTCCTCTTTGCGGCCAGGGCCCCCTATCCAGAGGCAGTCCCTGTTTGCCCTCCAGGCTGTGAGAGAGGGACCTGGGGATACAGCTGCAACAGTGCCCACCCTCTATCACCATCCTCACTGTCACTGTCACCCTTAAAACAAGCCTGGAAAAGGGGGATTATTAGCTCCACATAATGTTTGAGAACTTGAAACTCACAGAAGTTAAGTGACTTGCCTGAGGTCACCCAGGTGAGATTGAAGTGTAGACCTCCCGACTTCAGCACCCCACACTGCCTTCCTGCACAGTCCTCTTCCAGGCTGTCTGCCAGCGTCCAAGCGCAGGAGCTAAACTCCCCACTCCTGCCTGGACTGGGGCTGGTCTGTTGCCCAGAGCTTCTGAGCCAGGCCTAGTCACATGACATTGGGGAAAGGAAGCTCATATTCCCGTCTGTGCCACTGGCCTATATTTATCCCTGCACCCAGGCAGTTAGGAAACTGTTGTGCATTCCTGGGAATTTATGAGCGAAATAAACATTTAAATGTTTCTATAAGGTTTATTTAAGGAGAACAAAATGTGACCTGCTGGTTTATTAAAGGGTGAGCTTTCCGGGAGATGGCCCAGCTCCCGCAGTGCTCGGCTGACTCCAGGGAAGGGGAATGGATCCCTGGGAAGGCTGGGCCCCTGGAAGGTGAGAGGGGTGCCCCTGCTGTCTTTCCTCTAGCTATGTGTTCAGCCTGGAGGGCTTCCTGGAGGAAGGGGCTCGTGAGGGAGGGTGTAGCTGGGAAGAATAAGAGAGGCGTGTCAGAGGCCTGCAGAGCACCAGGAACCAGGGGAAGTGAGACCCAAGACCTGGAGACGACTTGTAAGGGCAATGTGTGTAACGGGAAGGCCAACAGGCCTGGTGTTGGTCTCTTCCCCTATTTACCAGCTGTGCGGCCCCGGACATAACATGTCTGTTTTTTTGTTGATAAAGTGGGGATTGAAGTGGGAAAAGAGGGGAGAGAAAAGAAATGTACTAATTCCCTAATTCCATGCTCAGGGCTTTTGCTTTCATCTTCTCATTTCCTCTGCACAATTCTGTGAGGTCAGGAGGTATTATCACCCCAAGTTGTTCATGGGTGTCCTGAGGTTCATTCGCAGAGTTGCTGGGAGGATTATGAGAAAACACACGGGAAGTGTCTGGGACAGAGCCCCACATGCAGTAGGTCTGAGTAAATGTCACTTCCCTCTATCCACGTTTGTGCCTTTGCCTCTGCTATATGTAAAAGGCATCTCTACTTTGTCTGAGATGCAGATGGTGAGAGAGTGAGTGGAGCCAGGTGAAGGTGGCCTTGGAGGTGGGCTTCCCTGGGTCATTGATACTTGGGCTTGTGTGGCCAGATGCCCCAGCGAAGATGCTCTGTGGCTCTGTGACCAGAAGGGTGAGACCCTCCTAATTTAACTCCAAAAGGTTGTTCAGACACAAAACGAAGAACAACAATCTCCTCAAAACCAAATTCCAAAGTCATTAATTTCGCCCCAAAGTTACCAATAACAGAATATAACATCTGACACTCATTGAGCCTTTACTAGCTGCCAGGTACCCTTCCACTAGCTTTCCATCTGGAGCTGCCAGATTTAGCAAATGAAAATAGAGTTATGTCCATGCACTATTTGGGATATACTTACACTCAAAAAATTATTTGTTGTTTATCTGAAGCTCAAATATAACTGGATATCCTGTGTTTTGTCTGGCAATCCTATTTCTACATTAATCTATGGAATCCTTGTAACTACCCTGTGAGATCGTTATTTTACAGATGAGGTAACTGAGGCACAGAGAGGCAAGGTCACTTGCCCAAGGTCACACAGCTAATGCGAAAAGCTGTATGATGAATTAGTGTGGCTCCGGAGCCTGAGGCCCTTGAAGTCCGGAAGGCAGGAACTTGCCTGGCGAACTCTGTTTGAACCTGCTGACCCACAAGCTTTCTTGAGGTCCTGCCTTCTGTTTCGGCAGTTCAGAGTGGGAGCAGGGATGGGTATTTACACTGCATTAAAACCTGGCAGAATTCACCCAGAGGGCCGCTGGAATCTTCCCACACTCTCTCCTGATTACTGTCTCTCCGGTACCTGCTAAAGTGAAACCCAACCAGCACAAGACTGAATGTTCCCCACAAAATCAGTTTTGCAGAAAATTAGAAGTTGCCCAGAGCTTTCTGTGAGCTGATTAGGGAGAGAACAATTTGATTTTATTATCATGTATTTTGCACACATTGGAAGGAGAGAGTGAGGACATTCCAGGACATTCCATCAGTGTATTAGAGGATTTCTCCCTGATTGCTTTGTGTCTCCTGATTTTCAAGCAGCTTCAGATTGTGTGCGTCCATGGTTACATGCTTGGCGCTTGCCACCATGGCTTGTGTCTGCCTTTCCGTGTGGGGACCTCTGCCCCTGACCTTCCTCTGAGTGAGGGTGCCTGCAGCCCCATGCGTGACAGTCACCTCAGGAGAGCTTTGCTGCAAGTGGCCTTTCACCAGGAGGCACAGAAAACGCCTACCAGAAAGCAGTGCCTTGCAGACCATTACCTCACAGTGTCAGCATTAAGGGCATCAGGCCTGGGCGCCACCTGGGATGGGGTAGGGGTGAGGAGGAGGGTACTTCCACCCGACTCCCCATCGCATTGTGCTAACTGGGACGCATTTCAGAGGCTGCCTAGTTCACCTTTGCCTCCAGGCCCTAGCATAGACCACAGCAAGCACTAGGCATTCAAGAAACGTTCGCTGTATGAATGGACAGAACAAAGCATAATAATGTGCAGATGTTTACAGGCTGGCCCCCTCTCTTAGACTCTAAGACTTTTGAAAACCTTTGTGTCAATCATAAACAGCAAGGGTAAGACAATGTGCACAAGAAAGAATTTAATGGAGCTGGAGGAATAAGCCGAGGGGGGAGGGAAGGAAGAAGGTGGGGAGGGAAGGAGACAGCGAGAGAGGGAGGAAGAAAGAGAGAGAGAGGAGACTGGGGTGGGGGGTAAGCAAGTGAAGAGTCCAAGGGGAGAGGAGAGGTGAGGGTAGGAGTTAAGGTTTGTTCTCCTTTGAGGTGAGAATGAAGAGTGGACTTCTCTCTCTCTCTTTTTTTTAAAATAATTTTTATTGGAGTATAGTTGACTTAACAATGTTGTGTTAGTTTCTGGTGTACAGCAAAGTGAGTCAGTTGTACATATACATATATATCCACTCTTTTTTAGATTCTTTTCGCATATAAGCCATTACAGGGTACTGAGTAGAGTTCCCTGTGCTATACAGTAGGTCCTTATTCGTTAACTTTTATATATAGTAGTGTGTATATATCAATCCCAATCTCCCAATTTATCCCAATCTCCCAATTTATCCCCCAAAACATTTGCTTTTTATCTGCTGAACAATTCTCTAAGGCAGACTGTCTCAGAGACTCGCCCACATGGATCACAGCTTCATTGGCTTTCAGATCAAATAGTTTAACTTCTGGGTCAAACCATGGATGCTAGAAGAAGCATATATTTCTGTTTATCTGCTAGGGATGTCTGTATTTGTCAAATTGTTCCCTCCTTTTTATAGTTTCATCTTTTTATATCTTATAGTTTATTGTTGGTGACTTCAGATTGCTTTGGGAAATAGGTAGTGTGTCAACAAAATTAAATAAATAAACTGCATTCTACTTACTTAGCAGCTGGAATATATGAGACTCTTGGAAATGGGTATATAGTATAACCCGAGCACCACCACCACAATTTTATTTCTAGAATACAACATGCAGAAATTAATGTTTGGCCCCTTCTGCCCCCTTATGTAGACCTAGCCCATCATCACCAGTGCATGCTGGGAATTTGTAAAAGCCCCTCCAAGGGATGTCAGAAACCATATGATATAACAAATGTGAAAATGATATTTTAGTCAAAGTGCATTTCTTCTTGTTTACCAGAGGATTCATGCAAGAAATTCTCTAAATGTGATAAACATGGAAAATGTGATTTTCAGAGGCCAAATTTTCACTGTAGAAATAAATTCCACCCAGGGAAGGAACCTCACACATACTATAGGCATAGTCAGTGTTTTGATTGGCATTGCCATGGTAACAGTCACCCATGAGGCCATATGGAAAGAAGCTCCATCAGGATGTTGTGGAAGTTACACGGCCACGAATAACTTCTAGAGATCTATTGTACAGCAGAGTGCCCAGAATTAACGCTACTGTATTGTGTACCCAAAAATTTACTAAGAGGGTAGATCTTATAAGTGTTCTTATCCTCATCATCATCATTATAAAAACAGAAGGCAGGAGGAAACTTTTGGAAGTGATGGATAGGGATTGTGGTGTGGGTTTCGCAGTATATACTTATCTCTAAACTCATCAAGTTGTGTACATGATATATGTATAGCTTTTCGAGGAAACTTTTGGAAGTGATGGATAGGGATTGTGGTGAGGGTTTCACAGTATATACTTATCTCTAAACTCATCAAGTTGTGCACATGAAGTATGTATAGCTTTTCATATGTCAATCACACCTCAATAAAGTGGTTTGAATAAAAAAAGATGACGTGGGTGGAGGAGGCTTTAAGCACAAACCTCCTGCGCTCCAGAAAACCAAGACAGGCTAAGAATCATGGGTCACAGGAGCAGTAACTCAGATGCTTTTGGGGCCAGGCAGGGAGTGTGAATGACTGAAACAAGCCAGCGTGAGCTGACTCCAACCAAGGGTTACTCGGAAGAACCGTGGAACCAAGATGGCTTGATCTCCTGGTTTTTTAGGAAAAGCAGGAAATCCAGACCTTTATGGGAATTCTTCTAATTATGAAATGTTGGTAACTAACATAAAAACTTGTAAACGCTACTCACGGCAAACAGGCTCCCAGGTCTCCAATTTGCACCTCTGAGCTCAGAGGATAGGATTCAGAGGAGGCTAATTCTCTAACTGAGATCCAAGAGGCCATGTTAGCAGGAAACCCTTTTAGTGATGTGAAGAGAAGCCCCTGGGAAAACTTCAGCCCTTTCTGCTCCCCAGAGAATCTACCCAGGAGAAACACCTTCCCTCTGCCCCACATTCCTTCCACTTCACTGGCTCTCCCATTGAGCTTGGCACTGCCTGGGCCCTGCCTGCCCCAGCTCCATCATCACCTGCCATTTTGACACTCTGCTTCCCCTTCTTGACCTCAGCAGCTCCCGTGGGTGCTGTTCCACTGTGTGTCCTCAGGCCCCACACCATGACCCAGGATCCTCTGCTTCCCTCCTGGCCCCTTGGAAGGCACCAGCCCCTCTGCCGCTTGCTGGTCTCCCACCAGTGAAGCCTGGTGGAGAAAAGGCGGGGAGAACTGAGTGGAGCTGCTGTTCATCTGAGTGATAACCATGATTAATGGGTATTTGTAGATCAGATGACAGATCAAAGGGCATACACATTCATCACTTCATTTTATTCACACAAACGTCTTCTGAGACCGCAGGCCTTTGACTACTTTATAGTTCTGGGAACTGAGGGACAGTGCAACAAGAGGACAAAGCAGGTGACCAGCTTATCACCAGCCCATCAGGGTGAAACTATCCACAGAAGGAGTTGTTGCTTTGGGGGAACCTTCCTGAGTGTCTCTTCCAGGAGGAGTCTTTGACAGAAGGATGTATATCTGCGTTCTTGGAGGCACTGGAGCTCTGGGGTCATGAGGAGAGGTTGGCCAGTCCTGGCTTCAGCCACAAGCATCATGCTGACTCCCTGTCACTCTACCTTGGCCAACTGTGCATATCCCACTGGAGAGTGACACGGCTCCAATTTACTAGGGAGCTCCTCAAAATTCCTATGGGGCAGAAGGATGCTTCAGTAATAGGGCCTCTTCCAGCAACTCAACCAATGGGAATCACAGGGATCCATGGATGGATCTGCTGTCAACATTTCTGTTTTTCCTTTGGGCAGTCAAGTTATTCCCAGGCCTAATCCTCAGTGTTCCCCAGCTCCAAAACCACAAAGACCAAACTCACTGGAGTAGCACCCAAGGTCCTTCAGAAGCTGGCTCAACCTCTTATTCTGATTTCATATTTTGCCCTAAAATTAGGTTCTTGGACCTCATTATAACATGTCAAGCAATTCTCTGAAGCATTTTCAGGAAATGAGAAAAAGAGACCAAATACTATAACAAAAGATGTTGCCCCAAGCTTTTATCACACAGGAAGTTCCAAGTGTTTGGGGAGCTGTAAGCCAGGAACTGTGGATGAAGACCAAATATATATGAGGAATATATTTTTGTCATCTGAATGACCAAATATATACATTTCTTATAAATCACAATATTGCATCCCTGGGCCCTCCTATTTCACATACTCTATAGTCTATGCTCTAGCTACATTATGAATCCCTAATGCCCAGTTATGCCTTTTACTTATGCTGTTCCCTTTGCCCAAAAACCTCTCCCCTAGTATCTTTGTCTTTCAAGCTCCTATTCATCCCTCAAGACCTAGCTCAAATGTCCCCTCCTCTTGAGAGTCTTCTCCAGCTCCCCTCATGAGAGAGTTTTCTTTCCTTTTCTTTGAGCTTTCACAGAATGTGCTTCATCCCTTATCATCTTATACTTATTATAAGTATTAATTACTTCTCTGTATCCCTTGCTTGGCTGTGAGCTCTTGAGGGTCTTTGTATCTCAAACTGCCCCTGGCACATGATGGATAACTAAACTGTATTTGTGGAATAAGAGAGAAAAGTAATCTGACAGTAATATTACCATTTATTGAAAACATCAGTCATGTGCTAAGTGCTGTGTCAACATTATTTTTAATCCTCACATCAACCTTGTGAGTTAGATTTTATGATCATGGGGCACAGAGTGGTTAGATAACTTGCCCAAGGACACACAGCTAGTAGATAATGAGCAGAAATTTGAGTGCAGTGTGATTCTTCCAAAAGGCAGTACTGCTTCCTGCTCCTCCTACCCAGCCGAAATCCCTGCCCAAACTTCCCTTCCATGTGCTAGGGGATTCTGAGGGCTTCCCCCTCCTCCCATCACTGCAGCTCCCTCCTGCTGAAAGGTCCTGGAACACAGGGGTCCAGCGTTCCCTGGCTAGACTCAGAGACTCTTCTCCAGCTCACCCGGCCTCATGTTTGAGGCCAAGGGAGGGAAGAGATGCAAATGAAAATGGGAAGAGCTGGTTTCACTAAAAGTTGTGGGATTTGAGAAGTCCAGATAGTACTGTACAGTACCCACCTGACAACAAAGAATGATGTGAAAAGGAGAGAGAGCCTCCTCCTCACCTTGCAAGGAACCAACACCTGCATACCAAGGGCTCAAGAACACAGCTCAGCCTGGCTCTGCGAGGGCAGCCCCCAGGCCATGGCTTCAGTGGCGCCAGTAGAGGTAAGAGCACTTAATGCCCAGGGACTCCAGAAGGACACGACCTCCAGAGACAGTGGCCATGGGCACCTGCTGCTCTGAAGCTTCAGGAGGCCACACCAATAGTGCAGGTGGTGTGACATGCTCGGGAGCCCAGGGAGACAGGACTTTGGCAGGGAGAGTAGGGCATTCACAGAGGGCCCGGGCTATACCCACCAGTAAGGGGGCAGGGCAGAGGAGAAGGCAAATGATGAAGGGTCATATGACAGGACCTCTGGAGAGTCTCCCAGACATAGCTGGGAACAACTCTGAGATGGAAATACCGCAATAGCACGTGGCAGAAGAACCAGAGAGTTACTGTGTGTTACTGTTAACTGGTCCTATTTTTACCCCCAGTACCCTTAGGTGTAGGAAAACACAGGTTGATATGCATCTTCACGGATCTTATTGTATATCCTATACACTATTGCTTTTATTTCATTCTTTCATTTACTCACTCAACAAGTATTTTTTCTACTCCAGATAGGGTTTTACAACTCACACAGCCATTAGCAGCATAACAGTATACAAATTTCACTACAACTTCTCCAACCTAGGATGTAATAACTCTTTCATTTTGATGGTTAGTAATTTTGTTCTATTTTCTTTAGTGGTTGCAAACTATCTCAAAAATCTAAGGATTGGCTCCTAACTTTTGTTCTTATTTCAGAAACGTGTATTTATGTAGATAAACATTTTTACAAAGTTACAAAAGTTAAAGCGTGTTCCATTATCCATGGAACAAATCACCTTTATTGAAAGGTCACAATTAGCCAAATGTAGGGCGTCACTGAGTATTGGGAATGTGTGGTGTCACTGCCTTTTCTGCTTGCCTCCCTCCTTCCCCAGCCAGGCTGGCTGCAGCCTGAGGACCCTGCACCATTCTTTTCCTACATTGTTAGTGAGAATTAACCAGGGATGACTTAGAAGTTCCCTAATCTTAGTGCATGAAAATAGACCAAGTTAAGCTCGGTAAATGAAGGAGAAACTGCCTTTTTTTTTTTTTTCCCCCCTGAATAATCCAAATAAACAGCATTTGACCCTTGTCAGGAAGTCTCTGAGTGTCATGATACTTGAATAAAGGCTCCAGCTCCTGGGAGCTTAACTCCATCTGTGTTTTTGTTCTAAACCCCCAGGGCCCTCCCACCGCAGGAATATCTTGCAGTCCGCCCACCATCATCCTGACTGGGGATGCCAGTTCACCGGAAGAAGAAACTGACAAAAACCTGGTCACCAGGTAACATCCTATTTGCCTAATCTGTGCTGTAAAGAGCAATATTTCTTAGCGTGTGCGGATTAGACAGCTCTATTTTTTACAAATCTTTTCTTCGTTCTTGATCATTTTATTGATGAAATACAATCAAGCAGTTTTTCAAAATGGGAGAGAGAGCTTGGGATTCTTCCATTATCTTTTCCCCACAAATTATTTCTTCTCTCCTAGATTTGGCTCTTTGCACTTTGTTAACCTTTAAGAAAAGCACAGCTCATAGCAGGGGAGTTTTCTACAATAACTGCCCAGATATTTTCAAACAGACCTAAAAGATGTGAATTTTTTACTAGAATCCTGCTTCTGGCCAAAGTGGGTCCTGTGTGGAAGGTGATCTCTTGGAAGGGACACTGGCTCACATGCACAGGGATGTCCCTGCCTCGGTTTTACACAGCCCTAGCCCATGCATTGGTCTAGCTGGAATGAGATTTTCTAAGTTTAATTTCCAAAAAGTTACAAAGATAATTCTAATACAGATATATAGTGAGCATGTGTCAAAGATTTACTTAACTCATTAACGAGGGGACCATCAGGATAACAAAGCCAGTTCAAAGGAGGATATGAGAAATGGATATACGTAGTATAATCAGTGAGGAGGAAAAGAAAGCTGGAATAAGATTGCTAAGTTAGAGACTTCCCTGGTGGTGCAGTGGTTAAGAATCCGCCTGTCAATGCAGGGGACATGGGTTCAATCCCTGGTCCGGGAAGATCCCACATGCCGCGGAGCACCGTGCGCCACAACTACTGAGCTTGCGTGCTGCAACTACTGAAGCCCACGCGCCTGGAGCCCGTGCTCCGCAACAAGAGAAGCCACCGCAATGAGAAGCCCGCGCAAGGCAACGAAGAGTAGCCCCCGCTCACTGTAACTAGAGAAAGCCCGCACGCAGCAACGAAGACCCAATGCAGCCCCCAAAAATAAATAAATAAATACATCTTTAAAAAAAGAAAAAAAAAAAAGATTGCTAAGTTAGATATAAGATAGGTTAATGTTTCACAGGGCAATGAAACCTTATTTTTATCTTTTCTCCCCAACAGAAATCATCTGCATCTCTATCAGGCAATTATTCACAGTTTATGAGTTTTCTGCAAGTTAGATATTCACTCAGAGTCTGAGCCCTAATAAATACTAAATCGTCAAAGTTACAAAGGGCAGTGGTTCGAAAACTTCCGAGAGCATCAGGATCACCTGGGGTTGGGGCCGGGGCTTGTTCAGTCACAGAGAGTTGGGCCCCATCCCCAGAGTTTCTGATCCTGTCGGTGGGTGAAGCCTGAGAATTTGCATTTCTAACAAATTCCCATATTTTTTTCGCCCTTGGAAAAATAACAGGCTTGTAAGATGATGCTCTAGGATGACTTTGAAAGAGTATGCAAGCATCTGGTCACCTATTTACCAGCTGTGGACAAATTGTCCTAACGAGATGACTCTGTTTGGTCTTTCAGAGCTCACAGTCCCCACAGGAGGCTTTCTCACCGACACCTGAAGGTTTCCACTGCTCCCCTGACTTCTGTGGGTAAGGGCTAGGCCGGTTTGTCTTATTTCTGCCACCGGAGATAGGGGTCCAACTGAAGGTGTGTTTGAGTAGGAAGACTGAGGTCTGGCAGCTTGGCCGGGCTTGGCCCCTTCCCCTCTTCTGCTTCTCAGATTAGTAGTCCAGAGGGGAGAGTATCTGAGTTGTGCCTTAGAGAGTCAGACAGATAGACAAGAGGGAGGAAACGTCATTTGGGTGGAGGAAGCAATTTTGTTGGTGAACAGGAGCCGTAACAGAGCAACTGAATGCTTGGCTGTGTGTCAGGACTCTTTCAAATGATAGAAACTCAGTTTAAACTAGCTTATGCCAAAACACATAAAAATAAATAAAAGCCAGGGTCTGTGTTTTCAGGGAGTGCTGAACCCAGATGCTCATGTTGGGTCATTAGTAATCATCCCATCCCATCTCCCAAGTTTCCTCTCTTGTGCGTTGGCTTCCTTCTGGGCAAATGGCTACCAGCAACTTACATCCCTTCAGTGAAAAGAGAGCTCCTCTTCCCCATATACCCACCACCCTTCTCAGAGTTGCCTCTCACTGGCCTCCATGGCCATCCCTGAACTAGTCACCCAGGGGGATTGAACTCATTGGCTGGCTGAGGATGGAACATGGTTCCGTTACTGGCACTTGGGATGAGACGGGCAGTATGGTTTAGCTCCTTCCTAACATGATTGAGACTCAGACGAGTTTCACCCAGTGCAAACCGGGGAGCTATGACCAGAAGGAGGAGGAAAGGAGGCTGGAGAGGCACAACGGGAGCCATTCACTACCAAGGGGCCGGAGGAGAGGAGTATGTGGGATCAGGAAAAGTGGCTGGGCGCAGTTTGGCATCTGGACGTCACACTGGGGACCAGGAGGAATCCTGATGAGCTGAGGCAGGAGAATTACATGGTCAGATATGGCCCTTAGGAAGGTCACTCTGATAGGCAGTGGAGGATGGGATGGAGCAGATAGCCTGGAGGTGGAGGACCTATGAGGTGGCTGATGTAATTGTGCAGGTAAGTTACAGCTGATGAGCAAGAGTGGCGATGAGGCACAGGTTCCAGAGATACTTACTTGATGCTGAGTTGGTTGGACCTGGGGGGAGCTGAGGAAGAGGGAGGAGTGTGGAGTGACTCCTATGTTTCCGAGCAGCTGGGTGAGAGGTGGTGTCACTCACCCAGGGAATGCGTCCTGGAGAAGGGGCAGTTATGGAGAAGGATGGGGGTAAACCATGTGAGTAGAGGGAAAAAAGGGGGAAGGTGGCCATGGGATTGTGTCTTTGGCCCATGATCTTTGGAGTGCTTTCTTTATCCACATATGTTAAGCTCACTATCTTGTTAAAGAAACAGAGACCCGAAGGAAGAACACTAGGGGAGCAGATAGAACAGGTGGGGTTCCTGATGGCCTTCCCTCATGGCAGAGTTGAGGACAGTACTGGGAACCTAGGTGGCTTCATGGCCATTTGTGACAGAGGACCTGCCACATCCACTGGCTACAAGCTGGAGGGGCCAGGCCTGCTGGGGGAGCCCTGTCTGTCCCCACGCAGCCCTCTCCAGGACCCGGCATCGGGCCGAGGTTTGGCTGGCCGAGTCCCCTCCAGGCAGTGTCCCTGGGCTGAGGGGTAGGGGCTGGGGGCAGGGCTGAGGTTGGGGACCAAGGATTCCGTGGCTCTCACGCCGTGCTCACCCTCCCTCTGCAGACCCTGCGGGGCACATCATTGACCTGGTAAACGGCCAGCTGCCGGACATCAGCATCTCCGAGGAGGACAAGAAGAAAAACCTGGCGCTGCTGGAGGAAGCCAAGTCGGTGAGTGAGCGCTTCCTGACCCGCCGCGGGAGGAAGTCCAGGAGCAGCCCCGGCGACTGCCCGTCAGGTAGGACGACAGGTGGCCGCCCTGAGCCCCTCCGACGGGGGCAGGCGTTGGGGAGGGCCCAGCCCCAGCTGCAGCAGGAGCCCTGCTTCCGAGGGGCGGCCCTCGACGCGCCTGCCCCCAGGCCTCTTGGGCCCAGGAGGACTGAGCCTCGTGGAGAGGATCCTGTGCGGAGAGGGCATCTCGCCCCGTATCAGAAGCTCCGAAATACTGACCCAACTCTAGCCCAGAAAACTCTGCTTTCCATTTTTTGGGGGCCTATGTGTGACCATTGTGTCTTCTTGCTTTGCCAAGAAGTGCTAGCCCATATGACACCCGTGAACTTGACCTGGGCTCCCCAGTCCCTGAACCCTGCCTGGAGAGAAACCCTCTGTGTGATGCCCGAGTGCACAGACTCCCGGGCCATCCTGCAGGGTTAGAGTCTGTGTGGTCTCCCACCATCCCCAGGAGGCCCTGCTCTGTGGGCACCTCCTCTGCAAAGGTCAGGAGAGGCCGGCCCTGGGATCCCTCTCCCTGACCTCCAGCTGTGCCCCGGGAAGGACCCTAGGGAAGGGAAGTGTGGTCTTTGGTGTCTCTCTGGAATTTCTGGATTAGAAGAAAGGTTTTCTGAAATTCTCCTGCTATCCCTTTGGCTAAAGTCACTCTTTTTCTTGAGCAAAAATTTGGGGCAGTTAAACAAGTCAGAATGTACTTAGGAGGGAAGGGGCACATTTGAAATCAGAGCCATCCTGGCAAGTCTAGGAGGTATAGCCTTTGAAGCTGTACCTGCCAAGCAACGCCAGGTCCTCTGTTTCTAGAAGGTGCTTTGGGGTGAGGCCAGGCAGACTGAGGACTGTGACCCCAATCACCCTCCCTCTCCCCCAAATGACTCCAGCACACCACCACCCGCCCCCCCGTTGGGCTGGCAGCAGGGAGGCATTGGGCTGTGGTAGCAGCCTTATATGGAGTCCAGAATCAGCCCCTGAACCTGACGAGGCAGACCCAGTCCCCAGAGGCAAGAAATACCTGAAAGGATGTCTTTGTTAGGCTGAAGTCCTGAGCCTTCATGAATGCTGGCCAATTTGTGTCTGTCTCCACAGCTGTTTCCCCAAACCTCAGCCCCGGAGCTTCTCCTGGGTCCTCTCAGAGCAACTCTCTCACCGTCCCCAAGCGGCCTGGTGAGGTCCACCTCCCCCCCGCCGAACCCCACAGCATTGCCCACTCTGGCTTCCCGCCTTGGGTGGCAGCTCAGTCCCTCCCCTGGGCCCCAGGACTCCTGTCCTGCAGCCTTCCCAGTCAGGAACCCCGTTTGGCCCCCTCCCCAGGGGCCTGGCTGGGCTACCTCAGAGAAGGAAGATGTGCTTTCTTTTGGGGTTTCAAGCTAGCGTGGGGAGGTAGGCCTAGCCCAGGATGAGGATGGAGGGAAGGGGGCTATGGCTTGGGCCCTCTGCCCAGAGAAGACCTGGAGAGAGGTCACCTCAGAGCTTATTTGCAAAGGCCTCTATTTGGGCCACTCTTTGTGTTTTGACTGCTTCCCTTTCATTAGGCTGCGTTCAGGGCCACACCCTCAGCTCAGCCAGGGTAGGGGTGGGGTGCCAGGGAGAGCAGCCTACGCTTGTCAGAGCTGTGGGGCAAGCTCAGGCTCGGGCCAGGCAGCCCGGGTTCGGATCCCAGCGCTGACACTCCGGCTGTGTGGCCTTGATTTCCCTCTGCCCCGGCCTCCTCCTGTGGTTTCTGTGATGATTAGATGGGGGCTCCCCACAGAGCCTGGCATTGTGAGAGGTACTCAACAAGCACGGGCATTACTGGCTCCTGGGCCCGAGGGACCCAAGGGAGGACATTCTGGGGAGGTAGATGCGTTTTTGCTAAAGGGACAGCTGAGGGTCTGGGGTGCTGGACATCACTCGCCAGTGTCTGGACCATTTTAGGTTTGGATGCGTGCAGTGGCCCAGTGTCCCCTCTGCCCGGAGCACCACCACAGGTAACGGGGCACTGTTTGGGGTTCCTATGTCAACTAGTCTCTCCTCTTACCCCTTAACACCTGAGAGGCCCTCCATGACCCGCTGGAGGCGAGGGTGCTGGGTGGGGGAGACATCGACACCACTGTAGGGGTCTCCTTGAGGGCGTTTCAAGAGGAGATTCGGTCTCTTCACGTTGCTGACTGACTCGTGTTTACTTTCTCCCGCAGAAGGGGGATGAGGCCGAAGTCTCTTCACCTCCCCTTGGCGAGCCTGTGAGTTTGAGGTCTGCCCAGTTTGGATGATTTGAGTGTGGGAGACACGGTGTCCCAGAAGCCTAGGCTGGCCCTGGGCAGCCTGCCAGTGGGTGTGCGTGAGTGGGAGGTCAAGGCTGAGGAAGCTAGAAGGTTCCTCTGCCCTATGGTGACTGGAATTCTGAGGTGGAGGGGGTGAGGCAGTGGGATTCAGTGGGGATGACCTCCAAGGTGGTCCTGCCCATAGTCCTACATTCCCAGTCAGGCTGCTGCCAGAGACCAGGGGGCCACCGGGCCCAGCAACAGCCAGGCGAGACTGCTGCGCCTGTCAGCTCTAGTGAAAATTGCAGGAAAGCTCCAGCCCCTGGCTGAGACTCTTCCTGGGGGCAGCCTGGAAAACCTCGTCTTTGCTGATGAGCAAAAGAAGAGCCCCACACCTGCTTAGAACCACCTGCTCAAGGTGGTGTCAAGGGCAGCATAGAGTATAATCTCATCTAGAACTGGGTCTGGGCTAGAGTCCTCTGGTAGAGTTTCAGCACACACACAAGACAGCCACACAAATACCCAGACAGACCCACAAACCTGCACCTCACAAAGCAGGTTTCCCTTGGGAAACGAAAGAAGAGTACAGAATCTTAGAACTTCTGAACAGCAAGCTATCAGCTTTGCAAGAATCCCCTTATTCAGGGATCTGTAACCTCTTCTGGATCATAGAACGCTCTGAGAGATTGTTGAAAGCTATGGACTCTCTTCCCAGAAAAATACATACAACACACAAACACACATATACATTTGTATATAATTTCAGGGAGTTCACAAACCTGATGGGAAATCTGAATCCCTAAGAGTTAAGGGCCTTGCCAGGCAGAGCCAGGACTAGAATCTGGGGCAACAGAGTCAAAGCCAAAACTTGTGGCTGCCCTCCATTCCACTGTCCTCTGCAGCGCCTAGCCCTTGGGAAGTTCTTGGCAGGTTTTGAATGGCAGGTCCCCTTATCCTGTCTGTTTTACAAACCTCAGGCTTGTTTGTAGGTCCCCTTTACCGGCTCAGATGTGACTGAGAAGTCCTCCCTTTCTACCTAGCCCACACCTCTCCAAACCTCCCCACCCCTACACACACACGCACGCACGCATGCATACACGCATACACATGCGCGCGCACACACACACGTGCGGGTCACTTAGCAGGGTCCATGGGGATAGAGACCCCACAGCAGAGGTGAATCCACCCTTCTCCCCTCCAACCTGCCCCCGGGGTCCCAGCTCTACCTTGTCTCTTTCAGAATGTCCTCAAAGGGCTAGCTGACCGGAAGCAGAATGACCAGAGGAAAGTGTCTCAGGGCAGGCTGACTCCTCGCTCTCCCACAGTTGAGAAGTCCAAAGAAATTGCAATAGAACAAAAGGAGAACTTTGATCCCCTCCATCGCCCAGAGGCCATACCCAAGGGCCCAGCTTCTGGCACAGGCAGTGGTGGGAAAATGGCCCTGAACAGCCCCCAGCCTGGCCCTGTTGAGAGTGAGCTAGGGAAGCCGCTTCTGAAGACAGCCAAGGAGGGCAACCCTCTGCCCAGAAGCCCAACCCAGGGCTCTGGAGGGGCGCCTCCCCAGTCCCCCCAGGGGAAAAGTACAGTTGGAGAGCCCACAGGGTCCAAGGTTGGCTCCAAAGCTGAGCTGTGGCCCCCTGCGTCCCGGCCGCCCCTGCTGCGGGGTGCCTCCTGGGACAGCAGTCCCGAAGAACCCGGCCCCCGGCTGCAGAAAGTGCTTGCCAAGGTGCCGCTGGCAGAGGAAGAGAAGCGTCTTTCAGGCAAAGCTGGCAGCAAGCTGGCCAAGGCTCCTGGACTTAAAGACTTTCAGATACAAGTGCAGCCAGTGCGGATGCAGAAACTGACCAAACTCCGTGAGGTGGGTTCCTGGGGGCCTGCTGGGCAGGGTGTGTGTCCAGATCCCCAACCTGGGCTGAGGGTCTCTGGGCCGGGCTGACCTGGGCCTGGGGTGGGGCAGCTGTGGCCCAGACGTGGGCCTTGTGGAGCCCTGAACTTCCCCACCCTGATAACCAGCCCACTGGGCAGCATGTCCTTCATAAATATCACCTTTCGTGCTTTTACCCTGCTCACTCGGGTGAGGTCAGCTGGTGTAGAGCTGCCACACAAAGCCACATTTCAAGGGGAAGGTGGGTATATGGAAGGACACATGGGCCCTGAGTCCTGGGCTGTGTTTTCCTCTCTAACTGGAGCTGGTGGCTCATGAACAAGAAGCCTTTGATGGAGCGCCTTGTCATGCCTAGGATGGGGCAGGGATGGAATGGCTTTTCCCTCCGTCTTGCCCCCCAAGCTTTCCTTCCTGATGCCTGTTAACAAAAGGCCTCAAATCCAGCCAAACATGGCCGTGAGGGGCTGCTCCCTCTGTGGTGAATTTCTTCTAACACCCCTGATGTCCCTAAATGTCATTGGCCGTCAAACCAGGCACAGCTGTCTCTCATGGGGCTACTGCCCTATTCGTGGAATGACTGGGGGGCATCCAGAGATGTAGGGGGAGAGAGCCCAGGGTGTGAAGAAGAGAAGAGTTTAACAGGACAAAGAAATCCTTACCCAAGGCCCACTTCCCCAGAGGGCCAACCCAGGCCACAGGCCAAGGCAGCCGGGACTCCATGGGGTGGAGCTGGAGTCGGACGGGGCCCTCCTGGCTCCCCTACCAAGGGGGCGTGGGACAGGGAAGGAAAAGAGGCACTTGACAGCAGTCAAGAGCAAGTGCGGGGTTGGGGGTCTGTACTAGCAGGAACGCGTTCCAACCGTGGCCACTGTCCTGCACAGAAGCCTTCTGTGTTGGAGGCTCCGGGGGAGCTGGGGCCTGGCTGCTGAGGTTAAAAACATTATACACGGAAAAGCCCACCCAGCCAGGAAGACATCACTAACTAGTGGGTCAGCACAGGCCTGCAAGGGCCGCCCCTGGTGGGCCGCAGCCCCAGACCCCTGGGGAAGGTGACGCCAAGGAGGCCAGACAGGTATTTGCCTTCACGTGCCTCTGGCAGCAGAGGCCAGGCCCAGGCGACAGGCCACCCCCAGACCCCTGCCAGTTCCTCTCTGCAGCAAAGAAAACCACAGAGAACCTGGAGGCCCCATCCCACTAACCACTGCCCTGCGTCTGACCGCACCTCCAGCCCAAGCCAGGGTGCCGAGAGCTGCTTGGTTGTGGGCCTCTGGTTAAGGAAACAGGTCAAGGGCCCTGGCCCATGACTTCCATCTGGGCCAGAGCTCCCTCTGCTGGCCCCTTCCTCTCCTTCACCCAGGAGGAAAACCGTCCAAGTGGCCTTTGCTACCGGGACACTGAAAATCCCCTTAGAAGCACCAGTCACAGGCCCAAGGAGCTCTGTGTGGCATTTCCCCTTGGGAGCACTGGTCTTGGACTTGGAACAGGTGTGAGCCTACCTGTGCCACATACCTGCCGTCAGCATCCCCATCTCTCCTCGGCTCTGCTGGCCGAAGCCCCAGGCAGCAGTGGCTATTGGCCTGCTGCCTTGGGACAGCAATCTGCAGGCCTCGTTTGTCTGGAGAGTTTAACAGCTCAAGAGGTGCCATCACAGGCCACTGAGGAACTAGGGGCAGGGGAGGTCACAAGTCCTGACAGGGGGCACTCACTGCCCAAAATAACAAGGCAGGAAGCTCCAGGCCGCTCAGAGCACAGCCATGAGATGACAAAGATTGTTTCCATCTTTGGCGGCTCCATACACACCCAGGGGACCCTCCTATCCCCAGAGCCCTGGGCTCTGCTTCTGTTTGTCCTCCAGCCTTCAGCCACCATGTGGCTGGCAGCTCCCTTGCCCTGGGGCTCACAGGCTTGTTCAAAAAGCCAGCCATGCGAAGGACCATTCCTGACCCAAGGAATGGGGCGCTGATGGTGGGGTTTCCAGCACCTTTACAGGCTGGGAGAGGAGCAGTCTTCCTGGTGGCCCTCAGATGTTGTGACTTTCCCCGCCCCGAGTGCTGCCCCGTGAGACTGAGGGGTCACAGCCATAGAACCGAGGGAAGAGTCCAGCCTGAGGTCACCATCTGAAATGTTGTCTTTCTTTTCCTAAAAAGGAGCACATCCTGCTAAGAAATCAGAACTTAGTGGGGCTCAAGCTTCCAGACCTTAGTGAAGCGGCTGAGCAGGAAAAAGGTAGGTGGGATCGGGGAGATGATCTCCTCAGGCTGGGGCTAGATTCATTTTCTCCAGGTCAAAGGTGAACGTGTAAACACTGCACATCCTGTCAGGGCCTTTGTCCATCCCAGTGGCGAGTGTGGGCCGGACGCAGAGCAAGCCCTCAGTAAATATTTGCAGATGGATGAATAAGTGAATCAGATGGCATTTCCTGCCCACTCAGAAAACCTCTAAACTTGTCTTCTTCCAACCAGCCCCCCTTCTGGACCCCTCCAGCCCTCCCTGAGCCTTGTTAGCACCTAGTGGGTCTGGAAGGGTGACCCAGGCCTGAACTTCTGTTGCTTCCTTTTCCTTTTCCTTTTCCTCTCACACCCAGGAAGCCACCCAGATAGAACAGTTCCTCTTTTTGAGACATCAGAGTCATCTCTTGCTTTCTAATCTGCTGTCACTACAAAGTCCAGACCCCAGCCCTTCCCTCCTGGTGGCTGCAAGGCCCCACCCACCCACTTGCCAGACTCGCCTTCAGAAAGTAAGATTTGGGGTCTCTTGCCTCACCTCCACCCCAACTCCCATCTCCTGACTCACTTCTCCTGATGGCTCATGCTACTCCTGGTCGTTCTCAGCATAGAAACCTTCTGCTTAAGGATTGTTCTGTGGCTGTGTCCAGGGTGCCACCAACCATGTTGGAAGCCCCTAGTCTGAAATACATTAACTAACACCTACCTATTCAACATTGACAAGAAGATTCCCAGAAGTAAAACATCCAACAATTTTTTTTTTTTTGGCAATCCTATTTTATTGAACTACTGATGCTAAGTTATGCAAAATTGCACTACTTTAATTAAGGCTTTTAGTTTACGTTTGGCCACCTCAAAAGGAGTTGTAACATTAGGTTGGTCAATTTAAATACTGTGGCTCCCTGTTGGATAGACACACAATGTTTACACCTAAACGTTAATGCATACAAAGCAACAAGGCATTGTTAAATAAAACAGCAATACTGTTTTACTGCAACTTAGGCCTTGTGACCAATTACGCATGATTAAAATTACTTCCCACATTCACATCCACAGTACTCGTCCACTATTTAACATCTCAACCAAAACGTTACACGTGTGAAACAATCACTAACAGGTAAAAATTCTAAACCTGTATATTTGGTATTGCAAATACACTTATGCATGAGCAAGCAGGGGATTCACAGTGAGAATCTACAGCTGCAGAAGCCTGAAAATGATTTACAAAAATTGTTAAATCATTAAAAGATTGTTTGAAAATATACACTTCTTGTTGTAGACCCCCACTGTACACACAACTATAAACATTGTTCCCTATGTAAACAAAAAAGGAAACATATAATACAAGATTTGAAAAGTCTGGATATTTCCTTCCCAACAGATATTAAAGGCAACGTCTTTAAGACATTATACTGAAAGGACTATCATATTTTAAAGACAAGATCACTGTCTCCACAGGTTTTTAAAAATTAAAAAACTATATAGCTGTGTTAAAGCGCTTATTTGTACAATACAATGATAATGACCTTGAATTTATTTTTAAAAAATTACAATAAGCTACAAGTATCAAAGAAGTGAAGTTATCTGGAGTAGTCTATATAGGAGCTCTTTGGACTTTCTTCTATTATGCTAAAATAGTGGTGCTTTTAGGATTTACATTATTGTACTCTCCAATACAAAGTATGGGGCGTGTTAAAGTATACAGTACACCATTTTCATACATGTACAACATTGGTGGATGAAAAATGTCTCTTAGCAGTAATACTGGATTGTAGCCTCTGGTTTTACCAGCAGCATACTCTAGGACTATTACATAAGTAAAAATCTCTCTTGTGACACTGGAAAGTGATTAGAATGTGCAAACTGATGTAGTAGCTTTCATCCGCCTTTTAAAGGGTACCACCACAGAAAGTCCATTTAAGATGTTGGTAGGTTTAACAAAGTTGGAATGCTGGCACTGTTGAATTGGGCAACAGTTCTTCAGACCTGGCTCAGAGCTACAATGCATTTAGTATATTAAAGCAGCTGACATGACGACTTTTTGCAAGCCTTCCCAGGCACTGGAGTTTTTCTGTTAATTTGCCACACTAGGTCATAAAAGATCTCATTCACATTTATTTTTGATTTTACAGAGGATTCTAAGAATGCACAGTTGTTCCATTGTCTTGCTAAATTTTGACCTTGTTCCTTTCCTACAACTCTTTCATCTTCCAAGTCACACTTATTACCAACCGGAATCATTGGAGCATCATCAGTGTCTTTAACTCGAAGAATCTGTTCTCTCAGATCTTGTAAATCATTAAGTGTGGACTGCGCTGTGATGGGATAAACTAATGCAAAGCCTTGTCCGTTTTTCATGTACAAATCCCTCATTGCTGTAAATTGTTCCGTTCCTGCAGTATCCAAGATGTCAAGCATACACTGTTGTGCATCTACTTCAGCTTGCTTTCTATAAGAATCTTCTATCGTAGGATCATATTTTTCAACAAAAATTCCTTGAACAAATTGTACAGTCAGAGCAGATTTTCCAGCTCCTCCTGAGCCAAGAACAACTAGCTTATACTCACGCATGGTGCAAACTTGTAAAATCTAGTACTTCTCGCGCTGTCACCGGGTCCCCGCAGCCAGCGTCGCCTCGCGCTCCCTCCGGGTCGCTGCTACCGGCGCCGCCACTCCGGCTGGCTTACATGCCTGACTCTCAAACAATTTTTTAAAGTACTAATTAAAAAAAATTAATCATCTTTAGATGAAATCTTTGGAAAAATATGATATACTTCTCTACTTTTAATTTCGAACTTGTTTATTAAAGCAGATTTAAAACCATAGGAAAAGATTTATCTTAAAATTTCACCCGCAACCCCATAAATTCTGAAAAAGCAACAGTTTTTATTCTTTCCAGTATTTACCTTTATTTATAATTTTTTCACAATTGATTTGGTGGTGTAGATGTAACTTCCTGTTTCTACCTTTTTTTTTTTTTTTAAGATTTAATTTTATTTATTTTTGGCTACGTTGGGTTTTCGTTTGCTGCGCGTGGGCTCTTTCTAGTTGTGGCGAGCGGGGGCTACTGTTTGTTGCGGTGCGCGGGCTTCTCACTGCGGTGGCTGCGGAGCACAGGCTCTGGGCGCGCGGGCTTCAGTAGTTGTGGCTCACAGGCTCGGTAGTTGTGGCGCACAGGCTTAGTTGCTCTGTGACGTGTGGGGTCTTCCCAGTCCAAGAATCGAACCCGTGTCCCTTGCATTGGCAGGCGGATTCTTATCCACTGTGCCACCAGGGAAGTCCCCTGTTTCTACTTTTAAAATACTTATTTCACGACTAATTCCATTATAGTCTGACTTGTCCTCATATTTATCATTTAATGGGTTCATAGTTTCCTTTTGTATTGATGTATCTATTGTTGGGTATTTCAGATGTTTACAGTTCTTTTAACTATGATTAACAACACTACTATAAACAACTTTGTACTTGTAGGTTTTTTTTCTTTCTTCCTTTAAGTTACTCCCTTGGGATAAATTCTCAGGCTTGAGAGTCACGGGGTCAAAGTGTAGGAATATTTGTAGGAATATTTGCATTTACCAAATTGCCTCCAATGGGTGATGCTCCCTGTAGACTGAGTGAAGGGTCTTCTCACTAAACACTACCTGCACTAGACTTTGCTTTGCTTTGCTTTTGCTCCTTATTGGCCAGAATGTAATGAGAACAAGATGATCCAAATTAACAACAATTACTACTATTAGTAGTAGTAGTGCGAAATACCATTCCATTATTACTTCAATTAATTTTCCCAAACTTAAAATTTTAAAATATTTTTTTCTTAATGGGTGAATTAACTATTCATTTCTTCACTCATGTGTTCATTTGGGTCTTGGGTTTTTTGTTGGTCATACATGTAGATGTTATAGATAGTAACCGTTCTTTGGCTGTATTTTTTGTCAATACTTTTTCATTTTTCTTTTTTTTTTGCCTTTGAACAAATTTTGTATTATTTTAGAGAGATCATAAAGTTTTTATACAGTAATTTTAGCCTATCTTTTCCTTTGAAAGTCTTCTATTATTTAAATCATTATAAAAATATTACTTCTCTTTAATTGGGATAGCAAATCTATTTTCTGGTAGTTTATCTACAGTTTGATTTATTTATATTTATTTTGCTAATACCTCTGAAATTTGTCTTAAGATATAGGTATTTGAAGACTTAAGATTCTGTTACCTCAATAATATTTTAATAGTGTTTATATTTCTTATTACATTGTGGCTTAGATAATCATACACTGCATCTTTTTTAATGTATAGCAAAGACTGGTTCTGGGCCCTTGATTCTGTTTTATTCTGATCAGTACTGTACCATTTTAATTACTGCTGCCTTATAATATGTTCTAGTGTACAGTGGGTTACTTCTCCCCCATTGCTCTTCTTTTTCAGAGTATTCATTATATTCTAGATACAAAGATTCAGTGCAAATTAATAGAGCAAATGGACAAGAATTCAGGAGATTGGAGCTCATGGCCAGACACCACTTAACGGTGTCTGGTATCTTTAAATATGTTCCTCAGCCTCTGTGGGCCTCTGTTCCCTATTGGACTAGGACACTTCAGAAAGCTCTTAACTCTAACCTAAGATTTATGGATTCCGGGTCTTTTCCAGTTTTGCCTCTCACCTACCTATTCTCTAAGTGAAATTTATGTCATCTTATACAACATTTTAGGTGTGATTGCTTTAAGGCTACACACTGGATTCAGAACTGTACTAGTTTTGTTTGTTTTGCAGTTCATAGATTTTTCAGTTATTTAGTTTGCAAACATTTAGTTCTCATTCAGGCACTTGGTTTGTCCCTCTATTAATTTAAGTATTCCTTTCTTTTTCCTCTATTAGATTTAAGGATCTTTATACAGGTCTTCCATATCTCTTATTGAGACAAATTCTACGTGATTTATATTCTTGCTTATTTATGAAGAAGACTTTTTTCATTAGATATTCCTAACTGATAATTAGTGTCATAGATGAATGCTGCTTGGTATTATACATGTTTCTTGTATAATAAATATTACTGTTAACAAATGGTAGAGTGATTACAATAGTGGTTAACTAGCATGATCATTATAACTATGGTAATTACTATGTACCAGGACCCATGCTAAGCATTTGACAGTATTTTGCTTAATGCTTACAACAGCGCTGAGGGGTGGGTCTCATTATACCCATTTTGCAGATGAGGAAATTGATTCAGGGAGATTAAGTTCACATGGTAATTAATTGCTAAAGCCAGTATTGGAACCCAGATGTGTCTAAATCCAAAGGCTCTTGCAAAATACCTCATTTTTTCACATTCACAATCTGTTATTTTGTTTTATCAAGTTCACTGTTTGTCTTAGTTGTGTGCTTGTGCATGTGTGTGTGTCTTTCTCTTGTATATCTGTATATGTTTTATTATTTTGGCAATATTCTCTAATATGACAATGGTGATAAGGAGAACTCTTGCCTTCTTTCTGTTTTTAATTGAATTTTTTGTGTATTTTTCTTTCAAGGACCATGTTGTACCTAATTATTAAATAGATGCACTATTTAAACTTTTTATTATTATTTCATATTTATATTATCACTAAATAGAAAAATATAATATGTAGAAAGATAAAATATATAAAATATAAAAATATATTATTTCATGTATTACTTTATATTTTTATTTTTCATTATTTTAAGGAAATATATTCTTCTCTTCTGAGTTTTAAGATTCATGTTGAATTTTGTCAATTTGTTTTGCATATCTATTGAAAGAATCATATAAATTATATCATTTAATATATTAATTAATAATTTTCCATATATAGAAATAAACCCTTATGGTCCTGCAATAAAATGCATGTGGTCATGGTGTACTTTCTTTAATATTTACTACCAAATTTTCTATGTACGTAACTCTTTTAAGGTATTCTGCAACCTTCCTGCTTTAATTAAGATAAAATCTAAGTTGCTTTGACATGAGGCCCCAAAGTATGCTAACCTACAGGAGAGAGAAGATTGTTTCATACTCAAGTAACAATTCTAAGGTGAGCTGTCGGGTTACAGGTGGCTCTGCTCCATGTGATCATTCGGAGACCCTGGTTTCTTCTCTGTTGGCATTTTGCCATCATCCCCTGAGGTATTACACTTGTCTACATGGTTGAAGCAGGATCATGGGTAAATCTGTGTTCCAGTTTGTAGGAAGGGGAAAGAATGGAAGTTCAGAGCAGGCTTTTTTTTTTTTAAGTAAACTGGGAGTTGCATGTCTCTTTGTAGCTCCCAGTTCATTGGTGATGATGTGGCATGGCGATACCTAGCGAGGGATACTGGGGGATGCTGTCACTAGCTGGGCTGCTGGCCATGTGCCCATATTAAACTCCTTTCACATGGAAGCAGAGGAGGGCAGATTTTGGTGGATGACCAGTTGTCTCTGTCACATTGTCTTTTTTACATAACAATATTAGAAAGTTTCTCATTTAGTGCATATGGAGCTTTTAGTTTTTTAATACTGCTTTGTAGCATCCTGTGGTATGAGGAACTATATAAATTGTTTGACCTTTTTCTTATTGATTACTATTTAGGTTGTTTGTATTCTTTCTCTACTATAAACGATGTTATAATGAACATTCTCCATGATGTATCTTTATAGAAATGCATGAGTTTTTCCATGGGATAGTACCTTAGAAGTAGAATTGCTTGATCAAAAGGTATTTATATTTAAATATATATGCATACTGCCAAGTTAACTTACAAAAAATTATAACAATGTAGACATCCACTACTACAGCAACACCTCACTATCTAATACCAACAGGGAACAAGATGGATCTTAGAAATTAAATTACCAGGTAAATGAGTTGGATTCCTAAAAACACTAAATTTTAAAAAATTAACAATGGAAGGTGTTCAGTAAAGGTACCCTCCCTCCCACTTTTCTCTCATTTCTAGAATCAGAGTGGTTAAAAGCTCAAGCTTCCCCACTTACCAGCTGCATAGCCTCAGGCAAGTTTCTTATGCTCTAGATGCCTTGTTTGCTCATCTATAAAATGGGGGTAAGAATAGTACCTACTTCACTGAGCTGATGTAATGTTTTTATGTGATACTGGTCTTTATTCCAGCAGGAACCTGTCATACATTTTAATTCCTGTCATCAAGGTTGTAGAATTCTTTCTTGCCAGCTAAGTGGGACATTGTACTCTGTGCTCCACAGTATATAGGGCAGTCTGGAGATGTGGCGGGCAACCACATGTACTTGATCAGCAGAGTTGTGACTTCCTTTTCCTACATTCTGAAAGCTCCGTCAAAGAGCCTCATCCCCGCCCGTACCTGGGACCAAAGGTATTGTAAACTCCCCCCGGGAGCTGGAGAGTCTGGCCCCCTTAACAGGTTCTAAATACAACAGTGCATATGAGCTCATTGGGAAAAACTCAAATCTCCTGATGATTGTTGGCTGTTCCTTTGGGAGATGGGGAAAATCTAGAACATTTTGGAGTCTTAAGAACTTTGGCTCTCCTTCGGTTTCTGAGGACTTAGAGACTCTCTTCCCTGTTGCATCTGGTCTTTCCAACAAGCCAACCAGTTCTCTTCACAGGGACCATTTGAAGGATGTTTGGGTCTTGATCATTTGCAGGTCATTTCAAGCCAAAGACATGAGGCTGACTGTGGACCCATTCCTGGGCTGCATGTTGGGGGTGCAGAGGTGAAGGAGGCTCAGGCCCTGCCGTCATTACCAGTCCCTTGGCTCCCTCAGCAACCTCCTATCCCATCCCTCTGCTTGCACTCCTGACCTCCTCACCCAGTTCAATCCACCGTCCACAGGCAGCGAGAGGAATCTCTGAAATGCAAATCTGGTTCAGCCTCTTCAGAGGCTTCATTCTGCTCTCAAAATGAGCACTAGAATCCTTAGTAGAGCTTAAGAGGCCCTGTGCGATTAACCCTGCTCACCCCCCCAGCATCTTCTAGGACCACTCTCCTCCTCCCTCTCAACATCTTGGCCTTCCTTCAGCAACTCATTCCTCCTCCTTCTTAGGCTTGGCACATACTGTTCCCTCTACCTGCAATGTTCCTCCTCTCTTCCTCTTTGCCTAATGAACTCCCATTCAGTCTCTAGATATCTGCTCAAATGTCACCTTCCTAGGGAAGACTTTTCCAGCACGCTCCAGATGCTTCTCCCTTATAAAATCTATCACAGCATGAAAAGTAACATTTGGGTATTTCTCTAATTAATCTGTCCTGCCAGGTAACAAGCTCCCAGAGGACGGTGACACATCTGTTTTGCTCAGCATTATATGCCTAGCTCCATGCTCATTGCCTGGAGCATAGTTAAGCACTAAATAAATATTGAATAAATTAATGAGCTCACCCTCACCTTGTAGGAGAGGAAATACAAGGGTAGACAATGTCATTACAATACATTGTGTTAAGACTTTGAGACCATAAAGTACCTAGGAACACAGAGGAAGAAGCAGCCAACTCAGTAGGGGTGAATGAGTCAGGGCAGGATCCTTGGAGGAGCAGCTTTGAGCTGAGGAAGAGAAGGGCATCCCAGGCAGAGGGAATAGCAGGAGCAAAGGCACTCAGGCATCTTCTAGCACTTGGCGTGTTCCAGGAACATAAGGAATCCCATGTGAACCAAGTGTGAGCCATGTGTCCCAAAGAGATGGGCAGCAAGGGTGGAGTGGAGGTGGGAATCAGAGAAGCTAAAGTCTTCGAACTCTAATTAATGAGTTTGAACTTCCTTTAGGGGTTTGAACCCCTTGCAAAGCCAGAGAAGCCTGTAGGTAAGGAAGCATGAGGATCAAAGCTGAGTTTGAGAATAATTCTTCTGGACAGTTTATGAAAGCTGAGGCTAGAGGTGGGGAGACTAGGTAAGAGGGTATGGAAGCAGCCTGGTGAGAGGCGATGGGACTGTAGACTGAGATGGATAGGAGGGAACGTGGGGAGGATAGGTTTGAGAGCCATTTGGAGGTCAGCTTGGCAGGACTTGATGAGGGGATGGGGTGGAGGGGGAGACCAGAAAGACCAACAGGCGTGCGTCTGCACGGCCAAGGGGGTGATGGTGCTATTAATCAGGGTTGGGAGCACAGGAGAAGGAGCTCCCTTAAGGAGAAAGACAACGAGTTTGGGTTTGGACATCTGAATGCCTGTGGGAAGAAGCCTGGATGTCGCAGTCTGACAGAACTGGCTTTGCATCCTGGCACTACCAGTATCTAGCTGGGATCCTGGGGAATCTACTTAACTTTGCTGAGCTTCAGTTTCCTAGTTTGCAGCGTTCCCCAGAAAATGAGCTTAGCAATATTTGCTCTGCAAGGCTATTCTAAGGAGTAAATGAGAAAGTGCATCTAATGCAAGCTTATGTTTGATAAATGGTGGCTGTTGAAGTGGTTTTTATTAGCCTGATCCAGGGGGTAATGTCTAGGAGGTGGTTGGATATCTGGACCTGGACGCTGGGAGAGGTGTGGGCTGAGGCAGTCCTTCCAGACACCCCAGTCTGGGCTCAGGGCCCTCAGGTCTCAGGCAAGGAGAAGGCCTCCCTGAGAAAATAGATCAGAAGAAAGTTGATCCCCAGGTCAAATATCTTTGACCTTTTGGGGGATCATCCTGGGCCTCAGCACATCTTTAACCAGAAGCCCCCAAAGTTACTTTTCCAAGTCCTGGAGATTGCCAGAAACAAAAGCTTTCATTGGAATGAGGTGGTATAGGCAGATATTTTTAAAATAATTTTACTGTTTTTATTAAAAATAACTCATTGATTATCAAAAAATTCAACTAACAGTGAAAAATACAAAGAAGAAAGTAAAAATCGCTTACATCAAACATCCCCTTTCCCACAAATACAGATGGAGTGAGGGAGATTATAGATTGCTTCATATACTTTTTTTTAATAAAAAGTATGAAAATTTAATTGAACTTGAATTAAAGTGAAGTGAAACTGTAGGGCTTGCTGAATTTTGGTAATTGCTTCCTCCAAAAAAAAAAAAAAAAAAGAGGTTAGTTTTTAAAAGTTTTAAAATATATATTATGAAATGCATTAAGGGTTTGGAGTCATTGAAGTTCGTTTTTATATTACATATTTGAAGTTTGGATTATTGCAGGGAAAGATGAGAAGGGCAGTATTTCTTCCCTTTTTCATATTTCTTCCTAACCTTTCCATCTCCACCTATACAAATGATAAGTTATTCTTTTTATACTCTCAAGGTTGTAACATTTGCATTCCATTCTGTAACCATAATTTCCATAGTTGTTTAGCTTTAAACTTATATGTAAACGAATTTAATGTTCACCACCAGTCCCTTTACTGTGGCTCACAATTCCCAAGCTTATGATTTTGATTTATGTCTTGTTTAGCTGGATTTCATCATCCAATAGTTTTTCTAGAAGGGCTTAGAGGTGTATGTTCCTTGAGTTCTAGCATGTTTGAAAATGTTGTTCTTCTTCTTGAAGGACAGCTTAGATGGTTATAAATTCTGGATCACTCTTTTCCCCAGAGCTTTGTAGATGCTACACTGTATTCAGTGTTGTAGAGAAGTCTGAGACCAGCTTACTTCCAGCACCTCTCAACCCTCACCTTTCCCTGTAGGTTACTTACTCTTTCTATGAGAGTAGTTGGAGAAGCATTTTTATGTTCATATATAGCTATGGATCTATATAAGATATATATACATACATAGAAAAGAGTAAGGTTATATATATATATTTTTTTTTCTTGGTGTGCTTTTTCAGTCTGTGAGTTCAGCTTTTCTCTCAGTGGAGGAAATTTTTTCTTCTCTTATGTCTTTGAATGTGTTCTTTGTTCCTTTTATTTTTTCACTACTTCAGAGCCACCATAATCTGTAAATTTCTCATCAGTGTCTCCACTGTAGGTCCATTACTCTACCTCTCAATACTTTAATCTTTCTTTCCTTCTTTACTTCCTTGTGCTCATCTCAATCTCCCCCACTAATTCAGCTTGAGGCTCTACCTGTTTTATTCCTTCATATTTCCAACATATTGGTTAGTTCTATATTTTTAGAATTTTTTGCTTCATTTTGTCATTTTGGTCTTCAGTTTATTTCCTTAAATTGTAATCTTCTTCCATTTTGTGCGATCCTCTCATCTCACCTCTGATTCCTATTTTCATTTTTTCAGGTTCTAATTTCTCCTTGAGTCAAAACATTTGTGGTATACATTTTGCACAAAAATGCATTTTATGTGTTTCTTGCATCTATGTTTCTATTCTGACATCTGTCTCCAGCATGTTTCTTTTCTTCTTTCCTTTATACCTTCCTGTCCTCTTTCCTTCCTCTTTTGACTATACTATTTTTGTGTAGTTGCCATGCCATTTGTTTTCATTTAATTTTTTTTTTGATATGGACATTTCTACCTGGATTTTCTCTTGACCTAGCTATATTGTGTAAGTCAATTTTCACTGACTTTTTCCTACCTTTTCTGAGATCTCTGTCCTCCTGGCAGCGCTTAGTTGAGGACTGGGTATTTTGTGTCTGCTTTGTCACTGCTTGGATGGTGGGGAAAAGAGGAAGTTCAGCTGGAGCTGTGGGTAGTGGTGGTTGTGGGCTGGTTTCTGCTCTTTTTCTATAACTTTGTTAATAGTCTAACACTTGAATTTATTCCACTGAAGTGGGGGCATATCTTATTCCCTTGTGTGGGCAGTAGTGGGGCATGGATTATTTCACCAGTTCAGGGTAGAATTATAGGGACAATCTGCCCAGCTGTTTATTTTCCACACTTAACCCAACTATTCCCAACAAGCACTCTCACTCCCCTGCCAGATAAAGGAAGGAAAAGATAGACAAAATCCAAAGAGTTTGGCCACTCTGCTATTTCTCAGAAGTGCAGGATGGGGGTAGGGGTTGTGACAGCTTCAGTTGGGGCTTTCTATGTGTCTCCTGCCACTAACTCTATCAGAAGGGATTGTTTTATTTATTTTCTCTTACTTTCCTTTCTGGTAAGTCCCTCTATGTTGTTTGAGATCATCAGCTCTGGTAGAATACTATGCTGTCATTCTGCTTTTCCTCTCCCCTCCTCCTCAGTACGAAAAGCAAATAGCAGCACAGGCAGTTTTTTGTCTTGTTGGAGTGTTCTTATGGTGGGATGGATATCCTTCTACTCTAGAGAAACTTTCTGAACCGCCTCTGCAGCTGCCTGCCCACCCCTTGGTCCACTTCTCTTCCGGCTCTGTAGTCACAAAAGTGACTACAAAAGTTTGTCACAACTTTTCCTCTCACATCTTCCTCTCAGTACTGATTCTTTGAGGGAGGAAGAAAGGGTTATCAAGGGTGGGAGTTCTACATTTATTTCTAGTAAGTTCTGTTTTTCTCTGGCCATTATTTTTAAAGATTATTGCCTTTTCCTGTACTTGAGAGTTGCTGATCTATTTTTAGTTGACTATAAATTTTTTGTTGTTGTTAATTTGGTTGAGATCAGGAGGGTGGCAGGTTCTGGGATGACTCTATTTATTTATTTATTTATTTATTTATAATTTTTATTTACTTATTTATTTTTGGCTGCGTTGGGTCTTTGTTGCTGTGCGCGGGCTCTCTCTGGTTGCGGCGAGCAGGGGCTCCTCTTGGTTGCGGTGTGTGGGCTTCTCATTGCAGTGGCTTCTCTTGTTGCAGAGCATGGGCTGTAGGCGTGTGGGCTTCAGTAGTTGTGGCATGAGGGCTCAGTAGTTGTGGCTTGCAGGCTGTAGAGCGCAGGCTCAGTAGTTGTGGCACATGGGGTTAGTTGCTCTGCGACATGTGGGATCTTCCCGGACCAGGGATCGAACCAATGTCCCCTGCATTGGCAGGTGGACTCTTAACCACTGTGCCACCACGGAAATCCTGGGATCACGCTTAAGACAGCCATTTTAGCAGGGCTAGAAACCCATCCCTTTTTGGGGAGTGGGGTTCTACCTAGGGGACTTTTCTAGGCAAAAGCTCCTCATATGACTTCCCTGTGATTATTAGACCTCATACAGTTCTGTCAATCATACAGACTTCTCAGGAGCCCACTGCTTCATTATCTCTCTGCTGGGTGCAGCAGGGAATACATAAAGGTAGAGTGTGACCAGAGGCACCACAAGGCACCAGAGGCACCATCTGTCACATGGAAATGTCAGACAGCAGTAAGTGCCAAGACAGAACCCAAGAGGTGACAGGTGACAGGTAACTAAGAGAACTAGCTACCTGATATGAGTCGAATCTCATATCCAAAGAAGGATCACTGACTGCCCTGACTCTGACAGATGGTCCTCTGGACTTTGCTGGATTCCTTGAGTACCAGGAAACTCGTGAACACTGTTCAGTTATCGGGAAGCTCAAAGTATTTAAACATTGTTTACCTGGGGCCAAACTATACCTCCTCTTTTCTCTGCATGGTCTCCCTTGGTGAGGCTTCTAATTCACATGACTCCCAATCTTAGCTCCATTTAGATGGTTACGTAGTCCTGATCTCTGGCCTAGACTACAGTTCTGGAAATCTGTTGGGTCAAACCCATGAAAGACGGCAAAACGTGGATAACTAAAAGTCCTGCGTGCAAATGGAAAATAACCAATGTATGGGACAAAGATACCTGATTTGGTTCAAGTAAAAGAGATTCAAGGCTTTTAATCCTAAATGTGCTGTGAGCCCATAGTGTAGGGCACAGCAAGTCTGTGCTAAATGAATAACTCATGTCAATGCCAAGGCCATTTGCCACTGTGCTCCTGAGCTAAGAGCTTGTTAGAGCACATCTGGGCTTCTGGGACAGCAACAACCAGAATGTGTGCAGTCAGGGGATGGTATCTAGAGGCCACAGTGAACAGCTGGGAAAATCGGGCTACAACCTGGAGAAGGGAAGCTTTGGAGAGGTACAAGAGCTGTCTTCAAGCAGGAGAAAAATTTGTGGGAAAGAGAATACTTGGTTTGTTCTTTCTGCCTTCAGAGCACAAACCCAGGACAGGTTTAGGAGATTAAAAAAAAAGACTATTTATTGGTTCTGTTGACGAGGAGACATCTATTTCTGAGATCTGTAAAAGATCTAATGACCTTAGCTTTACTCTGGAAAAACCCTGTTTCTACTCCTATCTATGGGGATATGGAACCAGATGCTGATTTCTAATTAGGACACAGATGATAGAACTGCTGAATTCATCTGAGGAAGAATAGTTGGGCAGCAGGCCTCTTGAGAAGCCTGCCAAAGAGAGGGGACTTTTCCAAACTTTATAGCCAAAGAGCCAACAATTTTCCAGTTGACAAAAACCAACCTGGACCCCAGACACAAGAGCCTGCTTGGTACTATGGAGAGCAATGGGAAGAACATAGAACTTAGAGCAGATAGAATTATTTGAAGCCTATGCCATTTACCAGTTCTGTGACCTTAAGCAAGTTATTAATCTTGCTGAGCCTTAGTTTACCCACCTGAAAAATGGGATGATTAAGGTCTAGCTCATTGGGTCGTTGTGAGGATAAAATAACAATTATAAAGCCCCTGGCATATAACCAGGTTCCAATAAATGTTAAAGCTATTCCTTATCCCCTGAAGCAAATTGCCAAGAGTATTACATTTTATAAATTAAACACTTTTTTTTTCAGGGCCCCCTTCTGAACTCTCCCCAGCTATTGAGGAAGAAGAGTCAAAGAGTGGCCTGGATGTCATGCCCAATATTTCTGATGTGCTGCTTCGCAAACTGCGGGTCCACAAGTCTCTCCCTGGAAGGTAAAATTGGGGCATGGGTTGCACAAGACCCCACATTGGGTGGCCCCTGTATTCAATTGTAGATAGGACACAGGAGCACCAGACTTGATTTTTGACGCCAGAAGGGTCAAAGTCCAATAGTTCAGACAGGACTAATGTACCCAAAACAAAAAGAATAATAAAGGGCCAGGTGAGGTGGTTCCAACTCAAAGAGGAGCAGGTGGGGCTCATAGGTGAACAAGACCACCAAGAAAGTGAAAAGACAACCCACAGAATGGGAGGAAATATTTGCAAAGCATGTATATGATAAGGGACTTGTTTCTATAATATATCTTTGAAGAACTCTTATAACTCAATAAAAAAAATAACTAATTTTTAAATTTTTTAACTGAAGTGTAGTTGATGTACAGTATTATATGTTACAGGTATACAATAGAGTGATTCACAATTTTTAAAGATTATACTCCATTTATAGTTATCATAAAATATTGGCTATATTCCCTGTGTTGTACAATATATCCTTATAGATTATTTTATACATAATAGTTTGTACCTCTTAATCCCCTACTCCTATCTTGCCCCTCCCCCCCTTCCCTCTCCCCACTGGTAACCACTAGTTTCTTCTCCATATCTGTGAGTCTGCTTCTTCTTTTGTTATATTTACTAGTTTGTTGTATTTTTTTAGATTCCACATAAGTGGTATCATACAGTATTTTTCTTTCTCTGTCTGACTTATTTCACTTAGCATAATACCCTCCACGTCCACCCATGATGCTGCAAATGGCAAAATTTCAATTCTTCTTTATGGCTGAGTAGTATTGACAACTAATTTTTTTAAGTGGGCAAAAGATTTAAATAGACATTTCTTCAAAGAATATATATGAGGGGTCAATGAGCACATGAAAGGATGCTCAGCATCAGTAGTAATTAGGGAAATCCAAATTCAAATGGTTTATCATGAATAATAAATGATAAATTCATTAAATGAATGATTTATCATTTATCATAAATGATTAAAATGAGATGTAATTTTATATCCCTAGAATGGTTTTAATAAAAAAGATGGGCAATAACAAATGTTGGTGAGGATGTGGAGGAAATGAAATTCTCAGGAAAATGGTGCAGCCACTTTGGAACAACAGTTCATCAAAAAGTTAAACATACAGTTATTGTATGGCCCAGCAATTCCACTCCTAGGTATATAACAAAGAGAAATGAAAATATATGTCCACACAAAAACTTGTACGTGAATGTTCAATAACAAGCATTTTTCATGATAGCTAAAAATGGAGACAAACCAAATGTCCATCAGCTAATAAACAGATAAATAAAATCTGATATATCCATAGAATGGAATACTATTCAGCCATAAAAATGAAATACTTATATATGCTACCAGATGGATGAACCTCAAAAACATTATGCTAAGTGAAAGAAATCAGTCATGTGTTGTATGAGTCCATTTATATGAAATACCCAGAATAGGGAAATCCACAGAGACAAAGTAGATTAGTTGTTGTATAGGGCTGGGGATTGGGGGAGTGACCACTAATTGGTATAGTGTTCCTTTTTGGGAGGATTAAAAAGTTCTAAGATTGACTCTAATGATGGTTGTACAATTCTATGAATATACTAAAAACTACTGAATTGCAAATGTAAGAGCATGAAAAAAAAGGAAAGAACAGTAAATGCAAAGGCCCTGGGGCCACAAGGACGTAAGTGTGTTTGAAGAGCAGAATGGCGAATGTGGCTGAAGAGTGGGAAGAGTCCGGTAGGGGCCAGTTCACAGAGGCCTTTGATTTCATTCTAAGGCCTATTAAGGCAATTTGAATTCTGAGGCACATCCAGAGTGGTCTCCTTGTACGTCACCTGCTAGGCCTCCGCCTTTTTGGAGGGTAATGGCTCTGCCCCTCCCTGCCTGTGCCAGTTCATGAGGCACAGCTCTCTGCTTCAGGAGCTGACCTTGTCATGTGGCTTCTTTACGTAAACCACACCTCCCTGGGTCCTCAGGGCCTTGTACATTTTTCAAAAATGTGCTCTATAGCAAAAAAGCAGAACGTGAGTCATCAAGGTAGTAAAGTAAGTTTGGTAAATAATTGATGAAAACGTAATTTTCACATAATACCCAAACAAAGCCAGGAATCAAACGCAAGCTCAGTGAGTTTGATAACCCATTTAAGCAAGATGTGCATGTCCTATATGACAGCTGAGATTGTGTTGGCTGGCCCCCAGAGGAAAGGGCCTGACGGGTGGGCCTGTGGCCAGAACTGCAAGGCTCAAACAGCTTTGCACTTGTTTATCTCGTGCTCTGTACTCTGCTGACTTGATGGCCGTGGGGTCTTGTTGCCTCATCCTGACAGGAAGGTTCTCATAGTCCCTCGTCAGGGGTGAGAACCAGCCCCTTGCAGAGATTGCTGACCCCTACCTTTGCTCTGGGGGTCCCTCCACACCCGTCAAAGGGAGGAAGCTGTGTTTCCTGAGAACCTTATCGATGGCATGCTCTGTTGCCAAGTCCTGTGACGCCAGTAGGACTCCTCCCCGTTCTCCCACCCCAGCACAGGAAAGGGCCCTTGCATTATTTACGTCGTCCGGGTTTCAGAGCAGGGCTAGCTTTAGTCACCAGCCAGAGCAGCAGCCGAGCAAGGGTGCAGAGTGGAGGATGCTTGCTGTGGGAACCGCACCCTCTGCACCAGCTGGGGCTCTCTTGCCCAATCTCTGATTCCAGCCATCAGAAGAGGCTCTTGCTGTGGAGAAGAGCTCTGGCCACTCTTTCCTACCATTTATTCTCTGGCTCACGTGCACACTTGTCACACCCGTTGGAGGCAGGAGGAGGGTCAGGCTTTGCAGGCCTGGGCAGCCCCAGAAAAATTATAATGACTGTTCAGATGTATACAACTTATAAAGTGTATAGCTTGTATAGTCTTTTGTTAAGTCCTCACAGCATGCCTGTGAGTTAGTCATAATAATAAACATCTCCTGAGTGCCCGTTGAGTGTGGATGTCATATGAATATACACATATGTACATATACATGTATATACATATATATACACATACATACATGTGTGGATGTCATATATAGGTGAATATAGACACATATATATACACATTGATACATACATATATATATTCCTTATAAGACTCCTGCAAGGTAGATATTATTCCCATTTTACAGATGAGCAAACTTAGATTAAATAACTCATCCAAAGTCACACTTAGTGGAGGCACTGGTGGAGCACTGACCCCAGGATCTAATAGTTTCCACCATACTTCCTCTGCAGGAGTCACTATCTTGGCGAATACGTCACGGGTTACAGAACTCACACAAAGGGTACCCTGCATCTTTTCCATCTCGCCAGCCCTGCTTACTCTAATTCCTGGAAACACCTGGTCTGCCTGCTGTTCAGAGGCACCTTTTGGTTTATTTCAAAGGTTGGATAAAGTTCATTTGCATGTCTTTTCTTTTTCACAGTGCCCCTCCACTCACTGAAAAGGAAGTTGAGGTAAGTAACTCCAGTGTTCTATGAAATTGAGTACTTGAGCTTGAGTGGGTTCATTCAAAACATTTCCTTCTCCAGCCTCTGCTCCTGACATTTTTACACAAACATGAGAATGAGTGGCCATGGGGGGAATATGGGCATCGTGATCAGCCCTATTGAGCCACCAAGCCCCCGACCACCACTCCAGTTAATGGAAGATTTTGACAAATTTCGTCAGGGATGAGAAGGTAGCTGGAAGTTCCACATTTCATCAACGATTATTTGTTTTCTTTAAAAGTATGACTTAGATACACAAAGCAGCTGGGAGGCTGCAGAACTGAATCAAATTTATTTCAAAATTATTAAAAGACGATCAGATTTCACGTTTCAAACTTTGGTCTGGAGGAAAAAGGTGCTTTCTTTCTGAGGGTTTCAGACGTAAGGAAGCCAGCTCAGCCAAGGCGGGTGGCTATGCTGTCAGGTCTCCCACCTTCCCTGATTCTCCCATGATTCTCCTCAGGGCCTCCTTGTCTCTGTAGAGAAGCTGTCCCAATGGGGCTGGTGAGTGAGCTGAGAGGAATTTGCATTTCATTCTGGCGAAGGGGTAGATGGACAAAGAGAATGCATCGGAGGTGAGACAGTGAGGACCTCCGACACCAGCAGTAGTTTGTTTCCATGACGATTACATTGGAATTGATAGAAGGAAAGGAGCAAGAACATGGATGATTCCAGAATACTTCACTCCAGGTTGGGAGGATGGAAGATTTTACAGTCTTAAAACATGGTTTACGCTTGATAACAAGAAAACGAACATACACTTACTGAGACCCAGTGGACCACATAAGCAAAGGGAGATGGACTGCGTAAAATATCTGGCACAGATAGTAACAGTTACCTGGCACACACATATCCATCCTTTCAGCTGACCCCCCCATCAGCTCTGAGAAACAGGTAGAGCAGGAAGCAGAACAAAGGAGGAAACTGAGGGATTAAATAAGTTATCTGAGATCCCAGACCCCGTGCTTAGCAGAATCAGCATTTGGAGCCAAGTGTTCTGACTGAATTCAGGGCTCTTTATATCACACTGCCATTAAGGGGATAACCCAGTTATAGAGAACTAAATATTGAGCATTGTTGATAAATTTGACTGAGGTTTGGGCAAGACAGAGAATCCCCACCCACTGCCACTGGTGGTGATGGCCGTGGGCACTTTGGTTAAGGGTGTGCTCCTGTCCTCAGGTGTGTGCTGACACAATCTGTGCTCAGCATGGTGAGAGGAGCACAGGCTTTGGAATCAGATAGTCTGAGGCTGAATTCTGGTTCTGCTACTCCCTTGTGACACCTTGAACAAGTTAATGACCTCTCTGCTCTCGGTCTCTTTACCCATAAAGTGGACATAACAGTTCCTATGGCAGAGGATTGTTGAGGGATTAAACAAGCTAAGGTGCGTAAAACTCCTGGCAGTTCTGGCATATAGCAGATGCTCAATAGGGAGTAGCTTTCAATGTGGCCCTCATCATCATCATCATCGAGCAGTTCAGGGTCTTCAGTTCTCCATCTGGAGATGTCTGCCCACCGTGGGCCATGTTACATGAACTTCAGATGCTCAGGCAGAATCAACTCACCCTAAGGGTGTAAATCTTCTACCACTTGACACAGGCAAGGCAAATGAAGGCTGTAAAAATGAAGGCCATTGCCTCCTTCCTGTGTAGAGTCCATCTGTGTATTTCTCCTCCCCAGTAGTTTCCTATTAGACCAGGAATTCCATGTCTGATCAACACCACCTTTCAAAGTTCATTCATGCAGGCTGCATTTTTGGCATGGAATATTTGTTCCAGAAAGCTTCTCCTAACAGAATCATACCTGGCTTTATTTAATCTCCTGGCAGCTTGTAAAAGCTGCTTTCAGCGTAGGATTTGGAATATTCAGATAAGATGCTGGTTGAAGTTTGCTTTGAGTCAACAGGCTTACATCTCAAGTGGGGTTTCTTTAAATACAGTAGTTTCATGCAAAATCTCCAAAACCCGCATGCCATAAATCCTAGCGTGAATCCAAACTGCTTACACAATCAGCTGTGTTGGCCTGAGTTTATCTAAACCCAAATACAGGATGTTATTTTCTTGACATTCAGGAAAAAGCAAAGTGTTATTCTCTTATTCTTTTTCAGTAAAATGTGTTTGGTCTTCTGGTCCTGGGAAGGACCTAGCATGGATCTCAGGTTACTATTTGGCCATCTTTTGGGCAGTTTACTTCATTAAGGGAGAGTTTCACTTGTTCTTGGCTGCTGTGGGAGCTGGTTCCAGGAGCTGATATAAAATCCTTGAGCAAAAAATTCCACCGGCAGCCTTGCTCCCTGCAGTAACTCCTCCTAGCACCTCTCCAACACTCTTGTTCCCAACAGAACGTGTTTGTACAACTGTCCTTGGCCTTTAGAAATGACAGCTACACCCTAGAATCTAGAATTAACCAGGCGGAAAGGGAACGCAACCTGACAGAGGAGAACACAGAGAAGGAACTGGAACACTTCAAAGCTTCCATTACGGTAATTGTGGAGCCTGATTGGGGAGTCCTTGCAGGAGACACTGTCCCCAAGGGCTGTGCCGGGTCTCCTGCTTTTCTCAGTCACCGAGCAGAGTATCCTGAAGTGAGAAATGGGGCCAAGGCCCTGAGCCAGGCAGCCTTCCTCAGAGCTGGGAGGAGCTGAGGCAGAGATCCGGAAGGCTTGGTTACCTTAGGGCTGTAGTTAAGGCCTCTGAGCCCTTGGCAGCTTCTCAGGAGGGGGGCTGGATGACCTGGGATGGCAAAGGGAGCCCCCTGGGGACCAGAGACCAGGCTGTGATTCCCTTCCTTTAGGCCAGCCAGCTATAGAGTGTCCACATTGGACTTCTCCAATCCCAGAAGTAGCCGTCGCCTGGGCCCTGCAGAGGCGCCTCCTCTCGGCCAGGATGGGGCCAGGGCTCGTCTTGTGACAGCCCTGGTCAAGTCTTGGTCTGTGAGGACCCCACGTGATGTTCCTTCTCCCTCCTCAGTCCTCAGCTTCACTCTGGCACCACTGTGAGCACCGGGAGACCTACCAGAAGCTGCTGGAGGACATCGCGGTCCTGCACCGCCTGGCTGCCCGCCTCTCCAGCCGAGCCGAGATGGTGGGGGCCGTCCGCCAGGTGAGCTCTGCTCTGTCCGCAGTAACTGGAGCAGCGATGTAAGCAGTGGCAACTACAGATACTGCTTATTGATGGCTTCCTCTTTGCCAGACATCCTACGTCCGTAATTGTGGTCGTCTCAGTGTATTTTTGATGGACCACTAAATTCTTGAGGTACTCCCCAGAAAAAGCTTTCTATGGATACCTACGTTTGAGAACTGCTGCATACTACCTTCCTTTCTTGGAGATTTCTGAGGCATGTTGGCATAGCAAGGCTTTGAGAAGTCCTGTAATGAAAAAGTCTGTTTAACATTACTGACGTATTTCTCAAATGTATTTGAGTAAAGAATCACCCACCCCACCACTTCTTGTTCCCACAAAATACCTATTCAACTCCCAGGGAACTAGTATTTGGCAAAATGTGCTTTAGGAAAAACTGCTTTGTTTCATTAATCCTCCCAGCAACTCTGTAAAGTAAATAATCTTATCCCCTGATGAAGACGTGAAGTCTCAGAAAGGTAATAGCACTAGCGTGGGGCAAAGCTGGGGTGCAGGCCCAAGTCTGGCTCCCTCGCAGCCACTTTGAAGTCGTGAGGCACTCAGGGTGCCACCTGATCCAGCATGGTGTTGTGGGGTCAGACTGCCTGAGTTCTCATCCTGGCTCCACAAGGATTCACTGTGTGGCCTCGGGCCTCTCTGCTCCAGCTTCTCCAACCATAAAATGCGGATGCTGACAGTATCTGCCATACAGGGCACTGTGACACTTGTAAAGCACCTGGATGTCGTTATCACTGTTGCTGTTACTGTGGACCCGTGTCCTGCTGCATGGTTTGCATGACAGGGGTGTTCCTGGGGCCCAGCCCTGGGCAGTTCTCATAGAATAAAGGAAGGACAAGCCACGGGGCTGTCCCACCCGTGTGCTTCCGGGGAAAGGGCACCCAACTCAGCAGCAGCACCCAGGAAGCCACTCCAGCTGGGAGCAGCAACAAAGGGAGGGCTTTAGGGAAGTGGCTGGTCTCAGCTCAGGGCTGCGGGGACTTTGTCCAGGGGACAGTCACTGAGCGTGTCCCTCTGGGGACAGGCAGGCCGCGGGCAAGGATCTCTGAGGGATCCACGGGGTGTCAGTAGAGAAGACTCCTCCTCATTTTGCACAGCCCTCATGAAAGCGTTTCTCAGCCCATGCGCGGCTCACTCCAGCCTTCACCCTTCTGCAAGTGGCTTCCGTGTCTCTGTCCTCACCGTCTTCTCTGGTTCCACTGGACTGGTTCAGGCACTCATCCTCTCTTCTCTTGTTGCTCTTGCTGCCACCAGTCTCACACCCTTCAGTCCAGTCTCCACTGGCGACCTGATTATGACACTCCCTTACTTTAAGACATTCGATGGCTCCCCTCTTCCTTCAGAATAAGTCCAAACTCCTTAGTCTAGCATTCAAGGTCCTTCACAACCCAGCCCTAACTCACCTTTTCTTCCTGTGAACAAACCCAACCATTTGCTGATTCCTACCTGAGTAGGATGACCTGTGCTTTCCTGGCTTTCCAGACAATTCTGGTATACGCTTATTGTCCCAGCATAATTCTTGATGGCACCCCCTTTCACTCTCCAAAGGATCCTGTCTGGAGGGGAAATCCTCACCTCGATACAAGCCTTGTGATGTCCTGCCTCTGGACCTTGGCTCTTGGAGTTCCCTGGCTAATGCTCTTTGTCTCTCCTGCCCATGGCTACGTGCCCAAACCCTACAGCACTTCACTCCATCTCAAGAAGCCTCCCCTGACCCGTTCTCTGCAAGCGGAGATGACTCTGCCCCCTCTCATCTCCTGAGGCTTTGTGGCTGGGCTCGTCCTTGTTATCCCTGAGCACAGGTGCCTGAGCCCCCGTCTCAACTCACATCCCAGACAGCAAACTCTTAGAGGGCAGAGTCACGTCTGATTGGTCCTTGTATCCTTTCGAGTCCCCCAGCCCAGAGCTTGGCTCAGAGCAAACAGTGCTGATGAGCTTTTCATCCAAATGCCCTGTGTGTTCACACTCTTCTTCCCTGCAGGAAAAGCGCATGTCGAAAGCAACAGAAGTGATGATGCAGTATGTGGAGAACCTGAAGAGGACGTATGAGAAGGACCATGCAGAGCTCATGGAGTTTAAAAAACTTGCAAATCAGAATTCAAGCCGTAGCTGTGGCCCCTCTGGTAAGGAACTGGGTTCCTGCCCACCCCCGACCTTGGCCCTGTGATATTGGGTCCCTGATGGATCCAGGCTAGGATCATGCCTATGGGACAGCCCCAGGGCCTGTGTTAGGGTGAGCAAAGCTTGCTGCCTGGCCCAGTGCCGCCCACAGGGGCCTCACAGTCACTGTTCCTGTGAGCTTGGGGGCCTGGAACCAGAAAGCATGAATGGCCCCCAAGCAACTCCTGATAAAAGTAACCACAGAAGCTGATCACTGATGCAAAGCCCATAGGCTGCAAGAATTCAACCTCCTTTGTGAGAGTGGCACACCCCAAACCTTTCAACCTTTGTGCTTTGGGGTCCCCCCTTTGGGCAGCACATGCTAAGGAAATTGCACTTTATCCTGGAAAGCATTAGGGATCCAACCAAAGATTTTAATCAGGGAAATAACATGATCATATATAGTTTAGAAGATTCCTTCTGGCAATGATGTGGCAATTACATTACTGGGGTAAAGCCAGAGACAGGGAAACCCACAAAGCGACTATTACAGTAATCCAGGTGAGAGATGGAGTCTGGGCAGGGGGGTGGAGTGAGAGCCTGGGTAAAGGAGATACTGCTGAGATAACTATTAGACTCGTGGGCAAGACAAATGCTTTAAAGAAATACTCTCGTTTAAAGAAGTTCTATACAGGTTGCTATAGAACAGAGGAAGGGCCATCTGATTCCACTTGATATTGAGTTGCTGTGGTTTTTGTTTTCTTTTGTTTTGTTTTTTGTTTTTTATTGAAGTATAGTTTATTTACAATGTTGTGTTAATTACTGTTGTACAGCAAAGTGACTCAGTTATACATATATATACATTCTTTTTCATATTCTTTTCTGTTATGGTCTATCACAGACTTTTTTTTTTTCAGGAGAATATCATTGTTATTTATTTATTTATTTATTTATTAACATCTTTATTGGAGTATAATTGCTTTACAATGGTGTGTTAGTTTCTGCTTTATAACAAAGTGAATCAGCTATACCTATACATATATCCCCATATCTCTTCCCTCTTGTGTCTCCCTCCCACCTTCCCTATCCCACCCCTCTAGATGGTCACAAAGCACTGAGCTGATCTCCCTGTGCTATGTGGCTGCTTCCCACTAGCTATCTATTTTACACTTGGTAGTGTATATATGTCCATGCCACTCTCTCACTTCGTCCCAGCTTACCCTTCCCCCTACCTGTGTCCTCAAGTCCATTCTCTACGTCTGTGTCTTTATTCCTGTCCTGCCCCTAGGTTCTTCATGACCATTTTTTTTTTTTAGATTCCATATATATGTGGTAGCATACAGTATTTGTTTTTCTCTTTCTGACTCACTTCACTCTGTATGACAGACTGTAGGTCCATCCACCTCACTACAAATAACTCAATTTCATTCCTTTTTATGGCCGAGTAATATTCCATTGTATATATGTGCCACATCTTCTTTATCCATTCATCTGTCGATGGACACTTAGGTTGCTTTCATGTCCTGGCTATTGTAAATAGTGCTGCAGTGAACACTGTATCACAGACTATTGAATATAGTTCCCTGTGCTATACAGTAGGAGAGTTGCAGTGTTTTAAAGTAAAAGTAGGAGTTCTCCAGGCTAAAGGGGGAAATACACCCCAAGTGGAGGAAACAGCTTGTGCAAAGGCGTGGAGGTTGGGCTGAGAAGACTACGAAACAAACAGTCTGATGTGGTTTGGGGTGTTGGAGTGTGACAATGACACGTTGAAGGTAAGACTTGTTAGACCAGGGCCACATGCCAGGCCCTGCGAACAATCTGGGTCTTTGTCCTCCAGGCAGTGAGGAGACACAGGTGGGTTTACACCAGCCGACATAGTCAGATTTTATTTTTAGAAGATTGCTGACTTCAGAGTGGGCGATGCATTAGGAGAGTGTGGACATTGAGGGATGGAGAGACGAGTTAGGAGGCTTTGCCACAGTCCAGGAGGAGGAGGACGGTGCTGTGGACCAGTATCTCTCCTTGGGAGCTTGCCAGGGTTTAGGCTCTGGCTGATGAGGTGTGGTGTTAGCAGGAGAAAACAGACCTTTTAGCAACAGGAATCCCTCTGGAATGCAAACATCCGTGTTACCAAGAGCAGAGGGAGGGAAAGTACAGAAAGTATAACAGATGGAGAAACCTTTATAAACAGGAGGTTTCACAAGTTTCCTGGGGAATATCAGTGACGCTTCCCAGGGTCCGAAGGCTGCGTACACGTGCTCCAGACCGTCTGCTTTGGTCTTGGCAGCAAGGCTCCTGACCCACATGCAGCTGGGCCTCTAAGAAACCTCTCTCTGTCAGTGTTGGAAGTTGGAGAAGCTGCCACCAAAGAAATCCTAACATGTGTGCTCTTACAGTATTGTCCTGCAAGGTGCAGGGTCTCCTGTGAACCACCTTACCCTCAATTTATGGAATGAGCACAGTTGCCCGTGAGTCTCATCCATTCATTCTACAGACATTTATTGAGCATCTCTGGTGTGCCCACGTGATACTGGAATACAGAGGTGAAGTGTACCCAGCCCCTGACCCAAAGGAGTTCTCAACCTGTGGTGAGGGCAGGGCAGTGTAAGCAGTGCTGTGACAGATGTAAGCAGACTTTATGGGCGCACATGGCAGAGTCCCACATTCTGTCTGGGGGCATGAGAAAGTGCTTACAATCAGACGGGAGCCGGTAGTTGAGTGTTGAACGGTGAATGGGTAGTTTTCACACATCTGTTCCCACTCCACTGTTTTTCCAAGCTACACCTCAGCTTGGGCTGGTGCAAAGGGGCCAGATGTGCCCATCAGATACTCTGTGACCATTCCCTGATGGTGGTTGTTCTTTAAGCTTTTATATGACTTCTTTGTCATATATGCAATCTTTGTCTGTGCCTGAAGACTACAGTGAAAGAAAATATCTCTGATTTCAAGAAAGGTGATACACATTCAGAAGAAAAAAAAAAAATCTATTTTTTTTTCTGAATATGAAACATGCTGATTGCCTGCATTTTGGATTATTTCCTTAAGGTAGATTTCCAGAAGTGTAAATACTAACTCAGGGGAAAGGAATATTTATAAGGCTCTTTTTTTCTGTATAAATAAAATCTTTATTAAACAAATGGAAACAGAGAATTGAATAGTCACTAGGGAGCTTCAGGGGAAAAGTCACTTTTACCAAATATCCAGAGAGGGAAAAAAACACAAACTTCAGTTGACAGGAGTTGTGACCAGAATCATCAATAAAGTAGTGTCACTGCAATGCCTAGCTTTTAGAAGAAATTAATCAAGAGTCAATATAAATATCTCATAGATTCTCTCTAGTCATAGCACTCCACGTTTACCTTTAAAAAATGGGAAACAAGTGAGGTTTGTTCTCAAGGAATCTTTTCCCACTTTGAGACCTTCATGCTGTCCCTTGACTGAAATATATCCCTGAAATCTTACCTTTGTCCATTCTACTGTAAAAAATGCCCCAGTTTTGTGTTCAATTCCTTGTATATTTGCTCTCTATATTTAATGGTGACAAACTAATATATGCTCAGTTTTCTGTGATTAATAAAGAACAGTCATTCCCTCTATCAGATGGATTTGCATTTTAACAGGGAATTCTGATGACAGACAGATTCAGAGTTTATGTCACTAATCTTTTTTTTTTCTTTATACAGCAGGTTCTTATTAGTTATCTATTTTATACATATTAGTGCATATATGTCATATAAGGCTCTTAAAGCAAATTATTTCCAAATAACCCATTGATATTTCCATTTAATGGGTAACAGTGATGCTCAATTCATTGTGCCATGGACATTCTTGTCTTTTCTTTTTGAAAATATTTTTGACTTTGATGGGCCAATATCGTATCTCTTCCCATAGTTTTAATTTGTATTTCTTGACCTTTTCAAATGTTTATTGGGCATTTGTATTTCTACTTGTGTAAATTCTCTAATTTTTTGCCAACTTGTGAGATTGGTATTTTATTAACTGTATGAACTCTTCATATACATAGAATATTTTCCGGTTCTGCTGTTTTGGCTGACTAGAAAACTTGAAAATCCTTTGACTACAAATACTTAGAAATTTCTGCTGGATAAAGTGAAGCAAACATTCGTCTAAAAGAATAGCTGAATCCACAAGAAAAGAAATTGAAATACTCAGATACAAGAAAAGAAAAGAGAACTGAAACCAAGCTGACCCTGCAGCTTCCTTGAGGATAAGAGTCAGCCTCAGCTATCTGGGCTCTGGGCTTTTGCACTCGCATGCAATCTGAGATGAGGCCTCGGACACCCAAGGCAGAGAGTTGACTCTGAGCCTCCCACAGAAAGTTAAGGCTTTCCAAGGACTGCATTTGTGGAACTCACCAATTCACAATGGAACAAATCAAGGAAGTTTGTCTGTTTTACCCTGAGCTCTAGTAAGAAAAAAACACTTTCTCCTTCCTCATAGGAAAAGTGCATACCCACAAAGTACATGCCATAACAAAAGTGATGAAGCAATATGCAGAGATTCCGAAAAGAACATCACAATGGTGCTGCTAGGAACACTGCCGGAAACAAACATAAATCACTCTGGAGAGACACACCCTGCGCCCAGGAGACACAGGATCCTCTAAGTAAAGCTTCACAGAAGATGAGTTTACAATATAGAATTATAAAATAGGAAAACAATCTACCACAAGCAAGAATCATCAGACACCCAAACAACAGGATGATATGCTAAAGACAGCAGATAATAAAACAATCTGATACATTTTTTAAAGATATGTGTAAAATTATTAGAGGCATAAAAGAACAAATCAGAAATATGAGAATAGAAGACTACAACCATCAAAAAAAGAATAAAATAGAATCCTAGAAATGAGGAATAGAGGCGTGGAAATTAAAAACTCAGTTGTTTAGGAGTGGTAGTTACTAGAGTTGACGCTGTCCCTCAATATTCAGATCTCCTCCTCCTGAATGTGCCCATTCAGATGGGCACACTTCTCCATCCCCTTGAAGTTAGGTGAGGCCATGTGATTTGGCATTAAATGTCAGTGGAGGGACATGTGTCGCATTTGAGCTGAGGTCCATAAGAACTAGTGTGCCATTTGCCGTATGTTTCTTTCTCCAGACATGACAACCATCACTGCTCCAAAATAGTAGAAGCTCCATCAGCCTGAGTCTTGAGTGAGGGGATGCAGAGCAGAGCCTGCTGCCAACTCATAAGCAAGTGGACATGTAGCAAAAGCAAGAAATAAATCTTAGTTGTTATAACCCACTAAGGCTTTGGGGTTGTTTATTACTGTAGCATAGCCTAGCTTATCCTGATTGGTACAACATTTACATCAGATTAGGAACAGCTGAGGAAAAAATTTGTCAACCAGAAGACAGATTTGAAGAAGTCACCCAAAATGCAGTTCAGAGGGATAAATTAATTTAAATATGAAAGAAATGTGATACGGGATATAGAATGAGAAACTTCGAAATACTTTTATTAGGAGATCCATAATGAGAGAATAAGGGAGAGAAAATATTCAAAGGAATTTCCCAGGATCTGAGAATTTTCCAGAACTAAAGAAAGACATGAATCCTTGCATTTAGAAAGTACAGAGACTCCCAAGCAAAAGAAATAAAAACACATCAGAGAGAAACTTTAGAACCCCAAGGACAAAGTGAAGTTCTTAAAAATAACCAGAGAGAGAAGACAGATTATTCACAAAGGAATGGCAAATTCCAAGACCAATAATAGTACCAGGAGACAATGAAGTAGTGTCCAAAGAGCTGAGAGAAAATAACTGTTAACCTGGAGATAATACTACCAACTAAACTATCATGCAAGCTTGAGGGCTTTGTAAAGACATTTTATGGCAACAACTGAGAAAGTTTACCTCTCACAGATCCTTGCCAAAAGAACAACTAAAGGATGTACTTAGGGAAAAATAAAATTGAGATCAAAAGAAAGTCGGATGCAGGAAGGGATGGTGATCAAAGACATTTGTAAACATGTGGGTAAATCTAAATAAGCATTCACTGTGTAAAACAACAGTCATCATAATTTGGGATTCCAAAAACAAAGTGAAATAAAATACTGAAAAACAGGGACTTCCCTCGTGGCACAGTGGTTAAGAATCCGCCTGCCAATGCAGGGGACACGGGTTCAAACTCTGGTCAGGGAAGATCCCCCATGCCGTGGAACAACTAAGCCTGTGCGCCACAACTACTGAGCCTGTGCTCTAGAGCCCGTGAGCCACAACTACTGAGTCCGTGTGCCACAGCTACTGAAGCCCGCGCACCTAGAACCCGTGCTCTGCAACAAGGGAAGCCACCGCGATAAGAAGTCCGCACACCACAACGAAGAGTAGCCCCCGCTCGCCGCTACTAGAGAAAGCCCGTGCGCAGCAACGAAGACCCAAGACAGCCAAAAATAAAATTTAATTAATTTAAAAAATACTGAAAAACAATATAATTTAAGTTCAAAGGGGTGATCATTGTTTTAAGGTTGATTCAGGAAAAGGATAGATATCTGATTCATTTAAAATCTAAAGTCATGTAACATGTTAAAAGTTTAAGGGGGCACACTAAAGATTACAACTAAAATATATAAATTCCAAACCAATCTGGGGGGAGGGAAGGTTAGAAAAACTTCAATTAATGAAGCAAATATAAACTACAAAATGAGATGGTAGAAATATATCAATGATAAGAAATATAAACAACTTAGACTTGTTGGTTAATAGAAAACCTCAGATTAGATTAAGAAAAAGTGTTAGTTATGTGCTTTTCAAGAGAAACACCTAAAATACATGAATATGAGGAATAGACAGCTATACAGACTAGATGGTATTGGTCAAACTGAATCAAACTGAACTGAGCTGTCAAAAACCTTTCTCTACACATACTGGTGTTTTCTAGTGGTAGTATTATCCAGGTGTGGTGCTAAATATTTTACATGAATTTTATCACTTAATATATGTACTAAGGAGAAGAAAATCCAGGGGTGCTAGTTTCTTTTGTTCTGAATTATTTTGCAGTTGACATATTGAAATTACTGTTGTCAACAAGTTTCCATTTTTTATTGACACCACACTTTCCTTGTTCATAATTTCCGTGACTGTACATTCCTTGAATGAGCAAGAAATGACCCAAAAAGCCCTGGTATTGCTACGAGGAATCTTCACATACTCTCCACGGCATAACCCAGAGACCGTGTGGTGGTGTGAGGTGGAGACCAGAGGTGCAAGACTAGGGATTCTCATAGTGGCCAGAGGAGTTAGGATGAAGCCTCTGTCCCAAAAAAACCCCACCCTGCAGATGATTGTCTCAAAAGGTCAAGTGTCAAATTCAGTGACGTCTGCACCCAGGCCCTTGGGACATCCCTTGAGGGTCAGTTCTGGCCCGTAGATACCTTGGCTTAGTTTCTGCTATCTGCTTCCTGCTGGAGCCTACTCTGAAAACTAACCTGTGTTCTTCTCTGTTCCCTCCTGCTGCAGAAGATGGGGTCCCTCGCACAGCGCGGTCCATGTCCCTCTCGCTGGGAAAGGTATGCATGTTCAAGGAATACTGGGGAAAGAAAGACAGAAGTTTCCACAGTCAGCCAGGAAATCAGTCATTCTTGGATCCACAGGTGCAAAAGAACCTCTGGACAGAGTCTCTCATTCAGCTTCCGAACCTTGCTAGCTCATCCTCCAACCTTCCCTTGCTCGTGGCTTCCAGGACTGCACCATCTCTTTAATGAACAAGAAATGATGCACAAACTTTGGTATTGCCATAGATCATTTTCATACACTATCCAGGGTTTCATACACTGGCCAATGACCGGGCGTCATTTCTGATCCATCTCTTCAGGATCTGATAAATTAAAATCAGAACATGTTGAGAAATCACTCATCACTAATAAAAAAAATTTGTTAATTTTGGCCACTCTCTCTACACCAACCCCCAGCACCATCACTACCCTAAAACCAGGATAGCCAGTGAACACAGCATTAGGAATTAGAAGGCATTTCCCAGGCCTTTCTGAACTTTGGGTGCTGCCCCCTCCATGACACTGGGCCTGATCCCTTCTCTTCCCACAGAACATGCCCCGCCGGAGGGTCAGCGTTGCCGTGGTGCCCAAGTTTAATATCCTGAACCTGCCTGGCCAGTCACCCAGCTCATCCCCCATCCCCTCCTTACCAGCCCTGGTGAGTATGATAATGCTTGCCTCCTGGGCCCCAGGCTCACAACTATGGGGGTGACCTGGATGGGGTAGGGTCAACAAGGAGAGGAAATTCCCAGCACAGATTCTGGGCTATGGGTTCAGAAGCCTCAGTATAGACCAGGCCCCAGGTCTTGTACTGCCCTGAGAAGACTCAGTGTCCTTGAGCAAAGTGCTGGCAGCTCAGAGAGTGTTCCTTGCAAAGTGTATCTCTTTTCACGCTTCACTCTGCAGTGGGTTTAAGCAGCTGAAGATTGCATTATGGAGTACTTGGTAAGCTGAGCTTTGAGCCCTAGGCCCTCTGATTCCAGAGCCTGAGTTCTTAAACCCAATGTTACCCTACTTTGATTCATTACAGCATTGTTTACAACATTGAAAAGTTGGAAATAACCAGAATTCCCATTAATAAGAGATTGGTTCAATAAATTATGAAAAGCCCAATAAGGGGTTTCTATGCAGCTGCTAAATATATGATTAAAATATAAAATTTTATTTATCGACATGAAAAAAGTCTATAATTCATTATTAACAAAAAGCAAAACCCCAGTATATACAGCGCAACTCTGTTTTGTAGTTTAAGAAAGAGTTTTTCTATGTGTAAACAGAAAATTCTGAAAGAATGTAAGTAAAACTACTAATAATGGTTATCTCTGGGCAATGGTAAAATCACAGGTGATTTTAATTTTCTTGATGCCTTTTTATATTTCTAGAGTAAGAATGTATTACTTATCATCAGAAAAAAAGATCCACTTCAATTTTTTTTAAAACAAAGACTATTCCTATAAACAAATATTTTCTAGATCCCAGAACTTTGTGAATCTGGTTAATCCTACCTAAAACTCTTTAATTATTTCTCCAATTGTTTCTATATGCCCTGTCCCTGACCAGCACTATTCTATAAGGAACCAATCTGACTGTGTAAGCAATAAAGTGGATTCAAGCTCTACCATAGTACTAATAGGTAGCAATAACTCTTAAACTTCTTTCACCTCTTCCTGCCTTGAGCATTTCAATCATCTATGAAATCAGCATAAACTCCCAAGTGACTCACTAAAATAAACCAATCTGAAAAAAATTTTTTTGAAAAGGAGCTTCAGGAGAGCTAGTTAGTGGATTTAAAAGGGACTATTTCCCATTCTATACTAAATGTATAATGTGGCTTCCAAATATATATATTCCTTTAGACTAGGGGTTAGCAATCAGGGTTATCCATTAAAATCACATAGGGTGAAAAAAAAAAAAAAATCACATAGGGTACTTCTAAAACATTCAGTGCCTAGGCCCCAACCCAAGATTGTGGATTGGATCGGTACTTTAAGAAAATATCCCCCAGGCGATTTTAACATGCAGGCAGAGTTGAAAGCCATTGCTTAAACCAAATCCATTGCAGCGAAACAACGTGGTGTTCCTGGGGAATTTATTATAAAGAAATTTCTGATGCCTTGAGCTTTTAGTAATGGCAGGTATCTCCTGAGAGTTGTGCTTGGAACTGTATCTCAAGGGCAGTGATGGGCTTGTGTGAATCCATCCCAGGGGCCTTGGGACCTGCATTTGGTAGGAGCCTCCCTGGTATTTAGTCCAAGTCAGTAAACAGGGAATAGAGAGAAACCGATGGCTCCCCTCCAGAATGGAGGCTCAAGATGTAAACTCTTTTCCTCACTCAAGGACACTTGGAAGAGGAGAAGGAAAAAGTGCATATTGCCTGTGCCCCAGAGGGAAAGAACACCCAGGAAAGGAGGGCAGAGAAGGCCTGAGGAAGGGCCAGTGCCTGGGCTCAGATGCAGATTGGAAAGCTTGGGGAGGGGGAAGGGGAAAGAGGAGCAGCGGAAACCCCTCCCCGGCATCATCGGAGACTTGTCGGCCCTGGCTTCTTCCTTCCTAGCTGATCCTCGATTCTCTGTCTCCTGTTTTCCATTCAGTCAGAATCACCCAATGGGAAAGGCAACCCACCTGTCACCTCAGCACTGCCTGCACTTTTGGAAAAGTAAGTATGTCCCTTTTCCTCTTAACTTTGGGGATCTCTGAGGAAAATTTCCCCAACTCACCTTTCCCCCCGACCTCACTCCCAAAATGCGATGGAAAGCAAATTAGGTTCTAGGGGAAATGAATGGGACTCTGAGACCCACAAAGGTTTCAGACCCAGTTTGCAAAATTCCTGGACCAGGAAGATGCTGCAGCTGAGTCCAAGTGTGCCTCAATCCCAGAAGAGCCCAGAGGGGACAGAAGCCTTCTTTATTCAATGGGATCCTTTGGGCTACAGATACAAGGAAGCCCCAACTCAAAGGGGTTTAAATAGTAGGTCCACAGATGAGGCTTTTCCAGATGTGGCACAGCAAGGCCCCAGCTCAACCTCTACAATTTCCTTTTCTCTGCCCAGTTTGTATGTTGACTTCATCAGCAGGTTTGTGGCAAATGGCTACTAGTTCCAGGTATTTCATCCAGACATGACAACATCTAGAGGAAGAAAGGGACCATCTCTTTCCATGTTTCTTTCTTAGGAATGAACTCAGAAATCTTTTTTCAGTCTTCCTTCTTATCTTGTTAGCAAATTTGGAACACACTCCCTTTCTAAACCAATCACAGGCTTTAGGAATGAAATTGTCATCATGGGCTTAAACTATGCCCTAGAGATGGGAAGAGCGCGTCAGCTTCCCATTGACCAAAATGGCTCCATGAAGAAGAGTAAATTCATGAGCAAAATCACGTTGCTTTTAGGAAGTAAGAGGGAGAGTGGGTATTGGATTCGCAACAAACAGTGTCTGCTACGCCTAACTTTTCTAGGCACCTATGCAATTTGCAGGTCTTTTTATCCTCAGCCAAAGCAAGGCAGGCTATTTCTACATACTCAGAGGAACTTACAGCTTGCTTTTCCAGTTCTTTCATTTGCTTGCTGGAAAACATCTGGATCACAGCTGCCACCTCTCAGAACTTTCCCCGTGTGTCTTTCCTCATTTGGTAAAACGTACACCTCTATTCTTCCTTCTTCCTTGCCTTGAGACAGCTTTAGTCCTTCATTTTTAATTGATGTTAGAATAGTTTTGCTTGACCTGGAAAGGAATGTCTGTGTTGGGCCCCTTTTTTAGTACAGACAAACTCCCAGCTCCCCACCCCCAGACTCAGCCTGTTTTCCTCACCTCTCAGAATATGCAACCACCAACCTATCATTCAGTGACTCTCCCCCCCATTAATCTTGACGTTTGCGAGGCAATTCCTCACTTTGCCACCTCACCCCGAGAAAGCTAACAAGTTCTTCATGTTGTGTAGGGTGCTTTTGTTTGTTTCTTTGTTTCCTTGTTTTCTTGATCACTACAGGGACATTGTAAAAGGGTGACAAACTAATAACCACGTGGAAGTAACTGAGGCTACAGAATCTTACCAAGTCCCTAAAGTCATAGTGTCTAGTCCATGGTCTCTGAGTTTCTCCAGAAATGGTCATCTGATGCCCTGAGTGAGAAGCACACTGAAATTCTCCCTTCCAGTCCTGCCTTTGGATGCACCAACCCCTTCTTCCCAACAAGGCTCCATTCCTACCTGTCGACCTGCAGAGCAAGTCAAGGCAGAAAATCTATGTCCCCTCTCTCCCCAGCAGACTCTCATGATGGGGCAGGACCTGGACTCTGTAGAACGAATGCTCAGGCCTGCTGAGAGCTTCCATCTGAGGCAGTGGAGGTCATCAAGAACCTGAACTATCCTTGGTAGGAGCAAGCGAGGTGCAAAACTGGGGACAGCTGACAGCAGCCCTGAATCAGGAGTGGCAACGAATGAGGATCAATGGTGGCAGCACCATTCCAGGGATTTAGAACCAGGAGAGATAGGGACAGAGTGAAGATTGAGACAAGTCAAGCAAGAAGCTGTCTGCTGCTCATTCTTTTTTTTTTTTTTTAAATTTTTATTTATTTATTTATTTTTAATTTATGGCTATGTTGGATCTTCGTTTCTGCGCGAGGGCTTTCTCTAGTTGTGGCAAGTGGGGGCCACTCCTCATTGCTGTGCGCGGGCCTCCCACTATCGCGGCCTCTCTTGTTGCGGAGCACAGGCTCCAGACGCGCAGGCTCAGTAGTTGTGGTTCACGGGCCCAGCTGCTCCGCGGCATGTGGGATCCTCCCAGACCAGGGCTCGAACCCGCGTCCCCTGCACTAGCAGGCAGATTCCCAACCACTGCGCCACCAGGGAAGCCCTGCTGCTCATTCTTATGGGCTATTCAGAGAGACCACCATGATACATTACCCATGCTGTAGTTGACTTTCCTGTTGGGAATACACCCAGCCTATAAAGATGGCTGCAAAAAGGGGAGGGGATGTTCAAAGGAGGAGGGATTCAGACTAACAACAGCTTCCCCCTCTGGATTTCTAAAAGATGCTAAGTAATTTTCATCTAAATTTATGGAACTGGAAATATCGATTGCCAAGAGGCTGACAATGAGACAATCTGTGCATGAAAATGAATTCGTATCTTCCATTCTAACAGAAATACAGTTGATCCTAGCCACATTTACCATACCGTTAAAGAGAAATAATGCATTATGTGTTAATATGCATTGCTTTCTAAATTGCTGTATTTAAATGATCTCACATTTCCCTAAGCATACAGTGACTAAGCAGGTAGGGAATTGGCTAAGTACATGAAAGATGATGAGAAGATCATACTGCCTGTGGATACTTCACAAGCAAATACCTAACTGCAGACTGCACTCCCAACATAACTTGAGAGAATTCTTAACCTTGTTCTTGCAGGTCACTTCATAATAACCTGTTCTTCACCTCAACAAGGGTCTAGGAACCTGTAGATTTAGAGAAAAATATAGAGAGTGATATTTAAAATTAGTATTAAAGATTAAAATAGAACAAGTTTCAAGAACAGTTTCATAAGTAGAAAAAGCTATTTATTCATGATCTTTCATTTTTCATTCCTTCAACAATTAATAACCAAGAGCCAGGCACCTAGAATGCACTCAAGGAGCTCATGGTATAATGGGAAAGACAGATGGGGAACAGCCTATTGTAATACAATGTGATGGGTGATATCAGAAGGAAGTACAGGTTACCAAGGGAATAAGACACAAGAAAATGAACACTCAACCCAGTTTTGGTATGGGGGGTGAGGGGACGGAGGCTTAGAAAATGTTTCCTCTAGGAATTTACTTTAAAAGTGAAACATGGGGCTTCCCTGGTGGCGCAGTGGTTGAGAATCTGCCTGCCAATGCAGGGGACACGGGTTCGAGCCCTGGTCTGGGAAGATCCCACATGCCGCGGAGCAACTGGGCCCGTGAGCCACAGTTACTGAGCTTGCGCGTCTGGAGCTTGTGCTCCACAGCAAGAGAGGCCACGACAGTGAGAGGCCCACGCACCGCGATGAAGAGTGGCCCCCGCCTGCCACAACTAGAGAAAGCCCTCACACAGAAACGAAGACCCAACACAGCCAAAAATAAATAAATTAATTAATTAATTAAAAAAAAAAAAGTGAAACATGAAGGTTATATAGTTAACCAGGTGAATAGGAGGTTAACAACATTCCATGCTCTAAGGCAAGAAAGTATGGAGTAGTCAAGGAACACTACTGATGATTTATCACATGCTTACAATACTTATTATTTATTACATGCTTACTTTTTGCCAAATGATGTTCTAATTGCTTTACATTAATGATCTCATTTAATTCTTACAATAATACCATGAGGCAGGTATATTACTAATATCTTTATTTTATAGATGAGGAAACTGAAACTCAGTGAAATCATCACTTGCCTGAAGTTACACAGCTAGTAGATAGCAGAATTCTTGTGCTTAACCTCTTAATAGACCCTTAACTGGAAGAACAGAAAGAAGTTCAGTGTGACTGGTGAGAAGAGAGTGGATTTAAGAGCAATTTTTGCAAAAGCTCCTGTGAGCTATTGTGAAAGAACCTGGTGACTGCCTGGCTGTGGAGTGGAGGGCAGAGTGGGTGGGAGCAGAGGGTGTACACAGAGCCATTCACTGAGGGATCAACACCATCGTAGACGTGGATGGTGCACAGGGCTGGTTTCATAAGGGGGGCCATTATACTGCTATATCACAGAGCAACTTTTCACTATAATCTGTAAAATAACCATTTGGTACACTTTTGGAGCCCTCAAGATAAATTGCTTAAAGGTTTTATATGACATTAAATATATACAGTAAACAACTCCCCTTTGCTGATAGTATTCTGGAATGGATTAGCCCTCAATCAACTAGTAGTGGACCCCAGAAACCTGGGATTGAGTAACAGAGATTAAGGAAGCTATTGTAGCTCAGGTCCCCCCAGGCTGGGCTTGTCTGAGGGAGCTTTGGCAGTGGGGGTGGCTTAGAGACCTAGATGAGCCCGAGAAGGTAAGATCTGTCCATTGGAAAGGATTGGAGTCACTTTCAAATATTGTTAACCATGTGGAAAAAATAGACTCTACTATATTTGCAGGTCACACAACACATTTTGATTAAACAACCCCTCATGTTACTGAGAGCTGAGCACAATGACAAACGTTTTTGACCCAGTGGACATGAGAGAACAATGAGCCTCATTCTAATTAATCATCCCCAAAAGAAAGCATGCAAGAGTATGGGCTAGGAATAGATGCCAAGATCCATGAGTGTCTGGCCCAGAAGTCCTTAGGTGGGCACAAGCTGTACTCAGCTCCATGTTTATAGGCATGCATAGGGATTCCTTCAGCTCAACCCAAGCACTGAGTTCTCAGGAAATAGTCATTTACATAGAGGACCTGCCCATTTTGTAAGATTAACGGGCAGGGATGAGATGAGCCACGGTGAAGTCAATACAACTCAGCAAACAATTAAAGTCACTTATTATGTGCCAAGCACCATTCAAACTGAAACACAGTCTGTCTCCCTGCAATCACAGTCATATGGAGAGTCTTTAAAATGCATAGGGAGAAAATTGCAGATAGTTGGAGAAGATATTTAAGAAACTATAAGCTCAGTCTAAGGGTCAGGAAATAATAGTAAACATTTTACACTCTACCATATTTCATAAAATAATTGCTTTCCCTACCCTTGGCTGTAGCTGTGTTTTTCTGCTCTTGTTCCAGTCGTTAGGACAAATAGGAAACTGCACATTAGGCAAAGATCGCATGGAAGGGAGTGGATAATGTAATTTTAAAAAGGAGAAATGTTATGAATAGCTGATATTTTTAGAGCGTTATCTTTCTTGTTCACAATGGGTTTTGGTTTCCAGCCTGATGAAATGTAAATTTTACAAGGTCTGAGGGAAACTAAGACATGTGAAACTGATGCCAAGAATGAGGAGACTCACTCATAAAGCCTGTCTGAGAGGTTGGGGAGGGTGGCAGCTGTGATCTTTCAGAGTCCTGGCTGAAAAGCTCTGCTCGCTGTTCTGTCTTGTTCAAGGGCTCCTCCATGACAAGACTCCCACTGGGATTCCAGACACCTAGGTGAGCTGCAGGATTTATAGAGAAGGCATGACCATCAGGATATTTCCTTTAAACTCATGATTTCATACCTCAAATGGGCTCCCAGCTCCATCAGCCATACTACTATGATCTTCTAGCACGTTTGTCCCCCCACCTCCACCCCATGATTCTTACACCTTCTCTTCCCTCCTCAAGCCTTCCTAGACCTCCCTACCTCTCACTTTTAGCAGATGACCTTGTCTTCCATTTTATAGAGAAAATTTAAGCTATCAGATAGGAGGATCCCTCTCATCTTCCTTTGCCAAACTCCCAGCCCACCATCTTCATTTCCTTCCTCCCTTTGTTATGACCAAGGAGAAGTTTCTCCACCTTTCTAAGGTATGTCCCTACTCTCTTTTTTCAAAGAATTTATTCCTTTGGTCCTCCCTTTTCTCTCATCCCCTCTACTGGATCATTTCTATCCACATTCAAATGTGCTTTCATCCCTTGACCCACTTTTTCAGCTACGTGTTCCCCTGACACAGTCTTCTATTCCCTGTCCTTGTCAAATTCCTGTCTACGTCTTCCCCCTCCTCACCTCCCATTCTTCCCTCACCCCATTCCAATCTGTCTTTACTCCTACCGTGTAACCAAAGTTCCTCTTGACCTCCATGTTATCCAATCCAGTAGTTGCCTTTTCTGTACTCATCTGACTCGGGCTCTCAAAAGTGTGTGTGACACACTTAATGCTCCCTCCTTGACACGCTCTCCTTTTGTTATCAAATGGGGGTCCCACTGCGCGCTGCTTACAAAATCACTACTCACAAATGGTAGAAAGGAAAGGTGCCTTTAATCAGAATGCTGGCAATCTGGGGAGATGGTGGACTCAGTGTCCCCAAAACCACCTCCAAAGATTCTGCTCAGCCATGAAACTTTTAAAGGGAAGGAGGGAAGTAATCTCAGTTAATCATTGGGATGGGGGTCAGAGTGGTCACCATCCCCCGACTGTATGCAGGCTCGTTCACTCTAGATGTTATCTTGTTCACACAGTTTGGTCACACGGTTTGTTTGGGAGATTACTGAAGGGGAAGCTAGGGAAGAGATCTGGTCATCTGTTAAGTACTTATTCTTCATTTCTACCTCTTTGATCTACGGAAAGAACCAACAAGTTAGGCAAGGTATCGTGTAATTAAAAGATTTGAAAGGTGTGCTTGAGCTGGAGATGAGTAGAGCATGGGGGTGCCTGGCTTAAAAGGGGTAAGAGACCTGTACTCAGAAAACTATAAGTTACTGATGAAAGAAATCAAAGACGACACAAACAGATGGAGAGATATACCATGTTCTTGGATCGGAAGAATCAATATTGTGAAAATGACTATACTACCCAAAGCAATCTACAGATTCAATGCAATCCCTATCAAATTACCAAGGATATTTTTCACAGAATTAGAACAAAAAATTTTACCTTTTGTATGGAAACACAAAAGACCCCGAATAGTGAAAACAATCTTGAGAAAGAAAAACGAAGCTGGAGGAATCAGGTTCCCTGACTTCAGACTATACTACAAAGCTACAGTAATCAAGACAATATGGTACTGGCACAAAAACAGAAATATAGATCAATGGAACAGGATAGAAAGTCCAGAGATAAACCCATGCACCTATGGTCACCTAATCAATGACAAAGGAGGCAACAATAAACAATGGAGAAAAGACAGTCTCTTCAATAAGTGGCACTGGGAAAACTGGACAGCTACATGTAAAAGAATGAAATTAGAACACTCCCTAACACCATACACAAAAATAAACTCAAAATGGATTAAAGACCTAAATGTAAGGCTGGACACTATAAAACTCTTAGAGGAAAACATAGGCAAAACACTCTTTGACATAAATCGCAACAAGATCTTTTTTGACCCACCTCCTAGAGTAATGAAAATAAAAATAAACAAATGGGACCTAATGAAACTTAAAAGCTTTTGCACAGCAAAGGAAACCACAAACAAGATGAAAAGACAATCCTCAGAATGGGAGAAAATATTTGCAAAGGAAGCAACTGGCAAGGGATTAATCTCCAAAATATACCAGCAGCTCATGCAGCTCAATATCAAAAAACAAACAACCCAACCAAAAAATGTGCAGAAGACCTAAATAGACATTTCCCCAAAGAAGACACACAGATGGCCAAGAGGCACATGAAAAGATGCTCAGCATCACTAATTATTAGAGAAATGCAAATCAAAACTACAATGAGGTATCACCTCAGACCAGTCAGGATGGCCATCATCAAAAAGTGTACAAACAATAAATGCTGGAGAGGATGTGAAGAAAAGGGAACCCTCCTACATTCTAGGTGAGAATGTAAATTGATACAGCCACTATGGAGAACAGTATGGAGGTGCCTTAAAAAACTAAAAATAGAACTACCATATTACCCAGGAATCCCACTCCTGGGCATATACCCAGAGAAAACCATAATTCCAAAAGATACATGCACCCCAGTGTTCATTGCAGCACTATTTGCAATAGACAGGACATGGAAACAACCTAAATGTCCATCAACAGAGGAATGGATAAAGAAGATGTGGTACATATATACAATGGAATATTACTCAGCCGTAAGAAGGAATGAAACTGTGCCATTTGCAGAGACGTGGATGGACCTAGAGACTGTCATACAGAGTGAAGTAAGTCCGAAAGAGAAAAACAAATATCATATATTAATGCACATATGTGGAATCTGGAAAAATGGTACAGATGAACCTATTTGAGAGAACAAATGTATGGGGGGAAAGGGGGGGTGTGGGATGAACTGGGAGATTGGGATTGACATATATACACTACTATGTATAAAATAGATAAGTAATGAGAACCTACTGTATAGCACAAGGAACTCTACTCAGTGCTCTGTGGTGACCTAAATGGGAAGGAAATCCATAAAAGAGGGGATATATGTATACATATAGCTGATTCACTTTGCTCTACAGCGGAAACGAACACAACATTGTAAAAAATGTTATTCAAAAAAAAAAAATCGTCACAAGGGAAAAAAAAAAGTTAGTTACAATATAGCTTTGCTAAAGTGACAAGAAAATGGGCTTCCTGCTGAGGGCGGTTTCCTGCAAAGAGCTGCTTACACTCTCTCAGCTCCCAGGACTCCATGCGCTCCGGATTCTCCTCTTACTTCTGTGGCTGCTACTTCTCAGCTCCTGCACAGGCTCCTCCTTCTCCACCTGAGCTAAGGACAGAGATGTCTGTGGCTTGGTCCTGGGTCCTCTTCCCATCTTTCCTCATACGATGTCCCCAGACAGTCTTATCCATTCCCCTGACTTTAAATACCATCTATATTCTGAATATCTGCAGCCTAGGGCTCTTCTCTCACTCACTTTGGTATATCCAACTACCAACTTGATGTCTCCACCTGGATACCTCACAGGCATCAAAAATCTTGTCCAGAAGTTAACCCTTACCTCATCGCTCCTCTTCAGTTCCTCAAACATCTCCACATCTTTTGTATCCCAAGGTCTTCACACATCCTGCATCCTCTACCTGGGAGGATCTTCCCTCTGCTATAGATGTGGCTGACTTCTCATCTTTCAGGTCTGTGCTTCAGTTACTCCATCTCTGAGAGGCCTTTTCTGGCCACTCAATCTAAGCAGATTCTCTCCTCATTATTTTCTGTCATTGCACAGAGTTTGTTTCTCTCATAAAAGTTATCACAATTAGTAATTAATTTCATATTTTTTTCTTTCCTTTTTTGGGCATTCTCTCCTGCTGTGCTCCATGTTGGCAAAGACCTTTTCTTTTGTTTTCTAATGTATCCCCAGCACATTACAAGGTGCCTGTGACTTAGCACTGGGTAGATATTTACATGAATGAAGCAGAAGATGGACTACAGAGATGGGATGACTCTGAACGTTTGGTCCACCTCCATCTTCCTCCTCCTAGTGCCCTGGAGCTCCCAATATCTGTCTGTCCACTCAGAGCATCTCCTGGAATAAGAATAAAAGTGGATTTGAGAGCAGGAGGAAAAAGGCAAGCTGGTGCAGTACTTGATGTCTGGGGGCCTAAGGAGGATTCATGGACTAAGGCCTTTATAAAATCATAAGGTAGCAAGATTGAAATAAATTCAATCCAGAATGAGTTTCCTCACTTCCGGCCAGGAACAGGCCAAAGACATGGTTTGGTCTTCAGAAGTCCCATCTGTCCCTGAAAGGACGCCCTGTACTTCCTTCTTCTTGCTAGTGGGAAGACGAACGGGGACCTGGATTGTGAGGCCTCTGCTTCCGTGCTGACTCCAAGCTGCCTGGAGGGGATTAGCCAGGAGACCAAGGCCAGGATGGAGGAAGAAGCATACAAGAAAGGGTGAGTCAGCCTTCAGCAGCCCTGAGGTCACCTGGCATTGCTCAAAAGATACCTTCCCACGGGCCTTTCCTGTCTCTTAGAGGATTTAGGGAAGCAACCCGTGGCCCTGGGACCTCCTTGCCTGAGTAAGGAACTACATAGGAAAGAGCAGTACTGTTCCACAGGAAAGACAGGAGGAAACGAGGCAAGAGGGTGTGGTTAGATAATGACTAGGCTGCCTTCTTTTTTAGGCCGAAAGCCACCAGAATGATCTGGAAATCAGGGGCCCTGGGTGGGTTCCTCTTGGTGGTGCCTGAGGCTTCCTGACACATGCCCAGAGCAGTCACGCCACTGCCAGCAGTGCCCAGGAGCAGCTGCAGCCCCACATCCTGGACCTGCCCCAGCCATCCCTTCTTCCTGTCAGAGGAGTTCCCTCAACTTCCAACTGCCCCCTTCTCTAATTGAGCTTCAGTAGCACTTTTGGCTCGTTGTCAGTCACTGATGAGGCAGAATACTGAGCAAGGTCCCAGCTGAGCCAGGTAGAGAAGTACCTCTGACCAGGTACCACATCCTGAGCTTCTTTCCCGGTAGCTCCTGAGGGAGATACAGCTTCCCTCTGACGTGGGACCTGTGGGCTTCGGTGTGGTGGCCACCTGCACCGTGGTGGGGTTGCCCCAACCCAACTGTGCTAGCCTTAAACACTCAGCTGTAGGACAAGCAAAAAGTATGTTCAGGGTAATATTAAACCTGGGAGAAGGAAGTCAGAGGGTTTCTCTTGGAAAGCCTGTCTTTTCACCCACACCTGTCCTCTGTACTTAGAATGCAGGGGAGTGAATGCTTCCAGCAGCTTTGTGAACATTTACTGTGAACCTGTGTGCCTCTCACTTTCACAAAGCTTCCCAACAAGCCTGTGTGACAGGTGTCACCTTCCCTAGGTCAAGCCATATGCCTGGCACTTCCTCAAAATGTTCCAACATCCGTGCAATGGGTGCCAGCCTCTCCTTGTTACAGGGGAGGAGCTGAGGCTCCAAGGCCACACAGTCCCTAGCATGCAGTCCTTAGCCCTCCCAAATGGTTTGTAGAAGAATCCAGCCAGGAGACTCTGCACCCATGTTTTTTCCCTGTCTCTTTTGTCACACTTTCACATAAACAGGAAGAATGGCCGAGGGGTGAGGGGAAATCATCCTGACAGGAGCCACCGTGGGATGCGGTGGAGCTTCCCAGCTTTTTCCTATTGTGTGGAACCACAGGAAGTGAGTGCGTAATCATCAGAGGTGCTCAGTGCCTCCTCTAGCAACTCAGGAAAGGATGCTCCGCCCCTGGCCTTTCCAGACTCAATTGTTCGTTGTTGCCTCCCAGATACCAGGAAGGTCTAAAGAAGACCAAGGAGCTTCAAGACCTGAAGGAGGAAGAAGAACAGAAGACCGAGAGCCCTGAGGAAGCTGAAGAGGCAGAAGAAACTGAGGAAGAGGAAAAGGAGCAGAGAAGCAGGTTGGAGCCCTCGCCATTGCTGAAATGGGTCCCAATTCATTTCATTGCACAACATCCCTGGAGGCGCCAGTCCAGGGCAGTTGTGGGTCTAGGGCCCAAGTGAACAGCCAACAGAAACCAAGAGGGCACTCATGTTGGAGGAGGAGGCAAAGGAAATCCCAAAGAGCCCAAATAGTTAATAAGAGGACGTTTGCAAGAGCTGAGGGGTCAGGGGTTGTCAAGGGCTGGGCCGGCAGCAACCAGCAGCTCTCAGGAGCTGAGAAAATGCAAGGGACCACAGTTAGCTCATTGCCCAACCATTCCCATGAAAGAGCCAAGGTCAAGGAAGTTGGCCTGAAGCCCTAGAGGGGAGCTGGGACAGAGAGAACACAGGGAGGTAGGGGATGAACTCAACTTTGTGCCAAAGGTAGTGTCCAACAGGTTCCTTCCATGGTGATCAAACAAGTTTGGTCGTCTGGACGTTGTTTTCACTTTGGTTTGGAAAACTTGGATTTTTCCTTTTTAATATACTTTATATTTCAAGTGCATTTTCCACTAAATCATGAAAGATATATGTAACAGTAGATAAAGGTAATGTAGATCCTGCATCTTGCCCTACCTGTGCCCTATGGATTTAGCGACATAGCGACGTCCTGGATTTTAACGGAAGGCCCCAATTTCTTATATCTGGCCCTCTTATCTCTGTTAGTACATTCAAACCAGAAGTCTTGAATTTTGATTTCTTAAAATGTAGTTACCGCAAACTTGGAACACTTCACCAAAATCATTGTTTTTAGACTCCCAGGTTACCTTGGGGTCCAGGATGGCTTCAGCCAACAATGATCAATTAATCTAATCAGCTGCTACCTTTGGGACAGGGTATGTGTCTGTGCCTCATTGCTGGCAGACTCTGGAAATCACATGCACCCAATGAATAAGGTAATAAAATGTGGATTAGAAGTGAGATGGATGTGCTTCAAAACACATAGGAATGACCAGTAGAGCCTAGTTGGTGGAAGATTCAACCAGAGTGAGAGGTATCAGCCTGCATGAGTCAACCCCAGTGTTCAAGGGGAGAGCTGGAGAAAGGGCTTCACTGCTGGAAACAAACCTGTGCAAGGGCACACCACCTCCCCCAAGGAGAGAAGCCCAGTTTTCACAATGAAAGCACAGTCCCTACTCCAAGCGGCTGGTTCCTATCCTTCTTGGACTTCTGTCCCTCCTGGGTGTCCTCTGCTCTTGTTTTCCAGGCCACCAGACTGTCTTCTCTCCTTTCATGCAGTCAAGCCCAGGCCTGGACTTCAGCCCTTTCTTTGTCTCCCTTCAAAACAGAAACACAGGCTGGGACTTCTAACCCTTCCAAACACTGAGAAAGAACAAAAGAGAACTGAACAGAGAGAGTACATGGAACATAAACAGTCTGGTTTACAAAGCACAGGGCTGGAATCCTTATCTAGCTAATTTGATCTTGGGAGATTGTCCCTCCCATTTCGTGAAATCCCAGAGGAAGTGAGCCTGTGTCCGGCTTCCCCTCTGTCCAGCTCCTGGTCAGCAGCACATGGCAATGGCCGCCCTTTGCATCCATCGTCCAAGAGTATCCTCTTGGTCCTGCTGATCCGGAAAGGCCTCGTTCTCTTTCCCAACTTCTGCTCCCTCTCAGATTCACTTCTTGGTCTTATGAACGTGCCTGTACCTCAGGTGGTGGATACCAGGCATCAGCACAGTCCTGAGATGGGTCCTCGGCCTTCAGCACATGGTGTAGCTTCACCTGTTCAGGCCCAGCAGTGTGGCATCATCTTCTCCGTAACGACAGACACTGCTATCATAGAAACCGCCCACCCACAGTTACAGGGTCCCTTCCTCACCTGTCACCAAAGCCAGACTAGCCCCGAGAGCTGTTGTGTTCAGTGCCAGGCAATCCATTCATTCTCAAATCCCTTACATACACAGTTGCCTATAGGCACCTGTACTCAAGCATGATGCCCCCCATGAAATTTTGGCATCTCACTAACAAGCAAGGTCTAAGGTTATTAAAAGTTCCATGTCCTACTTAGTGCATTTTAAAAACACTGGGCTAACCCCATCAGCTGACCCCTTATTTAAGAGATTCAACAACAAACACTAGAGTCTTTTTATCTGAATCTCTCCTCTATTATAATAATATGTAATAATATAATCTGTTGTCAATATTACTTTCTGGAGGATCAGCTTAAATGAACTTTGGGTGAATCAACCCAATATCTTAACCATATTAAAACACAGAACACAGTCTTCTGACATTTAGGTAATGCATGGAACAAGTGAGACTCATAAGATGCAACAGGGAACTGTTGTCTTTTCTCCCACTGTCTGTTCACACTGGCTTTTTGGGGTTAAGATGATATTAGGCAGACTCCTTTACTCTTCCAATAACTCTCAGAAAATAGAAGTCCTCTGGTCAAGTTTAAGTCCGAAGAATAACCTCATTTCAGTAATGAAAATGGCCAATTCCCTGAAATAGTCAAAAGCCTGAACTTCTCCCCATACCCCCTCGCCTCCAGCTCCACTCTGCTTCAGGAAGGAAGCCTATAGTGGAGACAGAGCTGACTTCTTGCTCTCTGTCACTCCTGCCCTCCACCCCAGCTTTGCTAATGCAGTGCCTGACCTCTCCAGAGCTAACATTGGGAAATGGGGTGGAGATTAAGGGCAGGAAAGGTATTACCTGACTGGTCTTATTGTGAGCAGGTTCCAGGCCTTAGCAGGGATTTAAGGTTGACCTTCTGGTTTTGTTCAGTGTGGTGTTTTATGGGACCTTCAGAGAAAACCACCCCTCCTACCCCCCAGCGCACACATGTTCACACCATTTCTGAGGATCTCTCAACTGCAGGTCCCTTTATGAGGTCGAATGCAGCTCTTCTGGCCAGCTACTTAAAATCCCTCTCTCAGTCCTTGGGCAGCTGGAAGTGCACCTTCCATGCTCAGCTTCTAGGTAGCATTTCCGGGCAGGGTCTATGACATCCCATGCCAGCCCTCCTTCTCCTGACTACATCCAGTTAAGGTGAAATATGCACCTTTGACCCACTAGTGGTGGGAGGATGGTTTTCCATATCGTGGCCCCCTGCTCTGATGCCACCAAGCAGTTCAGCAAGATTCTCACTCTTCACATCTCTCAGGTGGGAGTCACGCACAATCTACTCACTGTGCCCCCAAATTGCAACATATCGAGCTCGCCAAGCAGCATCTCCAAAGCCCCTCTCTCCAGGCCCAGGTGAGGGGGCAGCAACCTCACCCTTCCCAATGGAGGAGTAGGTAGAACTCAGAACAACCAAAAATTGATTTCCAAAGGAATTCTATTTCTAATCTAATTCCATTTCTAACAGCTTTTGTAGGCTGGAAATGGGTAACCAGCTAAGGGTCACGAAGCCAGATCTTGCCCTCCTCCTTTGCCAGCACACTTAAGGATGGAGTGAGAGTGGGATTCTCCCTGCTCCAGCAGCTTGTTTTGGAGCACAGAAATACAGCCCAAAAGAAAGACTGTGTCTTAGCATCCAGTTGTATCTGAATAGAAATTAAAGAAACTAAATGTGGCCGAAAGAAACTAAGCTTCCATTTCCAAATTCTCTCTCCCCAACAGTTGTGAAAGTAGCCAATGATTTTCACCTCAGCTCATGTACTCACTGTTTTGCTTTGCTTAATTGTTCCTGAAACAATCATCAGTGGGTCCCACATGGAAGAGAAACCAACCAGTGCTTTAGCATCCAAGGCAGGCACTCTGAGCATCTGACCCCTTTCTACGGAGAGTATGTGTTGAGTCTCTGTACCACTGTCAGGCACCTAGCTCTGAATTAGAGCTCTCTGCTTCTCAGCAAATGGTCTGCATATTTCAGTGTCTGTGTGAGCCTCAGGATCTTCAGAAAGCCCTCATGTCCCTTTTCTCACCTCTTCCATTTGGTGATCCTCAGTATTCTCATTGTTATTTTTTAAAATAGATCCGGGATTAGAAACAGGAAGAAATTCTAGCTTAATGAATGTGTCCAAGGCTTCTCCAGAGAGCTCTAAGAATGGACTCTTCAAAGCAGACCATCTGACCAAATGTCTTTTCAAGGGGCCACAAAAAAGAGTGGAAAAATTGAAAGGCAGTTGGGAAAAGAGGAAGAGGGAAAAGTGGAGTGAAGCAGGCAAAAAAACAGAGAGAGATGGATGAAAGGGAAGGAGGGAAGAGAGAAAAGAGAGAGTTGAGAGGGAAGAGAAAAGTGTGGAGAGGGCAGAGAAAGTGGAGGAGGGGTTATTTGGGAATGAAGATTAATAGGGCTGAGAAAACATCTTGAATAAGTCACCCAGAGGTTGCTGGAGGCTACGGGTCCTCTGGAGGCCCCTGGGACAGTTTGAAGTGAGCTCTTGAGGTTGATCTGGTTCCTTGAATTAGTTGTCGAGTAATTTATTACTCGACATTGAGAGTCTTCTAGGAGTTTATCACAGTCCTTCCACTCTAGATACAGTCAGATGTGGAACTGAGGACAACAAATTATGCATCTGAACACGGAGGCGGGGGACGGGTTAGAACTCGGAACTGATCACTGATACCACTAAGTGCAGAAAAGCTGTTGGTCCTGTCTGGATGCATGGGAGAATGGGTCAGCCAACCTGGTATCTTGGGGCTTGGGAGAGTTCAGATATCAATGACCATCTCATGAGTAGATGAGGGCATGTGCGAATGGATGAATGATCACACAAATAAGTAGAGTGTTCTAGCCTAGACTCTCCCAATATAAAGGCTATAGACTGGTGGCATCAAAATCACCTGGGGAAAAATTTTAAACTATAGATTCTTAGACCATACCTTTGGAGATTCTTATTCAGTAGACCTGGGGTATTTTGAATAATTGCTGCCAAACAACTCTATGCACAGCTGAGTTTGAGAACCACGGCTCAAGACAACATGGAGAGTATTCCAGATGGAAGTTCTGGGCATCGTATATGTGCCCAATATACTAAACCCTCCACCTATGTTTTTCATTTGACAGCAAACTTGAAGAATTGGTTCATTTCCTACAAGTCATGTATCCCAAACTCTGTCGGCACTGGCAAGTCGTCTGGATGATGGCCGCAGCAATGCTGGTCTTGACTGTTGTGCTGGGGCTCTACGGTTCCTATAACTCTTGTGTGGAGCAGGCCGACGGGCCCCTTGGGAAATCCACTTGCTCGGCAGCCCAAAGGGACTCATGGTGGAGCTCAGGACTCCAGCATGAGCAGCCTACAGAGCAGTAGGAAACCCGACACCCAGCCAGTGCCCTGCTCCAGCACACAGCCTGCTGCCCTTTCCCCAAGCATGATGTGTCAGGCCCGGGCGTGGGCACACCACTGCTGCCGTCAGGGGAACAAGCAGGGGCTCTTTCACACTCGGCACCCCTATGGGAGCTATTCACACACAGTAACTGATGTTCTTGGATGATCAACAAAAAGCATCAGTGGACAAAGAAGTGGCCTTCACCAGGGAACTCCAGCGGAAGGGACAGTTGCCTGCACCAGCTCAGATGGCTGGGGAGAAACAAAACACCTTCCTTACAGGCGACAGTGCGAAGCCCACTCCCCCTCCCCATTTTCCTCTCTGCCATCGATCGGAAATCAGGAAAGATTGTGTCTAAAGGCTGACTCTGCCCCCAAGGATCAGACCTGGAATTTGGAGTCGCACGTGAATACCTTCCCATTTCCCATCTCATTCTTACTGACTCTCCTTCAGCCTTCCCTTCTCCCCTTTGCAATCAGAGTTTCTCTTTACAGAAGTCAGAAAGTTTTCTCAGAAAAACATTTAGGCTGATTTTTAGCTCAGTGCTTGAAATGAAATGGGAAGATGTAAATTAACATATATTCCTCTGTACACATACACAGAGCACACACACACACAGCACACACATGCACGAAGCCAACTACCCTCCAAACGTGTGCTCTGGGTGTGTGTTCGGGTGAAAGCCAACCCACAGATTTTCCCTAGGTGTGGGGCAGCCACTAGGCACCTGTTCAGTGAGCTTTCCACGTGGACTTAAGATGTTTGAGAAACACTGAAAACTCATGGCTTCCATGGCGAACTTGCTGGTCTCTATTTCCAGGGCTAATTCTGAGCTGCTGTAGAGCACAGTCTATCCCCTCTTTGTTGTCTCTGGTTGAGAGCAGTTAACCCGCCTCTCAGGGGGAAAGAGGAGACACGATGCACTTTCAGCTTCGCTGTGCCCACGTGCGAGTGTGCATCTCCACTGCAGTGTCCCAGTTTCGATGGGATTTCCAACCAAAGTGTAGGTCTCAGAGCATTCCCATTGTTTAGCAGAAAACTGAGAGTGCATCCCACCTCCAGCTGGACTTCTCGCTCCACCTTGACAGCCGCTACCTGCCTTCTTGCCTCATCAGTTCTGGGGGGGTGCTGGTTTCTGTGTGGGTTTTATGGTGGTGGCTTTGCTGTTGTTTTTGTTTTGCTGTTGACATTTGTTTTTGTTTCTGACACTCATATAGAACTTACTATGAGCCAAACACTGTCTTAGGTATATTATATAGGGATTCATTCATTGAGTCCTCAAGAAAAAGAAAAAACTATGACTCTTCCCATTTTCAGATAAGGAAACTGAAGCACAAAAAACGCAAAGTAACTTGCCAAGGATACCCAGTTAGTAAATCATGGAGCTGGAAGTCAAACCCAGCCAGACTGGCCCCAGGGGCTGTGCTCTCAACCCCTGCACTAAATTGCCTCTTCCAGAGGTCTCCTAACTGGACATCTTACATTCCAGTCCCACTCCCCTGAGTGGCCCTTCAGCCACTCCAAGCCATTTCTGGTTCCCAGACTAAATTGTTTTCTCTCACTAGTTTTTCTTCTGCCGCTCTCCTCTTTTCTTCTGGTCACACCTTAGGACCAAGTGCAAAAATCATCCCCTCCATACACCTTTAATGGCCTCCCTCCAACTCCCCACCATACCCCACATAATAGGTCACACCCTTCTCTGTGCTTTCTGGCACTTTTTAAACATTTTCATTACTACTACTAATGACCATGACTATAGTGTATCAGAATAACTTATTTATGGGTCTGCCTTTCCTAGCATTTTTCCTCAAAGACAAGAACCATGTCTTACCCATTCTCTGGGTAAGCGCCTAGCATGGTGGCTGATGCTTGGGAGGGTATCATTAAATGTTGGTCAAAAGAACAAGTGAGCATTCAGGGGGGTGGAGAGCAGTCTGGGAACAGCTGACGTTCTGCATACTTCCCGACACCAGCATCATCACCACCACCAACTCAATGAAAAAAATAACATCTTTATTAGCCTCGACTTATTCCAGTATTTTTCAGTCTACTCTGTGACCTGATTAGCAACAACATTTCCAAGCTCAAGGGCCAGGCTTGATGCACCCTCTCCTTTCAGAAAGACCCACCTAGGTTAGGCCCCACTGTAAAAACCACCTGTTGTTTTAAGGGGGGTATCCTTTCCAGTGGCTAGAAAACCACTGTGAGAGAAGCCCAAGCCAGGGTTGACCAAGGATGTGCCATTAAGGTAAAGAGGTGCAGATCACGGCAGATGGACTTTGGCTGCATGGATGGGTGGTTTGCCCTGCCTCTTCCAGGGGGACTGGATACACTGGAGGACGTTTAGGCCCTCAAAGCCAAGTACAGGATACAAATGGAGCTCCAGAGAGGCTGGCTGTGGGGCAGGACTCTAGGCTGGCAACATCCAGTCTCAGCCTCCCGTGAAGAAGGACCAGGCTGAGCTGGCCCATCGCCCACTTGGTCACAGGGTTCCCACCTTTGTTTCCTATTGAGACAAAGGCCAGGAGAGGAGCTGCAGTGACCTCTTGACCCTCCAGCTGCTCCACAGAAAGGCCTGCAAGGATGTTTCCAGACCAGGCCCTCAGCCAAACGACTCTGTGAGTAAAGGGAGGTTGAGAACGAGAAGGAGCAAAAGAGTAACCACGGGTATTCCTGAAAACAGACTCCTAGGTATTTCTTCAAGAAAAGCAAAGATGACCTGAGGCAATTGGAACTGTTGCCAAAGCAGCAGTGAAATGGACAGAAACAGGCCCTGTATTTCCAACAGTGATATTGATCTGAAATAAAAGTTCCCTTCAAAATGCCTCTGAGGTCTGACATTTCTGCTTGGCCCTAGGACTCTCTGTATTGCTCCCTGTGTACAGCCTGGCCGAGTAAGTGGAGAGGGAGATGCTGGATTTGTGTATCACTGGCTGTCAGCTCCTAATGTTGTTAAACCTCACACAGGTGTGCTAGCCTTGAAATATAGAGTGTCACATACCTGAGTTTGAAAATAAAAGCACATTTCCAAACCTTTGGCAGCAGCTGAATGCCTCCTCATTTTGTGGAGCTGGGCCACAACCTTGCCCAACCCTGAATTAGAATCTACTTTCGGATAACAGTGCCTCCCAGAAGTCCCCAGCCCTCGGGTCACTGTGGGCTCCCTCCCAGGGGCTGGATCAGTTCCTCTCCTCGTCCTCATTCCTGATCCTAGTTTCCTGTATCTTCCTGGCCTACGTTTTTTTTGTTGTTGTTGTTTCTTGTTTTTTGTTTTAATTCATACATTTTGCTGTGATAGAGAGTGTTAAGTTTTCACCAGTCTGATTTCCACATCTATTTTTTTTTAAGATTTTTTTCAGTGTGGACCATTTTTAAAGTCTTTGTTGAATTTGTTACAATATTGCTTCTGTTTCATGATTTGGTTTTTTGGCCACGAGGCATGTGGGATCCTAGCTCCCCGACCAGGGATCGAACCTGCACCCCCTGCATTGGAAGGCGAAGTCTTAACCACTGGACCACCAGGGAAGTCCCTAGTTATATGTTTTAGTCTTTTCTTGCAGCTAGGGGCAAGGGAATGCGGACCTTCCAGATCCAATTTCCTACATAGACTCTCCTGCCCAGTACTTTATATCCTCTATATTCCCCCTTCTGCCTGCCAAATTCAGAGCATTCAGTTGAGGACCTGAGGCCCAAGAAGTTGGTGGGACCACCAGGTGGAAGCTAAGTCTTTGAATGGGTGCTCACAGAATTCAACTGTGACATGAGCAAGAAATAAAATTGTAGTATATTAAGCCACTGAAATTCAGGAATGTTTGTTATAGCCATTAGCCTACCCCAACTAATGCCTACAGAACCAGAAACAGGGTACTTCAACAACAAATTTTCAAAATATGAGACCCTGGCTTAGCAGTCAAGTGGTAGGAAACCAGAACACTGATATCAGGGACTAGAAATATGGTGACCTATGTTGTGAAGAAAACAAAAATATTTGGTAAAATCGTACCCATGGTAACTTGAAAGACAGTCCATGGGCAGCCTATAGCTCTAGGAGAAGTAGCTGGAAAGAATCAGAGCGTTGGAGTGTGTGAACCTTTATTGGCTGCCTTTTGAGAGGTATTGCAAGAAAAAGAAGTACTTGGGAAAGAAATGGCTATTTGGAAACAGAAAGGAAAAAGGATATAGAGTTCTTAGATTGAGGCTTAGAAAACCTGACTGCTTCTAAACCCCAAACAGACTGAAAAGCACTTGAGTGAAAAAGAAGCAATAAAACTTTTCAGCTGAATTCAGATCAGAGCAGCCCTATGGTAAAGGCCAGATTAAGAATATGGCCCTTCCATCTGTGGTTTCTAATGAACTCAGGGTAGCCACCACTGAATTAGAGAGGGGGGAGCATAGGGCTGAGAAAAAGAAATACATCTTGAGAATTGTGACTGGGAAAGGATTTGGGGTGTGATCATTGCACATGGAATCAAATGGAAGCAAATAGATCAGAAACCTAAGTTTGTGAGGGAATTGTATTTATTGTACAGAGATACAAGCCAGGACTAAAAACTCCTTTGATTGTTAAGTTAGAAAACAACTTTTGGGATCCTAAGCTTATATCAGCAGAAAGCAGATTGTACAAGCTGTGCTACCCCCAAGGAGCCCGTACTCCCTAATTCCCACTACAAATGTGGCCAAGGAAGATTCTATCCAATGAAGGTGGACATGGGACGTGGGAGTTTCTCCTAGAAAGCAGAATCGGGATCTAATCAAAGGTAGGTAACTGTGGTTGGCAAAATTTCTAAAATGCCTCCTCTCAAGATGTACCCCCTAACCCAATCCCTGGAACTTTTGAACGTGAGACATCACTCCTCTTATGTTACATGGTGCGGTTGACTTTCAGTAGGGAGACCCTTTCTGGTTCTTTTTTTCCCTTCCTGTCTTCCTTCCTTCTTCCTTTTTGTAATACTTTAGCAAATGCTTGAAGGCTAACTGTCCTTCAGGTGTGATGCTAGCTTTAAGGATAATGACGAAGAGAACACAATTTCTGCTTTGCTGTCTGTCTGGCTCCATGGTGATAGGGGAGTCATGTATATTTCTGAGGTCTCCGTAGCCTAGGTCTTGTGCTCACCCAAGTAATGAGGTCTAAACTGCAGCTATTTTTTTTTTTAAATAAATTTATTTATTTATTTTTAGCTGTGTTGGGTCTTCGTTTCTGTGCGAGGGCTTTCTCCAGTTGCGGCGAGCGGGGGCCACTCTTCATCGCGGTGCGCGGGCCTCTCACTATCGCGGCCTCTCTTGTTGCGGAGCACAGGCTCCAGACGCGCAGGCTCAGTAATTGTGGCTCACGGGCCTAGTTGCTCCGCGGCATGTGGGATCTTCCCAGACCAGGGTTCGAACCCGTGTGCCCTGCATTGGCAGGCAGATTCTCAACCACTGCGCCACCAGGGAAGCCCTAAACTACAGCTATTTAAGGGATATTCCCCTGGTCCCTTAGAAGCTCTCTATGTTTGTGCAGAGCAGATTCTCCTTTCATTATTGGTATCTTCCACACCAACATCTAACTTTATGACCAATAACTTTTGTACGGGAAAGAACTAGTTATCCATACACTATTCCTATAAATGACATTCCTTTTGGAGAAAACTAATAACCCTTTGCCCAAGGCATTACTCTCAAGCCAGATTTCCATAATTGCCATGGAAGATAAACCACTGAAACTCTAGCAGGGGAAACAGAGAGTGCAGACAGCTTGTACACAGTGCAGATAAATCTCACATTCATCAAACAAAAAAGAGGAAGTCTAAATTGAATTTTCACCTACCAGAATATGAGAAGTTATCAAAGAGAGAGTTATTATATAAAGGACCCCTGTGGTGACCACTATTGTAAAGCATTAAATGACTGATTTTGTAAATTGCCCCCCTAGTCATGTTTTGCATGAATTTTAATGTGTCTGGTTTCTTTGAAGCAGGAATCACCTGTAGCGGGGTAGAAATTGCAAACATATAAAGAAATCCTGAAGGGAAGCATGAGGACTCTGTCCTTGGTATTTAAATAATCATTCATTTTCATGAGCCTCAGCCTCATTCCCCCACAGATCACAAGGATATGCAGTTGGAAAAAAAAAACCCCACTGATAGTGGGAGGAAAAGCAGCACAATCCATGCTCAGTCTCCTTTAGAGACAGAGGCATTCCTAAGAGTATATAAATGATCGGGCTCCACAGTCAACAATGAACCGGGTAAGAACCGAGCTGGCGGGGGAGGTAGGTGGGGGCAGGGAATATGGGAATTGGGGAAACCTTCAGCAGTTCACCCTGTGCTATCTGCCTTCCTCGTTTGTGTGTTTTCTGAGTCAGCATTAGCTAAATTTTCCAGAAAGCCATCCACAAAGTACAGCCTGGGCATTCAAGGGACGTCACTCATTTCCCCTAGTGACCTTGACAAGTCAGAAGCTTGAAAGCAGGGAAATCCGGATGTCTCAGTTATGAAGTGGAGCCGTGTGGGCCCCCACTTACTTCCAGAAGTCTCCATCCAGACTGGTGATCGTCTGCCTCTGATACTGCTGGTGCCCATCTGAGGTGCTCCTCTGGCTCTGAAGGGGCTGGCACAATGGCCAAGTACTTCAGCCTGGTGTTGCTTCTTGCCTCTATCTGGACCACAAGGCTCCTGGTCCAAGGCTCTCTCCGCACAGAAGGTAGGTTTCTTACCAGATTGCCAACCTGAGGCAAGGCAAGATCTTGCAAATTGTCCTAGGACTATTAAGTTCTTGACTGAATTTCTGGGGTGGAATGGCGCTCAGTGTCGACAGAAGATCTCATTGGTAGTATTGCTCTGCCAGAAATATTTTCACCATGTTGTCAACTTCACCAAAATGATTCTCATTTACCTTTATGTTATCTTGACTTTTATTTTTGGTTATGGGATATTTTTATGAGAATATTTTGAAACAGAACATTGAGGAGAAATCACTTGTTTTAAAAAATGTTTCATTGAAGAAGCAAAGGCATGATTGTGAAAAATTTTAAGCAATCACCTAGCCTGGGGAAAATGGTTAACTTTCACAGAATATTGGCCTGTTTTATATTTTTGGAAGTGTCAGTATCATTATTTTTAGTTTTACTGTACTATCATGGAATGCTTACGTTTTTAATATGCAGTAAATAGCAAATTAACTGAAAAATATCTGTGAAAATGTAGGTCTGAAAATTAGTCATCAGCTCCCTACCAAAGGAATGACTTGAAATGATTCCTGGGCTTTTGAGCTGCCTAAATGGTAACCTCATTCTGCACTGTAGGCAAGACAAAATTGTAACCACAAATCACTCATGGCTGCTCTGGGCAAATGAAAATATGAGCACTTTAAAAGGAAAATTATGTGTTCCTCTGTTGGAAGATGCCCTGAGGTATAAAATATGTCGGGAACAGGCATCTAGAGTTGATTCCGATATTGTCATATTCCATTTTATGAGGGAGGTTAGAGTTAATATGGTTGATTTTTTTTTTCAAATACCAGAACTGTTACTTTCAAATAAGTTTGGCCCTCTTTGACATCTCCCTGGGGAGACTATTCACTTTTCCCCCAAATACTGCCATTAATCCTCAAACTATTATGGAAATTGTTCTTTGACATTGACTCAGCAGTCTTTGGACCATCCTCAATAATGGCAAAATTTTCCTAAGGGAATTGAAATTTTGGAAACAACTGAAAGTTATACAGAGCCATGATTAGGGAAAAGGTGGTTGATGAAGGTGAGTGGATGAGGATGGGCGCTAGTATTTTTGAGGGCCTATTTTTATGTACTATACATAGTATATAAAATATATATAAGAAATGTATATATATATTTCTTAAGAAGACACTTTATAGATGAAGGAACAGGCTCAGTGAGGCCAAGCAACTTGCCTAATGTCATGAAGGCAGTAAATAATAAAGCTTGGGTTTGAATTCAGCTCTGATTCCTAGGTATATACTGTTTCTGCTATGCTTGTTGTTTCCTAAGAAAGCTTGAGGAAGGGGTTACTCGAATATCACTTGGATTCCAGCTCCCTGTTTTTGTCCTTAAACAGGAAAGCATAAAATCTATGAATATTTGTTGACTGCCTACTGTGGACCCAGGCTCCACTAGGTACAAGTTATATAATTTTAAAATTCTGACAAAAATTCTGTAAAGAAGATATAACCATAACTTGGGCTAACTTGCCCAAGGTCCCACAGCCAATTAACAGTAGAAGAAATATTCAAAGCTAGGTCTATTGCCAAGAATAGGTCTATTGCCAAGAATAGGTCTATCATTACTCATAACAATAATATTTAGAGTAAAAATGATGTATGATGAGAGTATCAAGACCACATTACAGTGTAATTAATATACCTTCTCTACAGGTATTCCCAAAGAAGCAGCCATAGCAAGCTTATGAGTGAAATGGGCCAAATTCCAGGACAAATGGTGTGTTCCGAGAGTTCAGCTCTAGTGGTGTGTGTGTGTATATGTGTGTTTGTGTGTGTGTTCATCTTCCCCCCCCCCCCCATTGCACAGTGGGAAGCAGAACAGTGTCCTAGTTAAGAACTGAGGTTTTAGTATCAATCATAATTGGGTTTGTGCCCCCAAACTGCCACCTAGTTGCTGTATATCCTTGGGCTCGGGAAAGTTACTTAATCTCCCTGAACCTCAATTTTCTGTCAAAACAGACAGGGTTTGGCACAGAGTGGCATCTACAGGTGATAGAAGTTGGAATTAACATTGACATTAGTATTAATATCAGTGTTGGCGTAGGTATTAGTGCACACAGTCATAAGAGGCTGTTCTGTCACAAACACTCATATTGGGTGTTGGCTCTCTGGTCTCTCTTTTGGTGAGAGCAGGGTCTGGAAGCAAACAAGGCTCTCCATAAATACCATACGTCATATTCATTTCCCTTCCCCCAGCCCCCTGCTCCACAGCAAGGTCACATGGGGGACTTAGAAATGCTCCTTCCATGTTTGCAAGAAGAAACTTCCTTTAAATTTAAATACCACCTTAGACAGTGGTCAAAGCATTTGACTAGGAATCCAGTGCACAGATCTGTGTTCAAGCAATTACTTGGGAGATTGAAACGCCCTTTTATGAACTTTTGTGGATGAAGCCCAGTTGGAACAAAGTACCAAAATGCAATGCAAATTTGCAATTTCATACAGGTCTATAAATCCCAGAACCCAGAGAGAAGGGATCAAAAGAACTCTCAGATCTGTTAGATTTTGAGTAAGATATTATTCACATCTTAACTGTTCAACTGCTTCAGCTTCCCTAGGGAGATCAGTCATTAGCAGACTAAAACCAAAGTGCTTTGAAGGTAACGATACTATGTTATGATTTATTGAGTGCCTACTGTGTGACCGGCACTATGCTAAGCATTTTTTTTAAATTTATTTATTTATTTATGGCTGTGTTGGGTCTTCGTTTCTGTGCGAGGGCTTTCTCTGGTTGTGGCAAGTGGGGGCCACCCTTCATCGCGGTGCACGGGCCTCTCACCATCGCCGCCTCTCTTGTTGCGGAGCACAGGCTCCAGACACGCAGGCTCAGTAGTTGTGGCTCACGGGCCCAGTTGCTCCGCGGCACGTGGGACCCTCCCAGACCAGGGCTCGAACCCGTGTCCCCTGCATTGGCAGGCAGACTCTCAACCACTGCGCCACCAGGGAAGCCCACTGCGCCACCAGGGAAGCCTGCATTTTTATTTGAATTAACTCATTTAACTTTCACCACCCTATACAATAGATACTGTTATTCTTTCAATTTTCTAAATGTGGAAACTGAGGCTCGAAGAGATGAAGTAACCAGCCTAAATTCACAGAGCCAGCAAGCGACACAGACTAGATTCAAATCCAGGTCTGACTTTCAAAGTCTGCTTCCTTTATTTAGTTTCTCTGCCATGCAAGCTTTACTATCTGACTCCTCTAGGAACTTCTGAGTAAGCCTGCCCCCCAATGGTCAGAGAAGGTTCACTTTCTATTATACCAAGTGCAACATTTTTCAGCCCATCTCAGAAATAGTGCTGTCCCCAACAGACATTGGAGTCTTGTTCACTATTCTGTTAACCAGAGCCCTGGATTCTATCTTTCTCAAAGTCTCAGACCCTTCATTTTATAGACTCCAAAAAGGTTTGCAGAAGCTGCATCCCCTAGACTGCACCCCAGGAACTGGTAGCCAAAGCCTCCATGTAATGAACAAGGAACCTGAGTGCAGTGAGGGACGATGGACTCGGACCTGGTGAGAGGTACAGCCTGGATCCGGGCAAGCACCTACCTAACCCAGCAGGGTGTCCTTGTGGAAAATGTCTGGTCTGTGTCCTATTATTTCTAAACTTCAATCCCAGCTGCTGCTTTGAGACAATGATGCTCTACTAGGAAGGAGAGCCTGAGGGCTAGGGGCAAGGACAGCAGCACACTGAGGGCCTATGTGATTCCTTTGCAGAGCTTTCCATCTCAGGACCATGCAGAATCATGGGAGTCACTCTTGTGAACAAAAGGACACACCCGCAGCTGAATTTCACAGAAGCCCAGGAGGCCTGTAGGCTCGTAGGACTAACTCTGGCCAGCAAAGAACAGGTTGAAGCAGCATGGAAATCTGGCTTTGAGACTTGCAGGTGAGAAACAGCTGGATTCACAAACACTGTGGGAGCTCTTTTGGCTCTGTGTTCTTGTTCAGCAACAGAGATCAATGCATCCACTCAGTTCATGTGTATTCTGTTACAGCTATGGATGGGTTAAAAATCAGTTCGTGGTCATCCCCCGGATTATCCAGAACCCCAAGTGTGGGAAGAATGGGGTGGGCGTCCTGATTTGGAGAAGTTCACTCAACCAACAGCACAGGGCCTATTGTCACAACTCATCTGGTGAGTCAGATCTGCAGGCTCTCCACATGGCATGTTTTGTCTGGATTTCAATAGCTCTATAACCATTCTGAGAAGAGTAACCCTCAGCAGCAGCAGAAGCAATCATGGTGATGGCCACTGAATCCTCCCAAGACTGCCTCTTTGACCAGGGTAGAGGTGTCCCTCTCAGAGCAAAAAGTTAGAGAAAATATGACAGATCGGCAACATAGGGAGAGGGCATCCCTGGAGGCTCCATTACCCACCCCGCCTTCATCCTACAAGATAAACAGGACGAAGGGAAGGAAACATCCACTATGGACAAAGCAAGGTACTAAGTTATCTCGCTGAACCTTGACAATCTCCATAGGAGGTGTGCTTTATCATCCGTATTTTGCAGATGAAAAAGCTTAGCTTCAGAGGACACAAGTACATTCGTCTAAGGTCTCCTTACTATGAAGATTCACACACAGATCTAACTCTTTCCTTTATCCCACATTCCTTTACAGGAGTGGAAATTCAGATGCTACATTAGATGTTTTTAAGAACAAGACCCAATTTTCATTTTATGAAGGAAGGAATTAAAGCTAGAAAATAGAACTGATTTGCTCACAGTCATCCTTTTAACCTTGTTGGGAGACCTTGGCGGCCTTAGCCCAAGTGCTTTACCTAAGTAACTTCTCAGAAAGTTTTTCTTTGACTAAACACTTGTTCTCACTTTACCATAAGAACCTCTGTCTGATTTATTACTCTTCACACATACTCATAAATCTGACCTTCTAAAGGTCAGATGGCTCAGTGGTCATTCTCTAAGATCCAAGAGATAAAAGGGCACCAGCAGTGTTCTGTTGCCCAAAGGCAGCATAAGGTCCAAGCGGTTCTGTGAACCAGGGAGCCTTGGCCCAGGAAGGGCCGTGAAAGAGACTTTGTCCACTTCCCTCACTTCATGGATGAAACGACTGTAGCTCAGAATGGAGGTTTGCCTTATTCAAAGTCTTACAGTCAGCTAGAGGCCAAGTCAAGACTGGACCATAAGCTTCTTCCCATATTTTTTTCACCATCCTCCTCCCCTTGCCTCTGCCGCCTATCACTTTTGGCTGTGGAATTGGTGGTTTGCATGCTTGCTCATCTGACGGCCAGTCCCTGACGGTCAAATGGCCTGGCCTTTTAACTTCCTGGCCTTCCTGCCAGCTGTCAATGCAATGATAGGACACCCAGCCCTATGGACTAAATGAAAAGGAGTCAGGGGAGATGACTTGGATTTACGTGTTTCCCCGTGGTTTCATTTAACTTGTGTTTCCATTCCCTGCGCTTCCTATATACTTAAAGTTAGGTGTAGAGGCTTGATTAGATTCATGTTCACTAGGTTTGACAAAAATACTTGATAGATGATATTGTGTACTTTAGATCATATCCCAACAAAAGGCCCTTAATGTAAGTATGTCCCACTATTACATGCTAACTTTGATCATTTGAATAAGACGGTGACTGCCAGACCTCTGATGAACTCAGGTATGTTTTCCCCTTTGCAATGAGGAGGTAACCTATAGTGTGATATTTTGGCACCATGCTAATAGTCTGACCCCCCCCAATCATCTTTTACCTAATAGTTCAAGCAGACATTGATGATCCTAGCTGGAATCAATTATTATATGCAGGACTGCAAAATGATAATTTTCTAAATCTATTCTTCCTTCTACATTTGTTAGCTGGCATTCTTTGATAAAGAAGAATCTCTCTCTCTCTTTCTCCCTCTCTGTCTCTCTCTGTCTCTCTCTGTCTCTCTCTCTCTCTCTCTCACACACACACACACACACACACACACACACACACACACACACATATCTCCTCCCTCCCCTTTATACTACTATGGACATGGTAGCATTTTACTTACTCTGTGTTCAATATGTTATAATCAATTTTACAATTATTATTCTTTCTGATGCTCAAATTGTCCCAAATTTGGCGAGTGGGAGCCCCTTCTAGTTGACTTTTGTTTTCGTCCCATTAGTATTTGAGCAAGTCATTGCTTTCTGGCTTGATAACATGTCCCAGGCTCACTTTGTACTTTCTTTATCCCACACATGGAATCAGCCATTTATTTCTCCAAGGGACCTTGGTTCTTTTTAATAGAGAATGTTGATTCGAAACCAAGATCTGCATGCAAGTTGTTCTCATTACTGCTCTCATTTTCATTGCTTCTCAGTCCTTTTTAGTGGGCAGCTAGGAAAAAATATACATATATATATTGCATTTGCATTGATATTTCCAACTCAAATTTAACAATTCAAGTTTTTTCTTTGTTTACTTTGTTCTATACTTGCATGTTTTTTCTCTTATATGGAAAATTCTTGTTCCCAATAAATAATATATTTTCTTATCCTACAATAATTTCAAAATTATAAAAACAGCATTATTGGGAATAATAAACCTACTGAATGGAATTTGCAATTCCTTTGCATTTCTTTTAATCCTCAGAAGACATCCCTCTAAGGATGTACTGTCAGAGAATTGTGTACAAAAGTGACCTGAGAAAATTTGCTACCCTGTGTGGTTATGTTATCATTTTGGAATAAATCAGGTTCACCTGCTTCTGTCTGCCATCTTTGTGAGGAACAGAGTTACCCTAGCCCTCATCTTCACACTAACCTAAACTTACCCTATGCTTCTTTGTTTTTGTAACTTTCTTTTTTATTGCTATCTTGTGAGCTCTGAGGATCACAGTAACCCTAAACCTGACCCCAAACCTTATCCTAATTGTCTTTCTTAACTGCTGTCTTTGTGAGCTTTGGGAATCAGACCAAAGTGCTTCTTGTGCTCGGCGTGCACCACCTGTTTCATGCTGTTCCCTCTGCCACAATGCCCGTCCTCTTCATCACCTGGCTAACTTGTGTTCTTTATTCAAGTCTCAAGTACCGTCTTCTTCAGGCATCCTTTCTATACCCCTGCCTCCTATCTTTCCTCTTGGACACCAACCACTCTGTGTTTAATATCCATCAAAGCATTTGGCACATTCTAGAGAAATTATACTTGTAGTTTGGAGGGAAGGAGAGCCAGGTCCTAACACTTCCAGGTGAGACACATTGTGCCCCCGACCAGTAAGGGACCACAGGATCAGATTGCCGTTGCTCCCTCACGTGGCGGCCTTCCTGGCTACACTTAATGAACAGAGAGGCAAAGGAAACTAATTCTTACAGATATTACAGATTATGCCATAGATTCTGCTAGGCCCTACACATTTACTGTCTCATTGATCCTCAGTGAAACGATACAAGTGTACCACTTCTACTTTCCAGGAGAAGTAGCTGATGCTTAGAGTGTGATTTGCTGTGGCAACGGTCAATAAGGGACAGAGCCAGGATTTAAACCTTGAGCCCTGCCACTTCCACGTCACCTTCCCTGGTGATGACCACACGTCAGTAATATACCAGGCTCAGGGTGGGTCCTTCACATGAGTATTTTTTAAAAGTTCCCCAGATGATTCTAACCCACAGCCAGAGTTGAGAACCACCTTTCTCTAGAAGATCTCTAAGATACAAGTTTTAGAATTCCAGATACTTTTGTGTTCTCCTATTTTTGTGCAATTGCAATAATCTCCTTCTTGGCTCCTGGTTGCCCTTTCTCCCATCTCTATTTCATCCTCCACACACCTCCTCTGATGATTACGTCCCTCCTCTTCTCCACAGCCTTGGGTGGCTTCCTATGAGAGAATCTGATGTGCACTCTGAAGACTTTTGCATGTAAAACTGGGCACATATGAGAACTTCTGTATATCACTCGGAAGGTTTGCTGCCCCCAGTTGAAAATTCCTTCTCCTACAGAATAAATTCCAAATTCTTTACCATGGCAATTATGACTCTTGATATACTGGCTCCAACCTATCTTCCCAGTCTCATCTCCTACTTGCAGTTTTTCATGCTCCCCATCATACACACACCCTACACGCCAGCCACATTGTGCTCCTTGTCATTTTCTGACGTACCTACACTTTCAAACTTCTGGATTCTTGGGTCACGCTGTTCTTATTGACTGGGATATCCTATTCCCTCTTCCATACTAGATGACCTGGAGCTCTATTCCAGCCATACCAGCCTTCTAGTCATCAAACATGCTGAGATTATTCAACTTCAGGCTCTTGAACTTCCTGTTCTCTTTACTTGGAATGCTTTTGCCCTAGATCTTCAATGACTTGCTACTTTTCATCATTCAGGTTTCAGCTTAAGTATCACCTCCCCAAAGAGACTTACTCTTATCACCTTATCCAAAGTATCTGTCCCCATTCCTGCCCCTTCCAGTTTGATCCTTATCCTGTTTAAGTATCTTCTCAACATTTATCATCCTCTGAAATTTCTGGCTTATTTTTTTTTATTTTATTGTCTCTATCCTTCTTTCCAATAACATATAAGCCCTTATGAGCAAGGAATTGGTCTTATTTGCACCACATCCCTAGCATCTAGCACAGCACCTGGCACAGAGATGGAGCTCAATAAATATTTGTTGAATGAGCGCATTAACCCTCCACATCCTGCTCATGCCGTCTGCTCTGTGAATCCCCAGTTATCGCCCCCTAGCCTCATCAAAATACTTCTGTCCTCTTGGAAACAGGAATCATCCCTTATTTGTCTCTGTATTCTCAGTTCCCAGCGCAGTATATCGTGTTCAGTATACTTTGCCCCTGATATTAAAAAATGTTCATTTTTTTGAAGGAAGTATATAGCACATGCTTTAGAACGGGAAATGTAGGTAAGAACCCAGGGCGGCATTTGTGGTATAGTGGTGAGCATAGCTGCCTTCCAAAGTCCAGGGCAGAGGTCAAGGATGATGCCTATTTGAATAGAGGTCTTTTCAAAATGAAATGAATAGTGTAAAATATTGACTGAATGCATGTGGGGTCAAAATGTTTTATCATGTTTACCATGACCTTGGTTGGTAACTTTTACTTAATTTTCAAAAATAATAGAATAACTTTTTCTTCATGGCTAACATTCCAGCTGCTGCTACCCCCATCACAAATAACTAGAGATTTAAAAGAGATGCAAATGCATATTGTAATATATTGCATGGCTCTGCCATTTACTGGCTACGTGATTTTAGGCAAGTTATTCAATTTCTCTGAATTTCAGTTTCTTCCTGTATAAATGAGAGTTTTATAAAATTGTTTAATGAAGTGCCATGGTTGGCTCAGAGCAAGATGTTCAACAAATACTAGTTTCCTCTCTACCACATTCAACAGATTGGAGAGCAAACCTACATCCCTCCCCTGTCTCCCACCTCCTTTAAAAGAAATTTTTTTTTTTGATGAGCACAGAGAAATCTGGTTTTAGTAGATCTTTGTCCTCAAGTGGTGTCATGTGTGTATATTTGGTCTCCCCATCTACTCCTTTCTTCATTTCACTTTTCCTTCCTTCGTTTATTTTTTTCTTTTTTTTTTTATAAATTTATTTATTTTATTTATTTATATTTGGCTGCTTCGGGTCTTCGTTGCTGTGCACGGGCTTTCCCTAGATGCGGCAAGCGGGGGCCACTCCTCATTGCCATGAACGGGTTTCTCATTGCAGTGGCTTCTCTTATTGCGGAGCACAGACTCCAGGCACGCCGGCTTCAGTAGTTGTGGCTCACGGGCTTAGTTGCTCCATGGCATGTGGGATCTTCCCGGACAGGGGATGGAACCCGTGTCCCCTGCATTGGCAGGTGGATTCCCAACCACTGTGCCACCAGGAAAGTCCCCTCATTCCTTCCTTTAGACATCAAATATTGAGCATGTATTATGTGCCAGCCACATTGCACATACCATGATGACCAAGACAGACAGGAATCCTGCTTCCAGGGAGCTCACAGTCCAGTGGGGAGCAGTGTAGCAAGAATCATGACAAGGGAAGTACAAGGAGGTACAAGAATGTATGTCTAGGGATCCAATCTGGTCTTCAAGTCTGCCTAAGAAAGAGATATTCAGTCTGAGACCTGAGGGACAAGGAAGAGCTAAATAAAGAGGGGCAAAGAGTCTTACAGGTGAAGAAAGCATCCAGGTCAAAGGTTTGGATGTTAGAGAAAGCATATCAAAGAGCTGAAGGAATTCTAGCATGGCAGGGGGAATGAGAGAAAGACCGATCAGGTGAGGCTGGCCATGTCAGCAGGGACCAGATCATGGAAGGCCTTATAGGCTGTGCAGTACAGGCAGTCAGGGAAGGATTCTAAAGGAAGAAGTGATATGATTATATTTACATTTTTGTAAGACCATTCCAGCTGCTGTATAAAGGGATTGGAGGAGAGTAAGACTAGAGACAGGCAGACCCATTAGGAGGCTATTGCAATACTTCCTTCTTATTTCACTTTTCCCTCCCCGGACAGATACCTGGGTTAACTCATGCTTTCCAGAAATTATCACCACCGATGATCCCATATTAGACACGGAAACTGCAACATACACCACAGAAATGATTGCCAGTGAGAGTACACACTCAGCGTTGTCTACTGAGGGACCTGACTCTACTACACCCACTGTGGCTCCTGCTCTGGCTTCCACTTCTATTCCACGGAAAAGAAAATTAATTTGCATAACGGAAGCTTTTATGGAAACGAGCACCATATCTACAGAAACTGAATCGTATATTGAAAATAAAGTGGCATTCAAGAATGAACCTGTTGGGTTTGGAGGTAAAAACTTTCTGTCTGCATTATGTGTATGTGTTAGAGAGAGAGAGAGAGAGAGAGAGAGAAAGAGAGAGAGTGTGTGTGTGTGTGTGTGTGTGTGTGTGTGTGTGTGTGTGTGTAGCAGACAATACATAGAAACTAGCCTGTATCCAGATTGGGCACTCAGGACCTGACAAATACAAATAAAAGCTTAATGCAAATTCAAATTTCATAAAGTCCTAGAACTTGAGGTCTCTAAAGAACCTTAATGATTAAACTAAAAATCATGAGTCTAAAATAGCTTCACTTTTAAAATGCAAAGACCTTTCAGAATAAATTACTATCTATTCATATGCAGAAGTTTTTAAAGTACATATACACACCTTAAATGCCTATGATTAGCAAGTTGGTTTTCCTATTTAAAGGGTCTTACACTTGATTTGCTCCAAACTTGTCATCTCAAGGCCACAGAGAGGAAATGGACTCTGCCATATTGCAACTTATAGAGTAGAGAGAGCGTGAGGCAAGGCCAAGGATTCTATAGGCAGGAAGCAAAGAAGCTCATGTGGGCCCAATGCCCTAAGTGGCCCCTGTGTGGTCACAGAGAAGGCTCTTCTGCTCTGTCTGTGGTCTCCATCACGTGTAAGGATGGGTCGTTAGAAGAGCGGTGCACAGTCATGTCTACATGGAGGAACAAGGCGTGGTCTCTGTCTCCCCCAGGTGTTCCCACGACCCTGCTGGTGCTTGCGCTCCTCTTCTTTGCTGCTGCAGCTGGCCTCGCCGTTTGCTACGTCAAAAGGTGGGGTTGTTGGCACATGGTTAGTCTCGTCATCTTTGTCACATCCACATCTTGTGTTTATCCAAGGTTGTTATCGACATTTCCTTCGTCCAAATGGAGATGGCAATCCTCTTATACTGTAAATGTTCTCCCTCACCTCACCTGTCCTCCCTACCACCCAACGTTTCCTATTATTTCAGCCCTTGTATGTTATCCGGCCTTTAGATATAGGTCAATGGCTGTCCCTTTGAATATCAAGAAATAAAAAGAAAAGATTGACATCTAGGGAAAAATGGATATGCTTTATTTGATTTTCAATTCTTTGATTTTGATGAGAGGGTGTTAAGGCCAGCCTAAAGTTTTGCCTGTAAACTTACTGTCCCATCTAAATGAAACCATCCAGGTGGGGATGGGTTGAAGTATTTGAGGGTGCATGTGTTAGCATCTCTCTGAAATAAAAGTACCCAGTGTACTATGCCAATATGGGCCATCACAAAACATTATCTGTTGTTCTATGTGTTACATAGAAGTCTCTCACTTTAATTTTGTGTTTATGCCTACAGGTATGTGAAGGCCTTCCCTTTTACAAACAAGAACCAGCAGAAGGAAATGATAGAAACTAAAGTAGTGAAGGAGGAGAAGGCCGACGATAGCAACCCTAATGAGGAATCAAAGAATACGGATAAAAAACCCGAGGAGCCCAAGAGTCAACCCAAAACCACAGTGCGATGCCTGGAAGCTGAAGTTTAGATGGAAGCTGAAAGAAATAAGAGGACACACCTGAGGTTGTTTTCCTTCCTGATACACATCCTGGTCCCAGATGGGGAGCCTAAAAGGGCCAAAGAACCAAACAAGCAAGTCTACCCTTGGTTCCTAACTAGAGTCAGCTCAGGGCTACCTTTGGACTCTGGAGTTCACCAAAGGGAATTCCCTTTTCCTTATTGCAATCCTTTCTGGATCCTACCCTCCTACCTCCAAAGCTTCCCACAACCTTTCTAGCCTGGTTATGTCCTAATAATATCCCAGTGGGAGAAAGGAGCTTGTGCAAAGCACCTGGACCTCAAACAGCTAATCAGAACATGTTTGTCAAGAGGCCTTTAGGCTGCCTGAGAATAGGTGAGCTGAGAGCCAAGAAGCCATTGAGATCAAGGCTTTGTCTGTTGATTGACTCTACAGCCCAGATCCTGTCTTCAGCTCTGGAAAGGAAACACTTATACCATCTGGCATGTCCTTCTGAGCCAGGCAAGAGCAAAAGAAGGAAGGAAAAGTTTAGCAACTTAAGGACATGGAGATTCCCGTGACTTGAGACCTAATCTCTGTAAAACCAGAATAGAGAAAAAGAATAAGGCTGAGGATATTGACAGCATTTGTCAGTAGGGACTGTAAATACAGACAGGGTCAAAGTGTTCATCTCTGAATAATTCTAGTTGGAATCACTTTTTAGAACTTATACATACTTACTTTTCTCTCTCCTGCTGCTGCTATTTTCTCTAGAAGAATATACTTTCTAGGGAAAAGAAGGTATATTCTTTTCTCCCCCCCCCAAAAAAAATCTCTTAAAAATTTCTATTTTTATCCAAGTTATAGAAATTATTACTGAATAAAATTACTGTGTTAAAAAGCAGTAAAATTTAATAAACATTTGCTGAATGCCTACTATATGTCAGGTGCTGTGCAAGTTATTACATTCTATAATTGAATATTATTAATAAAAAATCGCATATAGTAGAATGTATGAAGCTAATTTTTTTCAGTGTTGATATCCCCAGCTTATCCACTTCCAAAACCAATTTTTTTTTTTTTGCTGAGACTAATCTACTCATTATTTTCTCGTGAATATGGCAACAATTATAGCCTTAATTTATTATTAACATACCTAAAAAGTACATCATTACCTCTATACACCAAAGTACATTTTTTAGATGTCATTACCAAATGTATCACTAGCTTTCCTTTTTCCAGCAAAAGGAGTCTGAGAGGTGCAGAAATATTTGTGCTGAAAAAATAAAAGCATTTAGAAAATTTCTTTGCTCTCTTATTTACATAGATGCATTATACCTTTCATGCAAAACTGAAGTAATCTGTTATTTGCAAAAGTAAGAGAGACAATTTTGGTAGCTGAAATACATTTGTAAACCCAATAGTACATATATCATCTTGCTTCAGATGGTCTTATTTTAAGTAGGTCAAGTATACACACATAAATTCATCCTTTACTTTGGATTCAGGTCCTACATTCCAATCTGTTCCAGAGTTCACAGGAAGCTGGAGATTCAGATAGCTCCTTTGTTCTGTTTCTCTAACTTTCTCTCCCCCTCTCTCTAGTCTTTCTCTCTGAGACTGTTAATATCTTCTTCCCCTCACCAGTAACCCCACAATTCCATGATCCTTTCAGCTCAGAGGCCATAACCTGTTGGCATAGTCTTTTATGGTTGTCCCACAAATATTAAAATTTGGTTTAATTGCCAAGAATTAAACATCAAGAGATTTCATGTATTTGTATTTCCGTTCCCTTGAAAACTGGCAAGATCTGGAACTAAAGAACCCATATTCCCTCATAGCCATAATTATTAATACTGATCAGTGGCTGCCCCTTTAAATGGGAGATGCTTTCTCCACCTCACCACAGTCCTCACCACTCTCTATTGCAACCTCACACCAAAGTAAAGGTGTCATTTCCTATGGATTTTATAGTACTATTGCCTTTTTTTTCCACACCAAGCCCATTTCACTCATTTACAACCTACCTGGCTCTGAGGTCTATGAGTTTAAAACTCTGATTTGTCAGTCCTTAAGCTTTATCAGCCTCAACCAGTTCTCACGGAGTGAAGAAGAAAGAAAGGGAAAGAGCCTAAATGGTGGTCTTCTGTGTTTGCTAACTGGAAAATAATCAGATCTTCCACACTAGGTCTCCCATCCGTGAGCATCTACCGTATATTAGGATACTATCATCTTCTGTTAATTTAGACAAGAATATACCCTACTCAGGAGGAGAAAGGAGGAAAGAGAAAAACCCTACCTAGCCACATATAATCTCTAGATAGACCAAATGTCAATTGCAAAAATACTGACAAAAATGTAAAACTTCCATCGTTATGGAAAAAAGGAAATAAGAAAGGAAGGAAGGGGGGGAGGGAGGGAGGAAACTATCACTTATTGAGCACCTACTAAGTGACAGTCATTTTCACGTGTTGTTCTGTTTAACTGCCACATCTTCCTTGAGAAGGATTATTACTGTCATTTTTTATTAATTAGAAAGTTGGATTTTTAGAGGAGTTAAGTCACTTTTCTGAGGCCACATGTCTAGTTAAGTGATAAAGGTAGGATTCAATCCCAGGTCAGAATGACCACAGAGCCCACACTCCTTTCCCTACAACACCAGGCTTTCCTTGCAAATGACAATGTAGGGAAGTAAACCATTCCAATATGCAAGCTTGAAATCAGTCACTTGCCGAAAACCACAGAGGCAAAATAAGAAAGACAACTCAGGACTCTTGTCCCAACTTCAGGGAATTTTTCTTCAAATCCATTGCAATAACAAGGGAAAAAGAGAACCACTAAAAAACTTTGAGAACTACTCCCTCCCTGAGGCAGACACCAACCTCAGCAAAGACTTACCTGATCCAGCTCATATGATGAGAAAATGTAAGGCTCAGAAGGACCCAAGATAAGCTCCTCTAAACTCTCTTTTCTTAGCTAAAAAAAATGGAGCCCAGTGTCACAGACAGCTAGAAGTAGAGCCTGTTCTAGAAGTTTCCTTCTTCCTAGTCAAATTCTCTTTACTCTCCATTGAACAAAGAGAAATTGGAAGAATATGGGGGGCCATCCCAGGTCAGACCTACAATGCAGCCTACCAAAGCCAGTCTTCAAACGAGGCAGGTAGACAGCCATGTGATTATATTTGCAGGTGGTGCAAAGGAATTCCCTGCCCAGAAATTACTCTTCTCTATGCCTGTCTCTCTGGCTCAAACATTATAGATCCACTCCTTTGGACAAAGGTACTCTGTGTTGGGAAGGAGTCCCTTGTAAAATTGCATGCTTTTTATAAAGTCCAGGCCAACTGTCAGATATTAGCATGCCAATGCAGGTCCAGTAAAGACAAGCTGATTTCCAAGGGTAGAAAGCAGGATTAAAGCAGATGGCTTGAGACCCAGCGCATGCTTGCATATAGTGGGAGTTTCTAAATGTCCATTGGCTCGAACAGAATTGAATCATATTGACTTTCAAGCCAAAGAATTTTACATGTTATTGCCCTTCTCTAGACCTTTAGCTAGTGTCCAAAGCAAAATCAGCTGCTCTGGGGAAGAACAGGTTTCTAAAGACAATAATAATAATATGCAAGTAAATAAATTCTTCCTAAGGAACAGGAGGGTCACTCACACACTAAAAAAGAAAACATTTAAGTCTCCAAACAGGAAGAAAAGCAATTATTTGTCAGTTCAATCTCCTAGTTAAATATAAATAAAATTTTGTTGTTTACCCTATAATAGTCTACATGCAAGGTCAGGTTTGAGCTCAGAGCATTTTAATAATACTGAAGTTAGCTGGGAGCACTCTTTTTTCCCTCTTTCCACACTGTACTCTTTGGAAAGAAGTCACAATGCATAGCCCATACTTAAGTAGGGGAGTTACGTTCTGCCTCCTTGAAAGTGGAATGTCTACATAAGTTATTTGGCATTCTCTTGCACAAGATATTGATTTATTAATCTCCATTAATATATTCAATCACTTATTTCTATCAGTGTGGACTCATAAATATTTATTTTCTACTTTAGTATAATCTAACATTATGTAAGTTTTTCTTTTTTTTTTTTGCTCAAATTGCTCCAGCTTTGACCATTGGGAGCTCTTTCCATTTGCTCCTTTGTCCCTTTGACCTACCCCTATCATTGTGTTTTTATTGGGCACTTCCTTACTTTCTGGTACTATGCAATGATCCAGGAGTTAGACGGCAGAAGGAAGGAGAGACCAGCTTTACACTACTTCAGCTATTGCTACAGGCAAGCATGATCGTGGAGATACTGGGCTTTTCTGTGGCAAAGTTCCAGAAGCTGGCCTAGCTTCATGGGTGGTGAGAGGCAACTACAGTCGTAGTAGCTTTCAGACTTAGTTTCTAAGCCCTTCCAACAATATTGTAAATACCTAATTCCCCTTGTTAAGGTTTTTCTGTTTAAAATAGTTGGAGAGGTTTCTGTTTGCTGCGAGGGAACACTGACAAATACAAATGATTCTTGAACACATTTTACAATTTGGCCTCAAATCCTTATCTCAAATGTTATCTCCAGTCATTCCTGCAAAGATACTTCATGGTGCAACTACACAAGAATATTTGCCATTCCAGAATGTAATCAGAATGTAATGTTATGCCCTCTCATCTTTGCAAGTGCTGTTCCTTCTGTTTCAATGACTTTTGCTTTTCTTCCTTATTGTATTCGTTATCTGTTGCTGCATAACAAATTACCCGTAACCTTAATGGCTTATAATAACACTTATTATCTGGAGTTGTTGTGGGTCAGGAATCTGGGTGTGGCCAACCAGGCCCTCTGCTTCAGGGCTCTCACAGAGCTGCAGTCAAAGTGTCAGCCAGGGCTGTATTCTCAAGGCTCTTCTACGGGAGGAATTACTTTCGAGTTCATTCACATGGTTGTTGGCAGGGTTTAGTTCCTTGTTTGCTATTGGCCAAAGGCTGCCCTCAGTACTTTCCCATGTGGAACTCGCTATTGGGGCAGCTCACAGAATGGCAACTTGCTTCATCAGAGCCAGCAAGGCTGAAGGGTCAGAGAGTGTGCTAGTAAGATGGAAATCATCTTTTACACCTAATCTTGGAAGTTATACCCTATTACTTTTGCCATATTCTATTCATTATAAGCAAACTACTATGCCCAGCTCACACTTAAGAGGAGGGGATTATACGAGGGAATGAATAAATACCAGGAGGTGGGGGATCACTGGGAGTCATTTTAGAAGGCTGCCCCCCACGACGTTAATGATTCTTCTCTCCTTCTCTTTGCAACTTGTATATCTATGTTAGCATATGCCACATGGTATTACTGTTACTTGTGTTAGAAAAACTCAGTCTTCTTCCTGTGTGTCTTTCCTTTACTCTCACACTATTGCCACACTCACAGCACTTCTGACACCAGATATGTGTGGGGTTTTCTCCACAACAAGCATTTCTCTGGGACACCAGCTGGGTATCCTACAAGTTAACAGAATTCTGACGCAGTCCACCTGGAGATAGCGTCAGAGGCCACAGGTTAAGGGTTCAGTTCTATGAGCCTGCCCCTCCCTCCTACTTCAGACACCAATCAAATTCCAGGTTGTTACCCATGCTTCTAAACCACTGGCTATAAAGCAGAGGTTCCCACGACCCCTTGCTAAGGTGATCAATTTACTAGGATGGCTCACGGAACTCAGGAAAACAGTTTGCTGTTTACCAGTTTATCTAAAGGGATGTGATAAAGGATACAGATGCACATCCAGATGGAAGGGATGCACAGGACAAGGTATGTGGGAAGGGGTACAGAGCTTCTATGCCATCCCCAGATGCACCACGCTACCAGCACCTACAGGTGTCACCAACCTAGAAGCTCTCTGAACTCTGCACTTTGGGGATTTTTATAGAGGCTTCGTCGCATAGGCATGATCACTCATTAAGTCCATTTCCAGTCCCCCTCTGGAGAATGGGGGTGTGGTTGAAAGTTCTAAGCTTCTGATCATGACTTAGTCTTTCTGATGACCAGCCACCATCTAGAAGCCTACCAAAAGTCACCTCATTAGAACAAAAGACACGGCTATCACCCAGGAGAAAATTCCAAGGGATTTAGGAACTCTGTGTCAGGAACCACAGTCAAAAACAAAATATTAGATCAAAAGATGTTCCTAGTGCTTTTATCACTTAGGAAATTACAAGGGTTTTAGGCATTCTGTGCCTGGACCCTGAGGGTACTGTATGTATGTATTAACACACACATAGCTGGCTCTCAGTAAATGCTGAATGAATGAATGCATACACTTGTTCGGATTTCATGAGCTCCAAGTCAATACCTTTATCCAGCTCTCTGTATTGAGTGTTAAGATCATTCAATACAGGGCCAATTGTTCCTGACCATCCAAATATTGTTCTTCCTGATGACTTTTTTCTTGGTTTAGAATGCAGTTGTGAACAAGCCAGAAGAATACATAAAGGCTATTGTACTTGAACTTTACTCTATGAGTTGGCCATTGACTCACCTCTATGAGTAATCTCATATTAATATTTATTTTAACAAGGAAACTGCAGTGTTTTGGACTGTGGTCAAGTTAAAGAAAGTTGAGCTCCCTCAGCAACCACAAAACCAATAAATATAGGCAAAATTTGGCTCCTCGGTCTCTAGACTTTTACTTTAGTCTTTGAAGTCTAGGGTGCTTTCTTGGCAACCTGAAATTCTGCATACTAAATTCTAAGATTTTCTAGAAATTAGGACCATTTGGGGGCATTTCCAGACTTTTTTTTTAAGTACTCCAATCATTATTGTTATTTTGTTTGGGTTTTTGTCTTCAGATAAGTTGAAGACATTCTTCTGTGATCAAAAAAAAAAAAAAAAAGACAAAATCAGTTAAAAGTAAAATCTCCATGAATATCAAAAGACCTAATAGAATACTATGTTGTGCATATTCTTTTTCCTATGAAGATTACCATTTCATCAAAAGCTAAAATTGTAAATAATAGTAATAACAAAGACTTGGATGTTACAAAACTGCATAAAGCTACAGTATCATAGCAAAATATCTTAAACTCACATCATGTTTTCTCCACTAGTAGATTTCTTAAAAGATTCTATTAAAGGTGTACTATCAAGAGGAACTTCTATTTAGTAGAGGTATGGGGAGGAGATGTCTAAATCTGAAGATCCAGCATGGAAACTATGCTTGGGTTATAAATCTGGAAAGGGGGGTGGGATGAGGCATATGCCACTGTTAGACATCAGAGATGATGTGAACTCACCATGGGTATTGACTAGTGTCTAGGCAGAGGCAAGAGGCAAACCTGATGCCAGTGTGGACAGAAATATGGCTTTTTCTGTGGGAGATCTTGACCTCTGTCTGAAATCCCAGTGCAGGTAGATCAAAGCACTAAGATGCTCAGTGAAAATGACACAATGATACTTCAGTGAGTAAGTGGGTAGCCTGCATCTGCATGGGGAGAAATGTCATGTGGTGCCAACCAGAGCTGGGGAACACTTCAAACTTTACCGGAAGCAAGAGAATATTCCCATCCTTGCTTCCACCTCTGTATGTCCCCTTTTTAATACCCCTCATGGGAAGAGTCACTGCTAACCTGATTGATAAAGGCCAGGACCTCTAGTAGGCCTTATTTTACTGGTGAGTGGAGTTATTCTGCATTTAAGCTCAGGACTTATTCATGGCACTCAACTGTTGGCTTTCTGCTTCAGACCCTGGCATGGCCTGGTCTCTAGAGGCACGGTAGCCATCCTCATCCATCCCTTCCACACTATATATGTGGTTAGATAAGTGGACTTGTGGCTTCCGTTGCATCCTTTTTTGGATAGTATTTAGGCCTCCAGCTTTAAGCCCTATGCCCAAAGCAGCTTCCACAGAGAGCCCTGCATTGGGGTTTATTGGCTGATATAAATAAAGTGTGGGTAAAGGCAGAGATCATTATCCTTGTTACACTATCTATACTTCCTTTATTCTCCTTTTCTAGAATGATGGCTTGGGAAGCACCAATGTAATCTGCATTTATCTGGCTCTGTTGAAGCAGAATCCTACTCCTTGAAAAAAAAAAAAGTAACCCTCCATGTTTATCCAGAAGCAGGCAACTCAGATGTGTTCACGAGCAAGTATGGTCACCTTCCACCTGGCACTAAGTTTTTTCCCACTGCTCTTGGTCTAATTCCACTCCAGTAAGTGCTATCATATCTTCCATTAGGCACTCTGGCCACTTCTGCTTGCTTCTTCCTTTTCCCACCAAGCACCATGACTATTTCCTCTAGGTATCAATAAATCTACCAGGCACCACAGTCTCTACTGAGTACTGCTTCTATTTCCTCGGGGAACTGCCACACCAACAAGACACTGCTGACTTTGCCAGACTCTGCTGCTGCTTCCCTGGTAATATCCTCCGTGGCATCTACCAGCAATGCTACTTCTCTTGATGACACCTTGTCTACTAGAGACTGCTGCTTTTTCCTCTAGTCACCACAAAATTCTGCAGGCACTGCCATCTCTACCAGCTATTATTGCAGTTGCCTGACACCAGTGCTGATGCACTGGAATCCCTGATGTACCAAAGCTAAGGAATGTGCTGGATAGGCTTGCTGGATTTAGCAAAACAAACACCAGGATGCCCAGTTAAATTTGAATTTCTGGTAAACAATAAATAATATTTTAGTCCCAGTTATTTGTGTGAAGTAACATTTGGGACATACTTACACACACAAAAAATCTGTTGCATACCTGAAATTCAAATTTAACTGGGCATCCTGTATTTTATCTAGTAACCCTAGTGTGAAACAAGTGGATGATTAGTGCTTCTCTCTCCATTTGTGATTAACTCCATTTGAAGTGGACCAAAGCAGTACTTACCATAACCTAATATACTGACTTTTTAGTGCAGACAGCTGTTGCAGTTTTTATTAACATCCCTCTATAAATCTATGACATGGACTTGATTCCATGGGAATTGGTTCATGGATAAAATCTACTTAAAATCACCTCATTCCAGCCTACTCTCCATCCCATGACAAAGGCTTTATTAGGCAATCATTCATAATGGCCTGGCTTCCTTTTCCCTTCAGATGAGTTCTCTCCATAGAGGAAAAAAAGAGCAACAGAGGAGGAGGTTATCCCAACCAGATATTAAAACATATTATAAAACCCCTATAATTAAAACAATGCAGTACTAGTACATGAAAAGACTGATCAAGATTTAAAATCTTGTAATATTAAATTTAAATTAGGAATATCAGTATGAACTCTAGATTGTTATTTTCTTTTCAATTTCCCTAGTTCTGTCTACTGAAAAGGACTAGAAGTAATGACAATCCAATAGCTATGGATCTATCTAGCGACCAGATTGGACCTCTACATACCATTCCCCAGTAAAAGGATCCAGAATTCCTTGGAGGAATGGTAGTTCCAGATCTGGAGCAGGAAATATAGAAGATAAGCCAGGGACCAGAATGCAAGCAAGCTATAAAAGTCTTGTCAAAAAGACCATATACTGTGACTACCATTGGCTAAATATGGGACAATATAAATACCAAAAGTAATAATAAATGCAATTGATCAAATATATAAAACCCATGAATTCATAATTATACTAAAAAAGTTAAAATTCCACACATTGGACACAATTGCAAGTAACTAGGTACCAACTCCTTAAGAGGAAAGAATTTGGTATTTCTCCTGTCTTTCCTGTATGGAAGTATTTCAGTGTAACCAAATAGCCTTGGTTCGTAAGGAAAAGTTTTTTACAGAGTGATGTTGCTAAGTTCTGATAATTAGAAAATCACCCTAGTTTTGTAATCCCTAATAAAATGGATTCAGACTACCACCATAATGGATAAAGGCATTAGATGAAATGTTGATGGGAACCCCAGTGATCAGTCTTAATAAAGCAGATATCGTGGGCCTCCTGATGTGATGCAGCACGAAGCACACAGCACAACCTATGAAGTATTCCTGCCAAAACAGTTGAACATGAAACAAATCAAGCCTCTAAAGCCAAACTGCATATATGGGAAATACGGCAAGAAAAGGGAACAAGGTAAATGGAAGAAAACAGATAAATCCAGAATGTAGGGAGAGTCTATACAACCACTGACCCAGAGTGATAGTCCTTATGCGTTTAGGTAGCTAAACCTTGGTCCCTAGTTATTCAATCAAACACTCACCTAAGTGTTGCTGTGAAGGTATTTTGTAAATATAAAGTCTGTAATCAGTTGACTTTAGGTAAGGGAGATTATCCTAGATAATCTGGGTAGGTCTGATTCAATCAGCTGAAAGAATTTAAGAGCAAAACTGAGGCTTCCCAGAAGAAGAAATTCTGAGTGTGGTGTTTTCCACTCACGCCCAAGAGCTCCAGCCTGCCCTTCCTGACAGCTTGCTCTATGGATTTCCAGCTAAGCCCAATAGCCCCGACCACTAAATCAATTCCGTGCAATAAACTTCTTAGTTTATACTTCCTACTTGCTCTGTTTCTCCAGTTGAACCCCAACACACCCAGTTTTGGTAACAAGTTGATAGTATGAAAAAAGCAGGAGAGACAGACGGTTCTAAATTTTAAAAACCTTAAAATTTAACAATCAAATGCAATGAGAGGCCATAAAGGGCTACACTGAGATCAGTGATCACAGGACATAGTGAGGAAGGATTGTTTGGATCCTAATCCAAAACAAATCAGTACAAATTTACTATCTGTAAAAAGACTTTTTTTACATAATCTGGGAAATGTAATTATGGACCAGCTGCTTCTGGTCCTTGTTTTTCCACGTAGCAGAGTGATAAACTGACCTGGGTTTTGCTCTCCTGGGATAGACTTTGTCATTTCCCGTTAGTCTGTCTCTCTGACAACAAGGACCCAAAAAAACCAAGGTGAAGAGCTTCCAGGATTGGAGCAAGTAATCTCTATGTTGTTCTTGAACTTCCTCCATTCATTTCCCCCCACCAGGTCTGTATGCATTGGATTGATCCTTCCTTGGACTATATGTTATAATGGTAAGGTTTGAGGCTCACATTTGCACAAGGAGAAACATGACTTCTTTCATCTGTAGTATTATTAGGCCCAGTTGGTTTAGGAAAAAACAGACTTCCAGAGGGAAGAGCTTAAAGGAACAGAGACGGCTAATTGCTGGAAGTAAAACATTGCTGTGAAAGGATCTGACAGCTAGGGGAGAGAATGTTAACTTGTCCCTTAGCCAAAAAAGGTTGTCAGGGAAGTGGATTCCTCTGGCTTCAGTAAGGTAGAAAGTGTTCACAGAAAAAGCAGAAAATGGCAGAGGAGTTGTTGGCAGGAAAACGGGAATTCCTAGGGTCAAACTGAGATGGCTGAGGCAGAGAAGAAGCTTGCTTAAGGTGAGGGATGAGTTATGACAAAAGTAGGTGGGCCGTGAAGAGTTGTGTTAAGATTAGTGATCACAGAACATTGTGATGAAGGATTGTTGCGGAGGGTGCTCGGAGGTGGCTTGGATTGACAGGGTAACGCTGGGGGTAGATAGTATACAGAGCTGACTCTCCCCAAGATCCAGATAGATCTTTGGGGCAATGGGGTGGTAAATTCATCCATTTAAAACAGTTCCCAAACACTAAGGCCCATTTTGTTGACCTGCTCTGGCTTAATATTGAGTACCAGCACCTTAATGGTGTAGACTTAAAAGATAATACTTTAAGTTGCTTGGTCTGGCAGCAAGATACAAGATAGACTGAATAAATATGTTTCAGGATAGGTTGATTGGCTAAGGTATACTAATCTATCTGTGGATGTGGATCTAACATGGAACTTAGACTGAGATGATAGGAATAAACAAGAATGGGTTAAACCCAATAGTAAAATACAGTAGCTAAAACATGAGGTTCTGAAATCAGACAGTGGGTTTGAATCCCTGCTCTGCCATGTATGCACTACATGAAATTGGGCAAGTTATTTCACCTCTCTAGGACTCTTTTCTCTTCTGTAAAATTGAGATGATCTTAGTAGCTTTAAAATCTGTCTTTTAGGACCATTGTGAGGCTTACAGGAGATAATATATATAGAACACTAAGAACTCAAAAAAAAAAAAGGATTAAAAAAATGAGAAGAAATTTTAAAGAATATACAGGATACCATGACAGAATGCTTTAGGAGACAGAAAGAAATCTCTTTTTATGATTGAGCCTCGGAGACCAGAAGGAATATTGAGGCCACTTTGATATAGAAATTGTTGGGTTCAGGTGCCATTACTGTGGTATTCATTCCTATGGGAGATACCCTATGTAATTAGGGAAGTACAGGATTGATACACCAATGAAAGTTAACAATTGGCAATGTTGATTTGGGAGTCATCTGTATACAGGTGATAATTGAAGCTAGGAGTGCATGAGCTCTCCAAATGTTTAAAAAATAAAGGCAGAGGGCTGAGGCCAGAGCTTGAGAAGCAGCAGCCTGAGAGGAGGGATCAATCAGATGTAAAAACCTCAAAGTGCAGCATCCTGGAAGATGATGCTTTCATCTCAACTGTAGGTGACTTGTTGTTCCTCCGTATTCTACACTGATATAATTAAAAGCAGTAATTAGAGCGAAAGCAGTACATTGTGAGGGAAAAGCACTAGACTAGTGGCCAGAAAATCTGGATTCTAACCCAGCTTAGTTAACTTGCTCTGTAGTCCTTAGTTGAATCATTTCCCACCTTTGGATCTCAGTTTCCTCATCTATAAAAGAAAAATGTTGGACCAGATGATTTATTAGACAGTTCTTTTGACTTTATGATTTTATGAATTACATACAGGAAGTTAAAAATGTTTACAATCCATAGCCACTGAAAGCCTTCCTCATATATTCCCACAGTCCTGTCACAGATGTTTAGTGACCTTACGAAAAGCAGGAGACATTGGACATACTTTCCTAGAAAAGTATTTCAAAAGTCTCTCAAATCTTCCTGGTCTTCACTACAGGACTGTGTTTACTACAATTTTATTGAAGCCTCTGTGTTTTAACTGGAAAATACCTATATAAACTATGACAATCTGAATACACATTACAAATTGCAAGATTCATTATAAAAGGATCCTTCTTATAAAAGGATTCTCTTAGAGGTTTCTTCTCCCATAACTCTTCTTTAAAGTTTTTCTTAAAATTATAGTTGATTTACAAGGTTGTGTTAGTTTCAGGTGTACAGCGTAGTGATTCAGTGATATATATATTCAGATTCTTTTCCACTATAGGTTATGACAAGATATTGAATACAGTTGGACATTGTTGTTTATCTATTTTATAAATAGTAGTGTGTATCTGTTAATCCCAAACTCCTAATTTATCCCTCCCCCCATAACTGTTAATATTTATATTTATGGTTTCCTACAAACATTTTTCCTACACTTTTTCTATATATGAAAGAAAAATAAAGGCTTCCTTATCTTGCTACAAAACAACTTCATAAGTCCTATTCCAGAGAGAATTCTAACCTCTTCTATTATGGTTTTTAAGATAATCCTTATTACTGTCCTATTGTTTTACATTCTAGCTAATTCATTATGCTTGTGCAAAGTTAAGAAAAAAGCTGTAGTGATAAGAAAGAACTATCTAGAGATGTCAATAATAACACTAATTTAACACTAATTTTTAAATATTTTAGTCTTGTAGTCTTGCCTATAGTCTAATCCTCACTATACTCTCCATGAGGTATATAAGAGTACTCTGTTTTACAACATTTTTCTTTTTTTGGACTTCCCTGGTGGCACAGTGGTTAAGAATCCACCTGCCAGTGCAGGGACGATCCCTGATCCGGGTTTGATCCCTGGTGTGGGAAGGTCCCACATGCCACAGAGCAACTAAGCCCGTGCGCAACAACTACTGAGTTTGCACTCTAGAGCCTGCAAGCCACAACAACTGAGCCTGCGCACCACAACTACTGAAGCCCACGAGCTCTAGGGTCCACATGCCGCAACTACTGAGCCCGTGTGCTCCAACTACTGAAGGCCACGCTCCTAGAGCCCGTGCTCCACAACAAGAGAAGGCACTGGAATGAGAAGCCTGTGCACCACAATGAAGAGTAGCCCCCACTTGCTGCAACTAGAGAAAGCCCACGCACAGCAATGAAGACCCAACGCAGCCAAAAAGAAAAAAAAATTTTTTTAATAAAATTAAATTAAAAAAAATTTTATTTTCAGTTGCACCAGGTCTTAGTTGCAGCAGGCAGGCTCCTTAGTTGTGGCTCGCGGGCTCCTTAGTTGTGGCTTGTGGGCTCCTTAGTTGTGGCACACGTGCTCCTTAGTTGAGGCTGATAGGCTCCTTAGTTGCGGCTCGGGGGCTACTTAGTTGTGGCATGAGTGTGGGATCTAGTTCCCTGACCAGGGATCAAACCCATGTCGCCTGCATTGGGAGGTGGATTCTTAACCACTGCACCACCAAGGGAAGTCCCCCCAGTTTATAAAATTGAAGGCAATTTGCAGAGTGATTTTCCTGATTCCCAGGCTCAGATCAGGCTGAAATATAAAGCCTCTTAAAATTTTAATAGATATATCTTTTTTCCCAATATCATTAAGGTATAATTGGCATCTAATAAACTGCACATGATAGAAGTGTACAATTTGAGAAGTTTTGACACAGGTATACACCTATGAAACTATCACTATAATTAAGAAAATGAACATATCTATCACCCCAAAAAGTTTCCTCCTGCCCCTAAGTAATACCACCCTCCCACTCATCTCTACCCTGGCACCTTTTCATCCCCCAGCCCAAGTAACCACTGACCTTTGTGTCACTATAGTTTGGATTATCTAGAATTTTATATCAATGGAATCACACAGCATGAATTGTTTTTTAGTCTGGTTTCTTTCACTCAGAATAATTACTTTGAGATTCATCCATGTTGTTGAGTATATCAGCTGCTCATTGCTTGTTATTCCTGACGAGTATGCCATTGTGTGGATAAACCACAGTGTGTTTTCCATTTACCTGTTGATGGACATTTGGGTTGTTTCCAGTTTGGGCCTATTACAAATAATGCTGCTATGAATTCATGTATAAGTCTTTGTGGGTAAATACCTAGGAGTGGAATGGCTGGATCATATGGTAGGTGTATGTAGCTCTTTTAAAAATGGTCAAACTTTTTCCCAAAAAAGTTGTATCATTTTACATTCCCAACATGCAGTATATAAGAATTCCAGTTGTTCCACATCCTTGTCAACACTTTATATGATCAGTCTTTTTAACTTTAGCCATTCTAATAACTAGGGTGTGCAGTGATACCTCATTGTACTTCTAATTTGCATTTCCCTAATGATAATGATGTTGAGCATCTTTTCGTGTGCTTATATTGTCATCCACATATTTTCTTTGGTGAAGTGCTTATTTAAATTTTTTGTCCACTTAAAAAAATTGGTTGTCTTCTTATTGAATTGTAACATTTCTTTATATATTCTAGTTAGAAGTCCTTTGTCAAATATACGTTTTGCAAGTACTTTCTCCCAGTCTGGGCCTCACCTTTTTGTTTTCTAAAGTGTGTTTTGAAAAGCAGAAGTTTTAATTTTGAGGAAGTGAAATTTATCACATGTAATTTTTTTCCTTTTATGGATTGTGCTTTTTGTGCCGTTTTCTTAATCTTTGCCAAATCCAAGGTGACTAAGATTTTTCTCCTATGTTCTCTTCTATAAGGTTTATAATTTTAGCACTTAAATTTAGATTTATGATCCATTTTTAGTTAATTTTTGTATATGATATGAGGACAGGATCAAGATTCTTTTCTTTATTTTTATTTTTAGCACATGCTATCCAGTTGTTCCAGCATCATTTGTTGAAAAGATTATCCTTCCCCCATTGAACTGCTTTGGCATATTTCTTGAAAATCAATTGACCATATTTGTGTAGGTCGGTCTCTGCACTCTATTCTGTTACATTGCTCTATTTGCCTGTCTTTACACCAGTAACACACTGTGTTAATTACTGTGTCTCTTATAAAGTCTTGAAGTCAGGTAGTCTAAGTCCCTCAACTTTGTTTTTCTTGATCAAAGTTTTGGCTACTCTAGGTAGCATTTTCATAGAAATTTTAGAATCAGCTTTGTAATTCCCACAAAATGAACCTGCTATGATTTTTATTGGACTTGCCCTAAGTCTATAGATCAATTCAGAGAAAAATGACATTTTAAAACGATTGAATCTTCTGATCCATGAACATGATATATCTCTGTATTTAGATCATTAATTTCTCTCACAATATTTCAGAGTTTTCAATTTATATGTCTTTCACATTTTGGTCCAATGTATCCCTAAGTTTGTGTATGTGTGTGTTTGTTTTGGGGTTTTTTTGCTGCTAAATGGTATTTAAAACATTCCAAAGTCTAATTTTTCATTGTTACTATAGAGAAATAAACTGATTTTTATATACTGACTTGGTATCCTTCGAAACTCACTTCTAGTTCTAGTAGATTTTTTTTGTAGTATTCTAAAGTATTTTTGTCTGCAAATACAGTGTTCTTTCTTTCTTTCCAATGTAATGCCTTTTAAAAAACTTCTTTGTCTGTTTTTTTTTTTTTTTTTAATTTATTTATTTATCTATGGCTGTGTTGGGTCTTCGTTTCTGTGCAAGGGCTTTCTCTAGTTGCGGCGAGTGGGGGCCACTCTTCATCGCGGTGCGCGGGCCTCTCACTATCGCGGCCTCTCTTGTTGCGGAGCACAGGCTCCAGACGCGCAGGCTCAGTAGTTGTGGCTCACGGGCCTAGTCGCTCTGCGGCATGTGGGATCTTCCCAGACCAGGGCTCGAACCCGTGTCCCCTGCATTGGCAGGCAGATTCTCAACCACTGCGCCACCAGGGAAGCCCTCTTTGTCTGGTTTTATTGCACTGACTAGAACCTCCAACACTACATTTAACTGAAAGCAATTTTTTCAAAGAAATAGTCCTGACTCCTGGCCCAGATTAGGCTCAACTATAGGACTTTGTTGAATTTAATTAGATTTTTAAAAATCATTATGTATGGTTCATTATTAGGCTGTTAGTTTTTACCACATTCAAATATTCATCAAATGTTCAAATGTTGAACAATTACTGCATGCCAGGCTTTGCGCTGGTTGTCAGGGAGACAATCCTCAGTACACTCTCCATAAGGTATATAAAAGGAGTACACATAATACAACACTGTAAATCAACTATACTTCAATAAAAAAATTTTTTTAAGGGATACACAGACACATGGATCTGGCCCTAATGAAGTCTCACCACCTTACTGAGGCAGTTTAGAACAAGAGTTAAAAAGCACAGGCTCAGGGCTTCCCTGGTGGCACAGCGGTTAAGAATCCCCCTGCCAATTCAGCAGACATGGGTTCGAGCCCTGGTCTGGGAAGATCCCACATGCCGCAGAGCAACTAAACCTGTGCGCCACAACTACTGAGCCTGCGCTCTAGAGCCCACGAGCCACAACTACTGAGCCTGCATGCCACAACTACTGAAGCCCACGCGCCTAGAGCCCGTGCTCCACAACAAACGAAGCCATGGCAATGAGAAGCTCGCATGCTGCAACGAAGAGTAGCCCCCGCTCACTGCAACTAGAGAAAGCCCATGCGCAGCAACGAAGACCCAATGCAGCCAAAAATAAATAAATTAAATAAATAAATTTAAAAATATATTTTTTAAAAAAAAGCACAGGCTCAGGGTTCAGTCAGCTTGGGTTTGAATCTGCCTCTGCTCCTTACTGATTGGTTGACCTTGGAAAACTTGACTTTCTTAAGCCTGTTTCTTCAACTGTAAAATGAGAGTATTAATAATACCTACCTCATAGGACTGCTGTGCGGATTAAATGAATTAATACCTTCAAAGTACTCAGAACAGGGCTTGGCACATAGTAAATTGTCAACAAATATTATCTATTATTAGAGGGCAAGATTAGTTCTTGCAAGGTAAATCTACAAATGACTGGGGAAGGATGAGTGTGGCAACATGCCCAAGCATAAGAAATAGTTTAATTTAGCTGCTAAGCCTAAAGGCGATAGTGAGAGTCATACCTGGGTCTAAACCCTTGCTCTGCTGTTTATTGGCTGTGCAACTTGAAGCCAACTATTTAAACAAGAGCAATGCCTATAAAGTGCCTAGTATAGTATTTGGCACACAACAGATGCTTAATACACAGCAATTATCCACTACGGACGTTCTGAAAAGCCATGATCTCGCCAACATGTGCTCATAATAATAATAGTTGCCATTTACTAGGGCTTACCATTTTGGACCCTGTGCTGGTTACTTTCTATATATTCCCTTTTATGCTTCTTATTCTAGCTAGGTGAGCATAATGGGCCCCCTTCATGATAAAGAAACGAGATGATCTTTGTGTAGCTATAACCAGTGGGAGGTTGAAGGCCTAATAAGTAGTGGCTTGGAATCCAACCCTTGACCAAACCGGGGCTCGCAGTGCCTTTGCCACCCGCTGGGCTCTCGATCAGGGGATGGGGCCAGGAGAGCCGGCACCCGCCAGGCCGCACCCACTGCGGCCCCACGCAGCCTTAGCCTCGAGGAGCCTGCCAGGCGAGGCTTCTTCCGCCGCCACTAGGGCACGGCCCCCTCCTTGGCCTCCGCCGCCACACTTCCCTATCGGATGGCCTCCGGGGCCGGGGCCTCGCAGGTCCTCAGGAGAAGCTGAGCCAGCTAGCCGAAGCTCTGGGGAGGAAGGTTGGGCACCGTCTCTAAGCAACGCGCTGGGGCGGGGGGAGGGGGCACGCCCTGTACGTCACTGAGGTGCGACCGGGCGGCGGTTAGAGCCGCCGCCGCCGCCGCCGCCGCCGCCGCCGCCGCCGCCGCCGCCGCCGCCGCCGCCGCCGCCGCCGCCGCCGCCGCCGCCGCCGCCGCCGCCGCCGCCGCCGCCGCCGCCGCCGCCTGCGGGTGTGAGAGGCTGGCTGAGGCGGCGCCGCTGCTGCCGGAAGCGCGATGCCTTGAACCTGGGGTGAGCTCCGTAGCGCTGGTCTGTCGCCGCTTCCCCTGCCCGCTGCTCCACAACCCTCGGACAGGGAGGAGAAACGCCGGCCAGGCCTCGACTGCCGCGCCGGGCTTCCGTGGGGAGACAAGCCCCGACCCGCCGCCGCCGTTTCTAGGCCTCGGCTTAGGGTGTGGAGCTGGCTTGGGAGGCCCTTCCGTGGTCGCACTGTCTCTAAGCCAGTGGTTTCCAGTGACAGAGCGTGGAAGTGGCTTGTCCCGTTTTGCGGGGGGGAGTGGTTCTGGGGGATCAGGAGACAGCTTTTCCTCCTCGAGCGCGGATCCGCTTTTGAATGTTGCCGCCGGCGCAGTCAGTCGGCCAGCGGACGTAGCTGTTGGTTCCGAGTGCAGGTGCGCTTGAGGCGGGGCGGTGGCGGAAGGGTGGTGGGTGTGTTGAGTTAACGCGCGAGTGAGGCTAGAAACCTGTGCGCGCCCGCCGCCCGGGACACCCCAGTTAGAAACCCTTGCCTGGGTGATGGCTCAGAAATGGCCAAGTCCGTCTACTTAACCCGTCCTCCCGTTCTAAATTAGCTTAGGCTGCTCCCCTTGCCAAAGGCCTGGCCTTGTCGAACCAGCCACCGTGAGACCCGGCAGAGACCAGAAGTTTTCTGGCTACTAATTGTAGTATTCATTCTTGGAAAGGAAACTTTCTGTGTCGCTTTTGAAATGATTTCTTTGTTATTTTTATCGTGTTACAGAATGCGAGTTTACTATTATTGTTCAAATTTATCCCCAGCCCCTTTAAAATTGCAGTGTACGTCCGTGTTCTGACCCTGTCCTACTTCACCGTGCCAGGTGATGCAGTTCTCATCTCTGGCGTATTTCTAAAGCGGCCGTGACACTTCCTGTGGCTTACAACTCTTAGATCTTATGCATGAAGTGATTCTTTTCTACCTCCCCCCACCCCGCGCGCCCATTCTTCCTGCTATAATATGAGCTCCATCCGTTCTGAATTTCATCTGGAACGTGAGGTGCCCCGGACCAACGATCCTAAATTAGTCGTCTCTATATTGGAAAGCCCTCTAAGAAGTGATGCTTTCTGAATTCAGAACTCAAAAATAGTATGAATATTTCTCCTTTCCTCTGATGCTGCCTGGCTGCAGTTTCTAAATATTTCCCTCCAGGATATGGTTGTGTGTTTCCAAAATGTGTTCTTTGTCATTTGATAAAAGTGAGTTTTATATTTGGTGTGTGTTGTCTGATCCTTCTTAGTTCACATTTAAGCACTTGGCACACTTCCTTTCCCTTTCTCTTCCCCAAAAGGCAGAGAATGTCCAGAGAGAATTCTTACAAATCTAGTTAGTGCATTTTTCCAGATATGAAATGTATTTAGTAAACATCCTGGTGATATCAGAAACCCATGTTTTCAGTCTCCAAGTACTATCCTTTTGTAGTTTTTCTTTATGTAAAATTTTTGTCTGATTAAGGTCTTGGAGCCCAGAACAGGCATTCTAGACTCTATAGTGGCTCTGACTAGTCTGATAGTTTCAATATGGTCTGTAATAACTGCTGTTACTTTCTTGTCTTGCAGGACAGCTGATAATCTGTTTACAGATCTAGAGTTTGAGTAAACAATGAGAAATAAAATAGGGACCTAGTTTTTAGTACTTAGTTTTTTTACTGATGCTAAAACGGACTTAACAGTGAAAATAGTTGATGATTATTTCAACTATAAATATCTCTTCTGTAAGTAAAGAAGTTGATACAAAATTTCATGGAGGTCTCAGAGAGGTTTACTAAATACTACAGTATTTGTGAGCTAGTCATCTTGTATTTCCAGGCTTTTCATCTTTGCTTTAATCCTTTTATGAATGGATATGGTTTAAATTTTCCTGAAGGTTTTTTTTTTCCAGTTACCCATGATGTGATTTTTATAGCTTTACAAAGCATATTTGAACTACAGCAATTCATTTTGTTAGAAAAAGCAGTGATCAAGTGTATGTTACCACCCACTAGGGAATGTGGCATTTTTGGAATCCTTGATATTCTTATGAGTTTCAAAATAACAATTATTCTTTATTTAGAAAATCCTTCAAATGTTTTTTTGAAAGCACATTGTTATCCTGCTTGAAAGGACTAAATTATAGGGGCACAATAGTATGAGAGCTGCCAGTTCTTTGAGAAGTCTTGACCAGAGATTTATCTTTTGCTGAATTCTATGCCAGTGGTTTGCAAATTAAGTTCCTGTTCAATACTGCTGTTTCATAATCTAGAGGGAAGTATTTTGCTCATACCAAATAATGAAAATTTCTCAATTTACATAAACATTAATGATACATTTTTACAATTTTATATTTTTTCTTCCATGTATTTTTTTTAACTTCAGCTTCTCTGCAACTAGTAGATGACTGAACAAGTTAACAAAACTCAAAAGAATACTAAGTTAATAATAAAAAACCAGAAACTGTCAGCAATATTTACTGTATCCATTCATAAACATTTATTGTGTGCTTATGTATCTGCCAGAAGAGAGAACACAGCTACTACCCTCAAGAAGCTCACAGAGGGGGATGGTCAAGTGACCTAACTGATGATATGTGCTGTGATAGAAGAATGTGCCGAGTCACCAAAGAGGAACATTGAAAAACCTGTGGCGGGTGACTAGAGGGTGGCCTCAGCAGATTGTTTCATGAACATGCATGCACCCTTGATTGTGGTTTTATTGCATCTAGATCACAGAGTCATATTTTTATGCCCATGATGGATGTTGACATTTATCATTTTATGGTATTCAAAATGAACTGTAAATCCCGGGCTCTCTCCACTGAACCAGGTTGAGAACCGCTTTTCCATGCTCTTTCAGTAGTCTCTAGATAGTGTTCCCTTTTAATCTGAGGAGTTAATAATTAGGTTTCCCAGATACCTGATACCAAGTGGAATTACAAGATAACAAGTTAATATGCTGCCTCAAATTATAGATTTTATTCAAAGTTAGGACACCAGTTCAAAACAATGCAGAAACAAAAGGGACCATTTTCTTTTTTTCGGGGGGGGCTACTTTTCATTGAGGTATAATTGATGTACAATATTATATAAGTTTCAGGTGTACAACACAGTGAATTATAATTTTTAAAGGTTATACTCCATTTATAGTTACTATAAAATATTGGCTATATTCCCTTTGTTGTACAATATATCCTCGTAGCTTACCTATTTTATACACAATAGTTTGTATATCTTAATCCCCTATCCCTATCTTTCCCCTCCCCTTTTCCCTCTCCCCACTGGTAACCACCAGTTTGTTCTCTGTTATATCTGTGAGTCTGTTTCTTTTTTGTTATATTCACTAGTTTATTTTTTTAGATTCCATATATTAGTGATGCATATGGTGTTTGTTTTTCTCTGTCTGACTTACTTCATTACTTCAATTTCAGGTGTACAGCAAAGTGAATCAGTTATACATATACATATATCCATTCTTTTTTAGATTATTTTCCCATATAGGCCATTACAGTGTACTGAGTAGTGTTCCCTGTGCTATACAGTAGGTCAATATTAGTTAACTATTTTATATATAGTAGTGTGTATATGTCAATCCCAATCTCCCAATTTATCCCTCTCCCCCTTTCCCCCTTGGTAACCATAAGTTTGTTTCCTACATCTGTGACTCTATTTCTATTTTGTAAATAAGTTCATTTGTACCATTTTTTTAGATTTCACATATAAGCAATATCATATGATATTTGTCTTTCTCTGACTTAATTCAGTCAGTATGACAAACTCTAGGTCCATCCATGTTGCTGCAAATGGCATTATATTTCGTTCTTTTTTATGGCTGAGCAATAGTCCATTGTATATATATGTACCACATTTTCTTTATCCATTCATCCATTGATGGAGATTTAGGTTGCTTCCATGTCCTGGCTATTGTAAATAGCACTGCAATGGATATTGGGGTGCATGTATGTTTTCAGATTATGGTTTTCTCTGCATATATGCCCAGGAGTGGGATTGTTGGATCATATGGTAGCTCTATTTTTAGTTTTTTAAGGAACCTTCATTTTGTTCTCCATAGTGGCTATACCAATTTACATTCCCGCCAAGAGTGTAGGAGGGTTCCCTTTTCTCCACACCCTCTCCTGCATTTATTGTTGTAGATTTTTTGATGATGGCCATTCTGACCGGTGTGAGGTGGAGGTTTGATTTGCATTTCTCTAATAATTAGTGACATTGAGCATCTTTTCTTGTGCTTGTTTGGCCATCTGTATGTCTTCTTTGGAGAAATGTCTGTTTAGGTCTGCACATTTTTTGATTGGGTTGTTTGTTTTTTTGAAATAGAGCTGCATGAACTGTTTGTATATTTTGGAGATTAATCCCTTGTCAGTTGCTTCCTTTGCAAATATTTTATCCCATTCTGTGGGTTGTCTTTTTGTGTTTATGGTTTCCTTTGCTGTGCAAAACCTTTTAAGTTTAATTAGGTCCCATTTGTTTATTTTTGTTTTTCTTTTCATTACTCTAGGAGGTGGATCAAAAAAGATCTTGCTGCAATTTACATCAAAGAGTGATTTTCCTGTTTTCCTCTAAGAGTTTTATAGTGTCCAGTGTTACATTTAGGTCTTTAATCCATTTTGAGTTTATTTTTGTGCATGGTGTTAGAGAATGTTCTAATTTCATTCTTTTACATGTAGCTGTCCAGTTTTCCCAGCACCATTTATTGAAGAGACTGTCTTTTCTCCATTATATATTCTTGTCTCCTTTGTCATAGATTAATTGACCATAGGTGCATGGGTTTATCTCTGGGTTTTCTATCCTGTTCCATTGATCTATATTTCTGTTTTTGCACCAATACCATACTGTGTTGATTACTGTAGCTTTGTAGTTTAGTCTGAAGTCAGGGAGCCTGATTCCTCCAACTCCGTTTTTCTTTCTCAAGATTGTTTTCACTATTCGGGGTCTTTGTGTTTCCGTACAAATTTAAAAATTGTTTTGTTCTGGTTTTGTGAAAAATGCCATTGATAATTTGATAGGAATTGCATTGACTCTATAGATTGCCTTTGGTAGTATAGTCATTTTGACAATATTGATTCTTCCAATCCAAGAACATGGTATATCTTTCCATCTGTGTCATCTTCAGTTTCTTTCATCAGCATTTTATAGTTTTCAGAGTACAGGTCTTTTGCCTCCTTAGGTAGGTTTATTTCTACGTATTTTATTCTTTTTGATGCAGTGGTAAATGGAATTGTTCCCTTAATTTCTCTTTCTGATCTTTTGTTGTTAGTGTATAGGAATGCAAGAGATTTCTGTGTATTGATTTTTTATCCTGAAACTTTACCAAATTCATTGATGAGCTCTAGTAGTTTTCTAGTAGCATCTGTAGGATTTTCTATGTATAGTATCTTGTCATCTTCAGTGACAGTTTTACTTCTTCTTTTCCAGTTTGGATTCCTTTTATTTCTTTTTCTTCTCTGATTGCCATGGCTAGGACTTCCAAAACTATGTTGAATGAAAGTGGTGACAGTGGACATCCTTGTCTTGTTCCTGATCTTAGAGGGAATGCTTTAAGCCTTTCACCATTGAGAAAGATGTTAGCTGTGGGTTTGTCATATATGGCCTTTATTATGTTGAGGTAAGTTCCCTCTATGCCCACTTGTTGGAGAGTTTTTATCATAAATGGGTGTTGAATTTTGTCAAAAGTTTTTTCTGCATCTATTGAGATGATCATATGGGTTTTATTCTTCAGTTTGTTAGTGTGGTGTATCACACTGACTGATTTGTGGATATTGAAGAATCCTTGCATCCCTGGGATAAATCCCACTTGATCATGGTGTATTATCCTTTTAATGTATTGTTGGATTCGAATTGCTAGTATTTTGTTGAGGATTTTTGTGTCTATGTTCATCAATGATATTGGCCTGTAATTTTCTTTTTTTGTGGCATCCTTGTCTGATTTTGGTATCAGGATGATTGTGGCCTCATAGAATGAGCTTGGGAGTGTTCCTTCCTCTGCAATTTTTAGGAGGAGTTTCAGAAGGATAGGTGTTAACTCTTCTCTAAATGTTTAATAGAATTTGCCTGTGAAGCCATCTGGTCCTGGACTTTTCTTTGTTGGAAGTTTTTAAATTACTGTTTCATTTTCAGTACTTGTGATTGGTTTGTTCATATTTTCTGTTTCTTTCTGGTTCAGTCTTAGAAGGTTGTACCTTTCTAAGAATTTGTCCATTTCTTCTAGGTTGTCCATTTTATTGGCATGTAGTTGTTTGTAATAGTCTCTTATGATCCTTTGTATTTCTGTTGTGTCAGTTGTAACTTCTATTTCATTTCTAATTTTATTGTTTTGAACCCTCTCCCTTTTTTCCTTGATGAGTCTGGCTAAAGGTTTATCAATTTTGTTTATCCTTTCAAAGAAGCAGCTTTTAGGCTCATTGATTTTTTTCTATTTTCTTCATCTATTTCATTTATTTCTGCTCTGATTTTTATGATTTCTTTCCGTCTACTAACTTTGGGTTTTGTTTGTTCTTCTTTCTCTGGTTGCTTTAGGTGTAAGGTTAGGTTGTTTATCTGAGATTTTTCTTGTTTCCTGAGGTAAGATTATATTGCTATAAACGTCCCTCTTAGAACTGCTTTTGCTGTGTCCCATAGGTTTTGGATCTTTGTCTTTCATTGCAGTTGTCTCTAGGTATTTTTTTGATTTCCTCTTCGATTTCTTCAGTGATCCATTGGTTGTTTAGGAACATATTGTTTAGCCTCCATATATTTGTGTTTTTTACAGTTTTTTCCTGTAATTGACTTCTAGTCTCATAACGTTGTGGTCAGAAAAGATGCTTGATATGATTTCAATTTTCTTAAATTTGCTGAGGCTTGATGTGTGGCCCAAGAGGTGATCTATCCTGGAGAATGTTTCATGGGCACTTGAGAAGAAACTGTATTCTGCTGCTTTCAGATGGAATGTTCTATAAATATAAATTAAGTCCATCTGATCTAATACGTCATTTAAGGCCTGTGTTTCCTTATTGATTTTCTGTCTGGATCACCTCTCCATCGATGAAAGTGGGTTGTTAAAGTCCCCCACTATTATTGTGTTACTGTCAGTTTCTCCTTTTATGGTTCTTAGCATTTGCCTTATATAGTGAGGTGCTCCTGTGCTGGGTGCATATATATTTACGATTGTTATATCTTCTTCTTGGATTGATCCCTTGATCATTATGTAATGTCCTTCTTTGTCTCTTGTAACAGTCTTTATTTTAAAGTCTATTTTGTCTGATATGAGTATTGCTACTCCAGCTTTCTTTTGATTTCCATTTGCATAGGATACCTTTTTCCATCCCCTCACTTTCAGTCTGTATGTGTCCCTAGATCTGAAGTGGATCTCTTGTAGACAGCATACATACGGGTCTTGGTTTTGTATCCATGCAGCTAGTCTATGTCTTTTGGTTGGAGTATTTAATCCATTTACATTTAAGGTAATTATTGATATGTATGTTCTTAATGCCATTTTGTTAATTGTTTTGGATTTGTTTTTGCAGGTCTTTTTTCTTCCTTCTCTTTTGTTCTCTTGTCTTGTGATTTGGTAACTATCTTTAGTGTTGTGTCTGGATAGCTTTCTCTTTTTTGTGTATGTATCTACTGTAGATTATTGGTTTGCAGTTCCCATGAGGTTTTGATATAGCAGTCTATATATATATATGATTGTTTAAGTTTCTGGTCTCTTAATTTCTAATGCATTTCCAATATCCTGCATTTGTACTCTCCTCACAGTTGCTGGCTGTGATATCATATTTGTGTGTGGATGATTTCCTACCTTTACTTTATATTTGCCTTTACCAGTGAGCTTTCCCATTTGTAATTTTCTTGTTTCTAGTTGTGGCCTTTTCTTTTCTGCCTAGAGAAGTTCCTTTAGGATTGTTGTAAAGCTGGTTTGGTGGTGCTGAATTCTTTTAGGTTTTGCTTGTCTGTAAAGCTTTTGATTTATCCGTCAAATCTGAATGAGGCGCTTGCTGAGTAGAGTATTCTTGGTTGTAGGTTTTTTCTTTTCATCATTTTAAATATTTCATGCCACTCCCTTCTGGCCTCAGAGTTTCTGCTGAAACTCTGAGTTTCTGGGATTCCCTTGTGTGTTATTTGTTGCTTTTCCCTTGTTGCTTTTAATATTTCTTCTTTGTCTTTAATTTTTGTCAGTTTGATTAATATAAGTCTTGGTGTGTTCCTCCTTGAGTTTATCTTATATGGGACTTTCTGCACTTCCTGGACTTGAGTGAGTGTTTCCCTTCTCATGTTAGGGAAGTTTCTGGCTATAATCTCTTCAAATATTTTCTCAGGCCCTTTCTGTCTCTCTTCTTCTGGGACCCCTATAATGCAAATGTTGGTGCGTTTAATGTTGTCCCAGAGGTCTCTGAGACTGTCCTCATTTCTTTTCATTGTTTTTTCTTTATTCTGTTCTGCAGCAGTGATCTCTACCACTCTGTCTTCCAGCTTACTTATTTGTTCTTCTGCCTCATTTATTCTGCTGTTGATTCCGTCTAGTGTATTTTTCACTTCAGTTATTGTATTGTTCATCTTTGTTTGTTTGTTCTTTAAATCTTTAAATCTTTGTTAAACATTTCTTGTATCTTCTCGATCAGTGCCTCCATTCTTTTTCTCAGATCTTGGATCATCTTTACTATCATTACTCTAAATTATTTTTCAGGTAGATTGCCTATCTCCACTTCACTTAGTTATTCTTTTGGGTTTTCATCTTGTTCCTTCATCTGGAGCATATTTCTCTGTCGTCTCACTTTATGAAACTTTCTGTGTGGATGGACTCCTTTCCACAGGCTGCAGGATCATAGCTCCTCTTGCTTCTGGTGTCTGGCCCCTGGTGTGTGAGGTTGGTCCTGAGACTTGTTCAGGCTTCCTGGTGGGAGGGACTGGTGCCTGCCCACTGGTGGGTGGAGCTGGGTTTTGTCCCTCTGGTGGGCAGGGCCGTGTCAAGGGGTGTGTTTAGGGGTGGCTGTGAGCTCAGTACAGCTTTAGGCAGCCTGTCTGCTGATGGGTGGCGCTGTGTTCCTGTCTTGCTGGTTGTTTAGCCTGAGGCGTCCAGCACTGGAGCCTGTAGGCTGTTGTGTAGGGCCAGGTCTTTGTGCCAAAATGGGGGCCTCCAGGAGAGCTCATGATGATCAGTATTCCCTGGGGCCTCTGCCACCAGTGACCTTGCCCCCACAGTGAGCCACAGACAACCCCTGCCTCCATAGGAGACGCTCCAAACCCACAGGTAGGTCTAGCCCAGGCTCCTATGAAGTCACTTCTTTGTGCTGGGTCCCAGTACACATGAAATCTTGTGTATGCCCTCAAGAGTGGAGTCTCTGTTTCCCTCAGTCCTGTGGAGCTCCTGCACTCAAGGCCCACTGGCTTTCTAAGCCAAATGCTCGGGGGGCTCCAATTCCAGCTCAGACTGGGGAGCCTGACATGGGGCCCAGAACTCTCACTCTTGTGGGAGAATCTCTGTAATACAATTATTTTCCAGTTTGTGGGTCACCCATCCTACTGGTACGGATTTGATTATATTGCAAAAGCGCCCCTCCTACCATCTAGTTGTGGCTTTTCTTTGTCTTTGGATGTAAAATATCTTTTTTTGTAGGTTCCAGTCTTTCTTGTCCGTGGTTGTTCAGCAGTTAGTTGTGATTTTGGTGTTTTCATGTGAGGAGGTGAGCTCTAGTCCTTTTACTCTGCCGTCTTGTCGGGAATCGAGAGGTTGCTTTTGGTTTGGATGCTTGCTGCCTCTTTCCTCAGTGTGTGTTGGCTGTTATTCCTTTGATATGAGTGTGTAGGTGCAGCAGGCCATGCGCACACCTGATACAGCAGGGACAGTAATTGGCTCCTCCTCCCGTGGATCCCAGTGGCAACCACAGCCCACACACTCCCTGGACAGCAGGGGCAGTGCTTGACACCTGCTCGCTGCCTGTGCACACTCCCCAGATGGTGGGGGCAGCGATTGCTGCCTGCTCACAGGTTTTCCAACAGTAGCGGTGGCCCACGCCCCCCTGGGACAGTGGGGGCAACACTTGGCGCCCATTCACAGGTCTTGCAGCGGCGGCCCTCGCACTTCCAGGACAGCAGGGGCAGCAACTGGATCCTGCTTGCAGGTCTCTTAGTGGTGGCGGCTACCTGTGCCCACCTCTGGAGCCCATAATGACAGTGGTGGTGGCCTGTGCCTGTCTCTGGAGCCCACAGTGGCAGTGGCAGCTCACACCTGCCCCCAGAGCTTGTGTAGGTGGTGTCCTGTTGCCTGAGACCATGCGTGCAGGGAAAGAAGCTCCTATAGCAGTCCCACCCCTCTCCTTGCACGCCCCCCAGCAGTGGCGCCTTGCCTCTCTGGTTGGCCCAGGCTTCTTCTGAGCACACCCTCAGTTGCCACACTCTAGGCTCTTCAGGCTGTCTCCACACAGCCAACCCTGGTCCTCTCCCTGGGTCTGACCTCCGAAACCTGAGCTTCAGCACCCAGCCTCCGCCCACACCGGTGGACAAGCATCTCAGCCTGGGGAGTACAAGGTGATGGTACCAACGTCTGTGCAGGTCACTCTCCATTTTGCCTTCTGCAATCCGGTTTCTGCACTCTGCTCAAGGCTTCAAGGCTCCCCTTCCATCCAGGCTGATCTCCCCGCCAGTGAGGGGACTTCCCAGGGTACGGGAACCTTACCTCCTTCACAGCTCCCTCCCTAGGGTGTAGGTCCCATCCCAATTCTTTTCTCTTTCTCTTTTTTTCTTTTTCTTTTGTCCTTCCTGGTTACATGGAGGTTTTCTTGCCCTTTAGGAAGTCTGAGGTCTTCTGCCAGTGTTCGGTAGATGTTTTGTGCAAATCGTTCCACTTGTAGATGTGTTTTTGACGTATTTGTAGGAAGAGGTGAGCTCCATGTCTTACTCATCCGCCATCTTGATTCCTCTCCCTCATTGTAGTTTTGATTTGCGTTTCTCTAATAATTAGTGATGTTGAGCATTTTTTCATGTGCCTATTGGCCATTTGTATGTCTTCTTTGGAGAAGTGTCTATTTAGGTCTTCTGACCATTTTTTTATTGGGTTTTTTTTTTTTTATTATTGAGTTGTATGAGTTGTTTGTATATTTTGGAAATTAAGCCCTTGTCAGTTGCATCGTTTGCAAATATTTTTTCCCAGTCCGTAGGTTGTCTTTTTGTTTTGTTTATGGTTTCCTTTGCCTTGCAAAAGCTTATAATTTTGATTAGGTCCCATTTGTTTATTTTGCTTTTATTTATATTGCCTTGGGAGACTGACCTAAGAAAACATTACTACAGTTTCTGTCAGAGAATGTTTTGCCTATGGTCTCTTCTAGGAGTTTTAGGTTGTCATATCTTATATTTAAGTCTTTAAGCCATCTTGAGTTTTTTGTTTTCTTTTTAAATTTTATTTATTTATTTATTTATTTATTTATTTATTTATGGCTGTGTTGGGTCTTCGTTTCTGTGCGAGGGCTTTCTCTAGTTGCGGCAAGTGGGGGCCACTCTTCATCGCGGTGCGCGGGCCTCTCACTATCGTGGCCTCTCTTGTTGCGGAGCACAGGCTCCAGACACACAGGCTCAGCAATTGTGGCTCACGGGCCTAGTCGCTCTGCGGATGTGGGATCTTCCCAGACCAGGGCTCGAACCCGTGTCCCCTGCATTGGCAGGCAGATTCTCAACCACTGCGCCACCAGGGAAGCCCCCTTGAGTTTATTTTTGTATATGGTGTGAAGGAGTGTTCTAACTTCATTGATTTACATGTGGCTGTCCTGCTTTCCCACCACCACTTGCTGAAGAGACTGTCTTTTCTCCATTGTATGTTCTTGCCTCTTTTTTCAAAGGTTAATTTACTGTAGCTGTGTGGATTTATTTCTAGGCTCTCTATTCTGTTCCATTGATCCATATGTCTGTTTTTGTGCCAATACCACACTGTTTTGATTACTGTAGCTTTGTAGTATTGTCTGAGTCTGCGAGGGTTATGCCTCCATCTTTGTTCTTTCTCCTCAGAATTGCTTTGGCAATTCTGGGTCTTTTATGGTTCCATATAAATTTTAGGATTATTTGTTCTAGTTTTGTGAAAAATGTCATGGGTAATTTGATAGGGATTGCATTAAATCTGTAGATTGCTTTGGGTAGTATGGTGATTTTAACAATATTAATTCTTCCAATCCAAGAGCATAGAATATTTTAACATTTCTTTGAATCATCTTCAGTTTCCTTTATCAATGCTTTATAGTTCTCAGCATATAAGTTTTTCACCTCCTTGGTTGGGTTTATTCCTAAGTATTTTTTCGGGGTGGGGGGGTGTGCAATTTTAAAAGGGATTTTTTTTTTACTTTCCCTTTCTGGTATTTCATTTTTAGTGTAAAGAAATGCAACAGATTTCTGTATGTTAATCTTGTATCCTGATACCTTGCTGAATTTATTTACCAGTACTAGTAGTTTTTGTGTGGAGTCGTTAGGGTTTTCTATATATATTATCATGTCATCTGCATATAATTACAATTTTACCTCTTAAAAGGGACCATTTTGTAACTCAATAAACAAACAACTAAATCTCTTTAATATCTGTTTGGTGGGCATATTGATTAAGTTATCATTAATATTTTACATGAAATCTTAAAACCATATATTTCAAAAGTTTAATTTTTTCTTTATTAAGAATTGTAGGTATAATTTAAAGTTTTCAGTCTGGTTGATTAGAATATTTTATTGCATTTTTATTAAATGAGTACAGGAATGCTAGAGGGAATTTAAGTTTCACTTTGGGAGTGAAATATTAGGTTAGAGGTCACCTTCTCCACTTCTCATTCAAGCAAAAATTTTCTCTAAAACACTAATTAGATGAACTTCTTATTTTTGCTTAAACACCTCCACCTTTCCAAGAATGCAAGCTCACATGCTTTGCAAGACAGCCCTTAACCCTTCTGGATAATTATGGATGATAGGAAATTCTTATATTGACCTGAAATCAGCCTAATTTATACTGACCATTCTGGTCTCTGTAATTATATAAAGTAAATATTACTTCCTCTTCCACGTGAAAGCTCTTCAGGTGTTTGAACAAACCTATCATCATGCTCCATGTTGTTACGGAACTATGATTATCTAGAATAAATTGCTTTGCTTCCTCTTCTAGATCCATAACATCTTGTGTGCTTTCCCAAATATATTCAAATGATTAGTGCCCTTTAAAAGTGTCACTGCTTAGAGCTGATTAGAGAACTTTGGTGTGTTGGAACCATTATAGAGCACAGTGGAACTAGGCTCTTGCTCTGGACATCTGCTTCTAGCAAGAGTTTAGGATTATTTTAGCATCTTTCTTATCGCTATTTACTGTTTACTTATTTTGACTGGAACCCTCAGACCTTTTGTATTTTATTTGCTTTTAAACATAACTTACCTATGTGCTTTATGTGCCTTTCAAAACATATTCAGGATTTAACTTTTAGTCATATTTGACATAATTTATTCGATTTCAGAAAATAAGTATCCATTTTCAGTCTTGATTCTGGTATTCTGTGGACATTATTTGTTCATTCCAGTTTCAGTCATCCACAGATTGGGCAGGCATGCAGTCTTGTCTTTGTGTCATAAACAAAAATGGTAAACATCCCATCTCTTGGTGCTAATCTCCCTCTCCTTCTGCCTAGGCTTTAGTCACTCTGGCTGTTTTTTTTTTTAACCTCAAAGTCACCATACTCCTTCCTATGTTAGGCACTTTCTATAACCTCTGCCTGGAATGTCCTCCCCTTGCCATGCCTCTATCCCTCTCTTCACTGGCTAACTCTGACTGATAGCAAATCAAATGTTTGCCCAAGGACGTCTTCCCTGTCACAAGACTAGGTCAAGTCCCCCTTTTATAGGCTTTCAGTACCCTATACTTGTTTGGCTTAGCACTTATTATTTTGAAATTATGTATTTATTGGTGTGATTGTTGTCTCTTCCCCACTGAATCAGATGCTCCATGGTGGCAAGAACCCTGTTTCTTACACTCACTATTGTATCCCCAGAACACAGCACAGTGCCGGGCATATGGTGCTTGTTGAATTTAATTTTTTAAAAGGCCATGTAACGGTGGCTCCCTAACACCAGTGTACAGCCTTTGGCTCCTGATGATGTTTTCACACATCTGGATTAGAACAAGAAAAATAAGGACCATAGTGTTACTGTATGTAGTATACGTCAGTGTGAAATTACTGCCTTCTTGGGAAGGACTTTTATTCTAGTATTATATCCTTCTGTTTCCTAGGTTATAAGTTATTCTTTAAATTCTTGTTACGCTTTAGGGATTTTTTCATTTATTTTTGGAAACTATCCTTACTTAGAATAGAAATAAATGTGCAACACCATGGTGCTTTGAGACTTTACTAGACTATGAAATCCAGAAATTACTAATGTTGAGTACTCTAGAGACCTCCTCTAAGCTAAAAGCTTTGTTTCTCTTTGAATACGATTGCTATGAATCCACTTGGCTATATTTAAAGTACATAATTTTGCCTTCAGAGATGGTTTTTTAGTGGCCTGGATCTTCCTCAACAACTTCCTTTCATTTATCTCTGTAATACATATTTATCATTGCCAAGTAGGCTCAGATTCAAAACAGTAATTGTTGAGTTTTTCTCTTTAGAACAGTTGTACTTTTCCTATATTTAATGTGACTAAAAGAATAAACCTCAAATATAACACATTAAATTTGAACACAAAGCAAAATTTGCATATTTATGGTTACTGAGAAATCTTATTGTAAATGATTTTATATTTTAAAGTTATATATTTTATATTTTAGAGTTATAACTTTTAATTTTTTTGATTAAATGATAAAGCAGGTTTCCTGACAAAATTTTTACTATAAATTGTTACTATTTCACCTGCTTTATATGATATGAGTGTTAATTCAGGTGAGGTAAAATGATAGTCTTTGACGTGTAAATAAAATGGAATTTCTTGGAGGGGTGGGATCAGATTCTTTTTAATTTTTTCTTTTTTAACTTTGGGTTTATTTATTTATTTATTTATTTATTTATTTATTTATGGCTGTGTTGGGTCTTCGTTTCTGTGCGAGGGCTTTCTCTAGTTGCGGCAAGTGGGGGCCACTCTTCATCGCGGTGCGCAGGCCTCTCATTATCGCGGCCTCTCTTGTTGCGGAGCACAGGCTGCAGACGCGCAGGCTCAGTAATTGTGGCTCACGGGCCTAGTTGCTCCGCGGCATGTGGGATCTTCCCAGACCAGGGCTCGAACCCGTGTCCCCTGCATTAGCATGCAGATTCTCAACCACTGCGCCACCAGGGAAGCCCCGATTCTTTTTAATTTTAATGCTTTTCTCTTTTTCTAACTTTATTTTTTTTTTAAACTCTAATATTAGCTTTGTGGCTTTGTTAATTTAACCTCTCTGTGCTTGTTTCCTTAACTATCTTGTTTCTTCATCTGTGAAATGGTTATCATGAGGATTTAAATGACTAAATTCATGAATACATATAAAGTACTTAGAAGATTGTGTTACACAGTAGAAGTGGTGAACGAATATTAGTTGATTTTACTATTATTAGTAGTGGTATTCGTATTGAAATGGGATTTCCTTATTCAGCTGTAGAATATATCAGGATAGATAAATACTAAAAATTTATCTTGTTTTCTATTTTAACCATATCTCAGTGCTTAATATTTTGATAAATCATTATTTACCAAAGGAGAAAAAACTGTCTAGAATAAACACATCCAACTCTTCTCTAGCCACAATACATAGAATTATATCCTTCAAGACTTTAGAGTGATTATTAAATAAATGTTTTGTGATTAAATTTTAAGTCAATTCAGTAACTTATTGATCTACATTGATAGTAGATTATTAAAGTAGTGATCCAGCCTTTTAACTAAAATATCACCTTCATATTTAGAAAACAAGTTACATAAATTCTAAATTAAAAATACCTAGAGGAGGGACTTCCCTGGTGGCGCAGTGGTTAAGAATCCGCCTGCCAGTGCAGGGGACATGGGTTCAAGCCCTCGCCCGGGAAGATCCCACATGCCCTGGAGCACCTAAGCCCATGTGCCACAGCTCTTGAACCTGCGCTCTAGAGCCCATGAGCCACAACTACTGAGCCTGTGTGCCACAACTACTGAAGCCCGCGTGCCTAGAGCCTGTGCTCCACAACAAGAGAAGCCACTGCAATGAGAAATCCATGCACTGCAATGAAGAGTAGCCCCCGCTCGCCACAACTAGAGGAAGCCCGCATGCAGCAACAAAGACCCAATGCAGCCAAAAATAATTAATTAATTAATTAATTAATTAAAAAATAAATACCTAGAGGAGTTAAAAAGCAAAAGCACTTTTTTTTTCTAAGCAGAAAATGTAACATAGTTGAATTAGCTAAAAAGTCTGTTTAATTTACATGTATTTTACAATTAAAATTAAGTTGTACATTTATAAATAAAGTAATTCTGCAATAAGTTTTTTAGCTGATCTATTTATATCATGATTATACATCACAGTATATCATAGCGTTAAAGAATATAAGCACTAGAATCTAAAAAACATGAGTTCAAATTTCACTTCAACCATTTACCAACTGTTTTTTTTTTCATATAAATTTATGATTTAATTTTGGCTGTGTTGGGTCTTCATTGCTGTGCATGGGCTTTCCTTCTAGTTGCGGCGAGCGGGGGCTACTCTTTGTTGCGGTGCACAGGCTTCTCACTGAGGTGGCTTCTCTTGTTGCGGAGCACAGGCTCTAGGTGCACGGACTTCAGTAGTTGTGGCACGCAGGTCTCAGTAGTTGTGGCTCGCAGGCTCTAGAGCACAGGCTCAGTAGTTGTGGCACACAGGCTTAGTTGCTCCACAGCACATGGGATCTTCCCAGACCAGGGCTCCCTGCATTGGCAAGTGGATTCTTAACCACTGCGCCACCAGGGAAGTGCTACCAACTGTTTAACTTTTTTTTTTGGGCTGCGTTGGGTCTTCGTTGCTGCGCGTGGGCTTTCTCTAGTTGTGGCGAGCAGAGGTTACTCTTCGTTGCGATGCGCGGGCTTCTCATCGCAGTGGCTTCTCTTGTTGCACAGTATGGGCTCTAGGCGTGCAGACTTCAGTAGTTGCAGCACACGGGCCCCTAGAGTGCGCAAGCTTCAGTAGTTGCGGGGCATGGGCCCAGTAGTTCTGGCGTGCAGGCTCAGTAGTTGTGGCGCACAGGCTTAGTTGCTCCTTGGCATGTGGGATCTTCCTGGACCAGGGATCGAACCCATGTCCCCTGCATTGGCAGGCGGATTCTTAACCACTGCACCACCAGGGAAGTCCCCAGCTGTTTAACTTTAGATAAGTCACTCAACTCTATTTCCTTATCTGTCAACTAGGAATATAATAATGCCTACCTCTTAGGGTTATTGGAAGAAATAAATGAGATAATATATGAAAGCCCTTAGTTTGGAGCCTGACATGGTAAGCAGTCAAGAAATGTTCTTAGGAAAATTATATGAGGTAAACAAACTTCCTATTAAATACAGTCACTTAAATGCCTCTGTGTGTGTGTGTGTGTGTGTGTGTGTGTGTGTGTGTGTGTGTGTGTGTGTAATGGTTTTTAACTTGGCAAAATTATAGGAATTCACCCTCCCAATAAGATAAATGAATCCTGTATTCTCACTTACCTGTATGATCTTTAAAAAATCGAACTGTAAATCTTCACTTTCAAATATAGTTTTTTAAATAAATTCCACCTTAGGCTCACGTAAGTCTGTTGAGATCGCACTTAAAAGTATTCCTGTTTTTCTTTATTTTCTTGAAGGGATGAGTATGTTGCCATTTTTATATTACATGTAAAAGTAACTTCTATGTATATTTGACAGAAACGATGTGAAGCAACACTCTTTTTGGATTTCATAAGACATCATTTCATCATGGGACAGCAAATTTCGGATCAGACGCAGCTGGTTCTTAACAAGTTACCAGAAAAAGTAGCAAAACATGTCACATTGGTTCGAGAAAGTGGCTCCTTAACTTATGAAGAATTTCTTGGAAGAGTAGCAGAACTTAATGATGTGTAAGACTTGCTCTTTTTCATTTTATTTTCTCCCCCTGACATATGCCACAGTGTTGTGACTGTCTGAGAGATAAGCACACGTATTGGTTGGTAAGAGAATGTTTTCAGCAGCAGTTAGCAAATATTTATTGAGTACTATAAGACTTTCTATGTAGCTATCTAAAAATATGTCATAGGACTAAAAGAATAGAAGGAACTTAAAACTGAATTTTGAACACAGGCATATAAATTGACCCTTGTTTGAAAGCACTAAAGGAGGTGCATAACAGAAGAGAATATACCAGTTAGTCATCTAGAGAAAGGCGCCTAGGATAGTCAAAGGGCACTTCGGGTTTCTGAATATGAACCAGTTCATCTAGTTAATAAATAAATCTTCTGTGTTTGTTCATTGAACCATTATTTTGCCAGAGAAATATATATATGGTAATAATTCATTTGTCATCACTGAAGAATAAGGTATTTTGTATATAAATATTTTCTAATTAGCTATCATGTTTACATCTTTACTTAACTCTTGAATAGATTTCTAAGATGGAGTATAAACTTCTCTGCCTACTTAGCACATCCAATGGAACAGCCTTCTCTTTGTGAATTATTCTTTATTAAATCAATTTTTATACTGATCTGTATAGAAGCTATTAAAATATACCGAGCTTTTTGTACCTGAATGACCCCAGATTGTTATACTTTTAAAATATTCCATTTTTGTTTGTGTGTTCTCCCTTAGTGACAGGAGAGCAGATGTCACTTCTTTCTATTAAGTCTTCCTCTAGCGGCACCCATATCCGACTCTCTTTGTATATATATCTTCTGTCTCCCTGGGGGTATAGTTATAACTTATTGGCATTGCCTTTTAAATGAGATCTTAAAGGTTCTTTCTTTAGTCTATTCAACTTAGCTAACGTTCACTGAACACATAGTATGTGCAAGGCACTCTGCTGACAGTCAGACATTTTAACTGAGGCCTAAAGTGATTACCCAAGTATCGATGGCAGATCCAGCTTTCGCCAAGTCTGAAGATCTTTCCACTATCCCATATTACCTCTCCTTAAACCCCCAAAAGGCCAAACAAAATCACCAAGCAGTTTGGAACCACTTAGTATATATAAATTTATATTATAGTCACTATTAATAGTTTAGGGTAAAATACATGAATGTACTCCTTAAGCTTTGCAATAACTACATTGGATAAGAGACATATTATACTTGGCCATTTAGAACACATTAGATAAAGAGAAGGAAATGCAGTCTTTTTATGGACATGGCTGGAGTGTCCTGTTATTAGCCAGTCATGAAGAATAAAGTGTTCTTAACTCTTAAAAGTTATTTTAGAAGATCATTTCTTTTAAGAACACTGGATTTCACTCATTAAAAACAGACCAAAAAAAAAAAAAAAAAAAAAAAGCCCTGTATGGATATATGGATGGATCCTGTGTAGATATATATATAAATGCATAGAAAATGAACTGGAAGGATATACACTGGGTCTCTGGGGAGCTGATGGAAAAGGGGAGCAGAGAAGGGAGATTTTACATTTTACTGTGTATATTTGTGTATTGTCTGATCTTTTATAATAAAAATGTAGTCATGGGTTTTTAAAACTCTAGCATTTTACTTTGTTCTTTTTTTTTTTTTTTTAAAGATCATCCAAATGGTAGCATTTGAGGCATTACTTCTGAGACCATATTCTTAAGGAATAAAATTGGATTGAGAATTTAATAGTATCATAAGAGTGGAATTTTTATGTTTATTGTGTCAATTTTTTTGAAGAGTAATCAATGACATTTGCCATCCCTTTAGAGTCTTAGAACTTATATACAAAAAACCCTAGTCTATTATATGAAATTTTGATTTTTGGCCTAAAGATACTGGATAAAATGTGTCCTATGAAAACATCCTCAAGCTAAGCTTACTGTGTAATATAGAGGTGATGGTAAAAGAGTATCTCCCTTTTATTTATTAGCACAGAATGTTTCTGACTGGATTTGCTTCTTAAAACCAATTCCCCTGGGTCAGAGTTGGGCATTTCACAAGTTCAGTGCTGTCTGAGAACTATAAAGTTAAACCTACGCAAAAGACACATGGCTTGATAGCTAGAAAAAAGAACTGGGAACTGGCAGTACTACTTTCACTGGCAGACTTTGTTACCTAGGGCTAGTTACTTAATTTTCAATGGCCTCAATTTATTTAGCTGTAAGTTTCTTAGTTCTGAGTGTGATATCCCCACTGGTGCTCAGAGAGAAATGTGAGTAATGATAAAAGGGAGCTGCAATACTTATGTCTTTGAACTGATTTAAATTGGCATTGATGCACGATATTGAGTTATCCTAAAAAGTGTTATATTTTTATGTTAGTATCCTGTTGCTTTCTGAATCAGAATTACTCTGCTAGGGGAGGACAGTAAAGTTACATAAGCGTCTCAAAATCATTTGCTTCATCCAGTTTCAAATTACCTGTAAAAATTGTCTTCAAAGAGGTATATAAGTGTTGTTGCTTAAGGAAGGACTCAACCAAGATCAAGATTTTTTCACACTTTATGTACATCTGAGGTACTGGTCAAAATATGGATAAATGAAACCAGCTAAATTTTTTCTTTAAGTACCTGATTCCTTGCACATGTTTTTCCTAGCTGTCTTTGTTAGAAATTTAAAGATCATTGAGATACAGATATGAAAAAAATAGATTTATAAATATCATTCCACTATGCTTTCCACCTTGAAAATTAAATTGTATGTTTATAGTCAAAGCATTCTCTATCACTATATTTTAAAAATCTAATTATTACAATCACCATTATTGTTATTTGTCTTTGTGTGTTTTCTTCACATTTCCGCCTCTGTCTTAAACTTTCTTGAATCTGGTTTCGTAGCTCCATTATTTTACATGACTTTTCATAAAATTAACGAATGTGTTTACCTCTTTTCAGAACTGCTAAAGTGGCTTCTGGCCAGGAAAAACATCTTCTCTTTGAGGTACAACCTGGGTCTGATTCCTCTGCCTTTTGGAAAGTGGTTGTACGAGTAGTCTGTACCAAGGTGAGAGTGATAGAGATTTCCAACTCTGAGCTTAAACTATTTTGGTGGTTAGAACCACATTTAATAGTATAATATAATATAGTGGAAATAAATGTTTATAATTTGGTTGTGATTAACATTTATTTGTAAAACCATATAAAACAGTTTTGATACTATTTTTGCCTTCCAGGTTAACTGTTTGAATTTCGTTGGTTGTATAATTGCCATAGAGCAGAGGTTTATTTTTTAATTTAATTTATTTATTTTTGGCTGTGTTGGGTCTTCGTTGCTGCGTGCGGGCTTTCTCTAGTTGTGACGAGCAGGGGCCACTCTTTGTTGCAGTGCAAGGGCTTCTAACTGCGGTGGCCTCTCCTGTTGTGGAGCACCGGCTCTAGGCACTCGGGCTTCAGCAGTTGCAGCATGTGGGCTCAGTAGTTGTGGCACACAGGCTCAGTTGCTTCGCGGCATGTGGGATCTTCCTGGACCAGGTATTGAACCCGTGTCCCCTGCATTGGCAGGCGTATTCTTAACCATTGCGCCACCAGGGAAGTCCCAGCAGAGGTTTTTATAATCAAGGAAAGTGGTAGTAAACGCTCATCCTTATCTTGTACCTCTCTTTTTGGATTTTAACTGACTGTGGAATCCTAAAGTAACACCCTACTTAGCTCTAAGATGACTTCTTAAAAATTAAGTGTCTCTTAGTTCATCTTTAAATTTTAGATGATAGAGTATATCAGCTGTGCTAAAAAATATGATGGCAGCTGTCATAGAGTATTAGGAAGCCTCATCCACTAATGGGTGGATTAGAATATGTGGTTCTTAACCTTTTTGAGGCCATAGAACTTTTGGTGAAATTGAAGGCATGAATTTTATTAAGCTTCCTCCTATCCCAACCCCTGCTCTAAAGCACAATAAAATCATCCATATGCATATAAACAATAAGTTGGGCATTCATGAATGCCTTTATTTCAACTCCTGATCAATCCATGAAGAACTCCTGGGTAAGGAGATTTTTTTCTTTTGTATCATGGACCCTGGATGTTACCCAAATAATATGCCACATTTCCCCAGTGGGTTGATTGCCACTACTATGCTATAAGTGGAGTAGGATTGATTGTGTTTAGTTGATCGAATTTGAAGGTCTAATTATTTAAGTAATAAAAGTACTTTAAAAAGGATTCGAGGAACAAAGACAGAGAGATCTTAATTCCAGACTTAACTAAGTGCCTGAAGTTGAATGGCGCCTGTTAAAGTTTACAGTTGATTTAGAGAAAATATATAGTATAGTTTAATACCACTCAGCTGGCTCTAGCAACATTGAACATTTGCTTATTGATTTTTTTTAAGTCCAGATGTTAAAAAGCACTTAATAGCTGCCAGAGAACCATCATTCAAAAATTTTTTGCATTATTCATCACAGAGGTAGTTAATGTGATACTAGTGTGGTGTGGGTAGCAGTGTAACTTTATATAGTGTATAATATGTCACAAATCATAGTAACAGAATACACACTTGTATTCAGCTTGATCCAAGATCACATTTTGTTATTTATACTTAGATTACTGGGCTCAAAAACTGTATACCAGGGCTTCCCTGGTGGCGCAGTGGTTAAGAACCCACCTGCCAGTGCAGGGGACATGGGTTCGAGCCCTGGTCCGGGAAGATCCCACATGCCACGGAGCAACTAAGCCTGTGCACCACAACTACTGAGCCTGTGCTCTACAGCCCGTACACCACAACTGCTGAAGCCCGCACACCTAGAGCCTGTGCTCCACAACAAGAGAAGCCACAACAAAGAGAAGCGCACGCACCACAATGAAGAGTAGCCCCTGCTCACCGCAACTAGAGAAAGCCCGCATGCAGCAACGAAGACCCAACACAGCCAAAAATAAAAAACAAACAAATAAATAAATAAATTTATTTTTTTTAAAAAACTGTATACCAAACACATATTTTTCCATTTTCTGTTTGTTTTGGGGTTTATATTGTATTTATATTAAGTTCATTAGCAGTTTTTTACAGTGTTATAAATATGCATACTCCCGAAAGAACTTTGGGAATCTGCAACTTTTGAATTTGCAAAGGAATAAGGTAAAGAAGAAATGAAGAACTGTGCTTAAAACATGTAAAACCATTCAAATAGACTAAGTAAATCCCATACAGTACTCCCATCATCTTCGAGTTTACACTGCACATAATCTTTCAGGACTATTTGAAAGTCAACTTCAGAGGACACATGGGTGAATTTATAAGAACTCTAGTGACAAAGGTCATTTCTGAAAACTGTGCATTCTTTCTCCTTTTCTTGCTCTCTCTTCCACAGTAACCATCCAGCTGATCTTTTCAGTTTTACCTCTACCAAGTTTCACTTGAGTTTATTTGTAACACAAAGTTCACACTCTCAAGGAGACTGTAACTAATGCTCAGGGCCCTCTTTCTTCTCATACAGATTACTTTAGATTCTGTGATTGATCTCCATGCCTTCAGACTCTTCTCCTATTTCCAATTTATTTATTTATTATTATTTTTTTAATAGATCTTTATTGGAGTATAATTGCTTCACAACACAGTGTTAGTTGCTGTTGCACAACAAAGCGAATCAGCCATATGCATACACATGTCTCCATATCGCCTTCCTCTTGAGCCTCCCTCCCATCCTCCCTATCCCACCCCCGTAGGTCATTGCAAAGCACCGAGCCGATCTCCCTGTGCTATGCTGCTGCTTCTCACCAGCCAACTGTTTTACATTCAGTAGTGTATATATGTTGATGCTACTCTCACTTCACCCCAGCTTCGCCCTCCCACCCCATTTCCTCAAGTCCATTTTCTGTGTCTACCTCTTTATTCCTGCACTGCAACTAGGTTCCTCAGTACCTTTTTTTTTTTTTTAGATTCCATATATATTCGTTAGCATATGGTATTTGTTTTTCTCTTTCTGACTTATTTCATTCTGTATGACAGACTCTAGGTCCATCCACCTCACTACAAATAACTCAATTTCATTTCTTTTTATTGCTGAGTAATATTCCATTGTATGTATATGCCACATCTTCTTTATCCATTCATCTATCAATGGACATTTAGGTTGATTCCATGTCCTGGCTATTGTAAATAGAGCTGCAATGAACATTATGGTACATGTCTCTTTTTGAATTATGGTTTCTTCAGGGTACATGCTCAGTAGTGCTATTGCTGGGTCATATGGTAGTTCTATTTGTTGCTTTTTAAGGAACCTCCATACCATTTTCCATAGTGGTTGTATCAATTTACATTCCCACCAACAGTGCAGGAAGGTTCCCTTTTCACCACACCCTTTCCAGCATTTATTGTTTCTAGATTTTTTGATAATGGCCATTCTGACCGGCGTGAGGTGATACCTCATTGTAGTTTTGATTTGCATTTCTCTAATAATTAGTGATGTTGAGCATCTTTTCATGTGCCTCTTGGCTATCTGTATGTCTACCTTGGTGAAATGTCTATTTAGGTCTTCCACCCATTTTTTAACTGGATTGTTTATTTTTTTGATATTGAGCTCCATGAGCTATTTGTATATTTTGGAGATTAATCCTTTGTCTGTTGTTTCACTGGCAAATATTTTCTCCCATTCTGAGGGTTGTCTTTTTGTCTTGTTTATGGTTTCCTTTGCTGTGCAAAAGCTTTAAGGTTAATTAAGTCCCATTTGTTTATTTTTGTTTTTATTTCCATTACTCTAGGAGGTGGGTCAAAAAAGATCTTGCTGTGGCTTATGTCAAAGAGTGTTTTTCCTATGTTTTCCTCTAAGAGGTTTATAGTGTCTGGTCTTACATTTAAGGCTTTAATCCATTTGGAGTTTATTTTTGTGTATGGTGTTAGGTAGTGTTCTAATTTCATTCTTTCACATGTAGCTGTCCAGTTTTCCCAGCACCACTTATTGAAGAGGCTGTCTTTTCTCCACTGTATGTTCTTGCTTCCTTGTTGTAAATTAGGTGCCCATATGTGTGTGGGTTTATCTCTGGGCATTCTATCTTGTACCATTGATCTATATTTCTGTTTTTGTGCCACTACCGTACTGTCTTGGTTACCGTAGCTTTGTGGTATAGTTTGAAATCGGGAAGCCTGATTCCTCCAACTCCGTTTTTCTTTCTCAAGATTGCTTTGGCTATTTGGGGTCTTTTGTGTTTCCATACGAATTGTAAAATTTTTTGTTCTAATTCTGTGAAGAATGCCATTGGTAGTTTGTTAGGGATTGCATTGAATCTGTAGATTGCTTTGAGTAGTATAGCCATTTTCACAATATTGATTTTTCCAATCCAAAACATGGTGTATTCCTCCATCTGTTTATGTCATCTTTGATGTCTTTCATCAGTGTTTTATAGTTTTCTGAGTACAAGTCTTTCACCTCCTTAGGCAGGTTTATTCCTAGGTATTTTATTTTTGTTGCAATGGTAAATGGGAGTGTCTCCTTAATTTCTCTTTCTGATTTTTCATTGTCAGTGTATAAGAATGCCAGAGATTTCTGTGCATTAATTTTGTATCCTGCAACCTTACCAAATTCATTGATTAATTCTAGTAGTTTTCTGGTGGCATCTTTAGGATTTTCTATGTATAGTATCATGTCATCTGCAAACAGTGACAGTTTTACTTCTTCTTTTCCAATTTGTATTCCTTTTATTTCTTTCTCTTCTCTGATTGCTGTGGCTAGGACTTCCAAAATTATGTTGAATAGTAGCAGTGAGAGTGGGCAACCTTGTCTTGTTCCTGATCTTCGAGGAAATGGTTTCAGTTTTTCACTATTGGGAACGATGTTGGCTGTGGGTTTGTCATATATGGCCTTTATTATGTTGAGATAAGTTCCCTCTATGCTCATTTTCTGGAGAGTTTTTATCATAAATGGGTGTTGAATTTTGTTGAAAGCTTTTCCTGCATCTATTGAGATTATCATATGGTTTTTGTTACTTAATTTGTTAATGTGGTGTATCACATTGATTGATTTGCATATATTGAAGAATCCTTGCATCCCTGGGATAAATCCCACTTTATCATGGCGTAGGATCCTTTTAATGTGTTGTTGGATTCTGTTTCCTAGTATTTTGTTGAGGATTTTTGCATCTATGTTCATCAGTGATATTGGCCTGTAGTTTTCTTTTTTTGTGACATCTTTGTCTAGTTTTGGTATTAGGGTGATTGTGGCCTCATAGAATGAGTTTGGGAGTGTTCCTCCCTCTGCTGTATTTTGGAAGAGTTTGAGAAGGATAGGTGTTAGCTCTTCTCTAAGTGTCTGATAGAATTCACCTGTGAATCCATCTGGTCCTGGGCTTTTGTTTATTAGAAGATTTTTAATCACAGTTTCAATTTCAGTGCTTGTGATTGGTCTGTTTATATTTTCTATTTCTTCCTGCTTCAGTCTTGGAAAATTGTACCTTTCCAAGAATTTGTCCATTTCTTCATGGTTGTCCATTTTATTGGCACATAGTTGTTTGTAGTAGTCTCTTATAATCCTTTGTATTTCTCCAGTGTCAGTTGTGATTTCTCCTTTTTCATTTCTAATTTTATTGATTTGCGTCCTCTCCCTTTTTTTCTTGATGAGTCTGGCTAAGGGTTTATCAATTTTGTTTATCTTCTCAAAGAACCAGCTTTTAGTTTTATTGATCTTTGCTATTGTTTTCTTCGTTTTTATTTCATTTATTTCTGCTTTGATCTTTATGATTTCTTTCCTTCTACTGACTTTGGGTTTTCTTTGTTCTTTTTTCTCTAGTTGTTTTAAGTGTAGGGTTAGATCGTTTATTTGAGATTTTTCTTGTTTCTTGAGGTGAGATTGAATTGCTATAAACTTAGCAATTTCTTAGACCTGCTTTTGCTGCATCCCATAGGTTTTGGGTCGTAGTGTTTTCATTGTCATTTGTTTCTATGTATTTTTTTATTTCTTCTTGGATTTCTTCAGTAATCTCTTGGTTATTTAGTATCTCACTGTTTAGCCTCCATGTATTTGTGTTTTTTACAGTTTTTTTCCTGTAATTGATTTCCAGCCTCATAGTGTTGTGGTCAGAAAAGATGCTTGATATGATTTCAGTTTTCTTAAATTTTCTGAGGCTTGATTTGTGGCCCAAGATGTGATCTACCCTGGAGAATGTTCCATGTGCACTTGAGTAGAAAGTGTATTCTGCCACTTGCAGGTGGAATGTCCTATAAATATCAATTAAATCTATCTGGTCTATTGTGTCATTTAAAGCTTGTGTTTCCTTATTTATTTTCTGTTTAGATGATCTGTCCATTGGTGTAAGTGGGGTGTTAAAGTCCCCTACTGTTATTGTGTTACTGTCGATTTCCCCTTTTATGGTTGTTTTAGCATTTGCCTTATGTATTGAGGTACTCCTGTGTTGGGTGCATAAATATTTATAATTGTTATATATTTTCCTTGGATTGATCCCTTGATCATTATGTAGTGTCCTTATCTCTTGTAACTGTCTTTATTTTAAAGTCTCTTTTACCTGATACGAGTATTGCTACTCCAGCTTTCTTTTGATTTCCATTTGTATGGAATATCTTTTTCTATCCCTTCACTTTCAGTCTGTATGTATCCCTAGGTCTAAAGTGGGTCTCTTGTAGACAGCATATATATGGGTCTTGTTTTTGTATCCATTCAGCCAGTCTGTGTCTTTTGGTTGGGGCATTTAATCCATTTACATTAAAGATTATTATAAATACACATGTTCCTATTACCATTTTCTTAATTGTTTTGGGTTTGTTTTTGTGAGTCTTTTTCTTCTCTTGTGTTTCCCTCCAGGAGAAGTTTCTTTAGCATTTGTTGTAAAGCTGGTTTGGTGATGCTGAATTCTCTTTAGCTTTTGCTTGTCTGAAAAAGCTTTTGATTTCTCCATCGAATCTGAATCAGACCCTTCTGGGTAGAGTAATCTTAGTTGTAGGTGTTTCTCTTTCATCACTTTAAGTATATCCTTCCACTCCCTTCTGGCCTGCTGAGTTTCTGCTGAAAAAATCAGCTGATAACCTTATGGGGACTCCTTTGTATGTTATTTTTTTTTTTCCCTCACTGTTCTTAATATTTTTTCTTTGAATTTAATTTTTGTTAGTTTGATTAATATGTGTCTTGGTGTGTTTTTCCTAGGGTTTATCCTGTATGGGACTCTTTGTGCTTCCTGGACTTGGATGACTATTTCCTTTCCCATGTTAGGGAAGTTTTCAACTATAATCTCTTCAAATATTTTCTCAGACCCTTTCTTTTTCTGTTCTTCTTCCGGGACCCCTATAATTCGAATGTTGGTGCATTTAGTGTTGTCCCAGAGGTCTCTGAGATTGCCTTCAATTCTTTTCATTCTTTTTTCTTTATTTTGCTCCTTGGTAGTTATTTCCACCATTTTGTCTTCCAGCTCACTTATTCGTTCTTCTCCCTCAGTTATTCTGTTATTGATTCCTTCTAGTGTATTTTTCATTTCAGTTATTGTGTTGTTCATCTGTGTTTGTTTGTTCTTTAATTCTTCTAGATCTTTGTTAAACATTTCTTGTATTTTCTCAATCGTGCCTCCATTCTATATCTGAGATTCTGGATCATCTTTACTATCATTACTCTGAATTCTTTTTCAGGTAAATTACCTATTTCCTGTTCATTTATTTGGTCTTGTAGCTTTTTACCTTGCTCCTTCATCTGTGACATACTTTTTTTTTAACATCTTTATTGGAGTATAATTGCTTTACAATGGTGTGTTAGTTTCTGCTTTATAACAACGTGAATCAGCTATACATATACATATATAAAAATATGGAATGCTTTACGAATTTGCATGTCATCCTTGTGCAGGGGCCATGCTAATCTTCTCTGTATCATTCCAATTTTAGTATACGTGCTGCCGAAGTGAGCACTGTGACATATTTTTTTGCCATCTCATTTTTTTTTTTTTTTTTTTAATGGGATTGTGTTCCTGTCTTACTGGTTGTTTGGCCTGAGTCTTCCAACACTGGGGTTTGTAGGCTATTGGGTAGAGCTGGGTCTTGGTGCTGAGATGAGGAACTCCATGAGACCTCGCTCCGATGAATATTCCCTGGGGTCTGAGGTTCTCTGTTAGCCAGTGGTTTGGACTCGGAGTTCCCACCACGGGAGCTTCGGCCTGACTCCAGGCTCGTGAACCAAGATCCCACAAGCCGCCTAGGGTGGCAAAATAAAAAAAGAACAATAACAAAGTAAAAAATAAAATTAGACTAGGAAACTAACAGATATGTTAGGAAGAATATAAAAATGAAAATGTAGATGAATCAGCAACCAGAAGGTACATCAATACCACAATAGTAAAAAAGAGGAGGAAGGAAAAGAAAAAAAAAGGGTGGGGGGAAGGCCTTGGCTGTGGAGGGTGGGGCCTAAGCATTGGTGAGGTTTGGTTGGTGGGCAGGGACAATGCTCAGGACCCACAGGGCTGGAAAAGGCCCTGTGGGCTGTGGGGGGGTGGAGCTTAGGCTCAAGGAACAGAAGGGGCCCAGGCGTGCCCCCCACCCCTGGTCTCAGAGGGCAGCAGACCTCACCTGGGAGCCCAGCAGGCTTCCTGGGCTCAAATGGGTGGGGCAAATGCCCTCCTCTCCTCTCCTCCGGTCTGGGAGGGCCCCTCCCACCTGCCTCTCCTGATCTCCTCGGCCTCCCTCCTATACCTCCAAGGACCCACGTGGCCTGGAGGGGATTTTGAGGGCAGGGCATTGGCCTGGGAGCTCATCAGGCTCCCCAGGTCCGAATGGGCAGGGCAATTGCCCTCCACTCCTCTCCCACTCTTCCCAGAGAGTCCCTCCCGCCTGCCTCTCCTGATCTCCCTGGCCTCAGGGGCACCGATCCTGTCTGGCCTCCACTTCTCCTCCCGCCTCAGTCCCCACTACATCCTACCAATTCACTCTGGGGTTCCTCCCGTCTCCTTGGGTGTCAGAGTCTCCCACCAGTGGCCGGCAGTCACCCTAGTTGTGGGGAGATGCTAACCCCACGTCTTCCCACACTGGCATCTTGACTCCACCTCAGTTCTAATTTATGATGCTGTGAGAATAACTTTTCTAAAGCACAGCTCTCATCAGATCACTTTTCTGTTTAAAATTCCTCAACAGTTCTTCCTTGGCTTCAAAATAGTCCCAACTCTTTAACCTGGCATTTGAGGCTCTCTACAACATGGCTCCAAGCTATCTTTTCTGTTTTACCACTATCCCCTTTTGCAATCTACAGTCTCACCAGGCTTAACTAATTTAAGGCTGTATAGCTGTTACTTTCCCATCTTGATGCCTCTGCTCACTGAGTTCCCTCATCTAGAATGTCCATTCCTCTGTCATTTAAATTGCCATCAGATAGAAGTCACAAAAAAACCCTATTCCACCAGTTTAAACAAAAACAGTATTTATTTTCTCACTTATCAAGAAACCCTAATATAAAGTAGCTCCTGGATTGGTTAATTCAAAGACCTAGCAGATCCCTCTTTCAAACTCATTGGGTCAATATTAGCTCACATTCCCCTTCTTAACACCTACACTGGCAGAGGGGATGTGATTACTGTGATTGGTTTAGATGAGACTAACCAGGACTGACTCCTGAGTCATTTCAGGGAGTGGTAGCCACCAAAACAAAATTAGGGCACTACTGGCATAGTAAAAAGTAGGAATAGCATTTGGATAATCAGCCAGTAGTTTCTGCCACATCTTTTATTTCTGCATGTCTAAATTTGAGGTCTCCTTAAAGGTCCACCTCAAATACCATCTCATCCATAAAGTTAACCTAAAGAAATTCTTTTGGCTCTTCTAAACTCCAAAAGCACTTTATTTATACTTCATGATTAAGTTTTACATTATGAATAAAATTATTTATTTAGGTTCTCAGTTTCCCTAGTAGATAGTAAGCTCCTGAGAGCAGGAACTCTGTCTAGATTCATCCTTGTATCTCTTATAGCCTGTAATGCTTAGTACCTGGTAAGAACTCAATATATGTTGAGTGAACAAAAATCTGTTGAAGAAATATTCTCATTTTAAATGACTGGGATAGGTTGAAGCTTTCCTTGTGTATTGATATAGTATAGTACCTAAATTACATTCTCCATCTTTGTTTTATAAATTACTCAGCTCACATCGAAGGGGCCAGCAGAAATTGTAGAAAACTGTAGGAATATGAATGTAGCAGATTTCTGATCCCTTAGTTTTCTGTTGCTCTTCTTTGGCAAACACAGAATTAATGTTTGATTTTACTATTAGTCAAAAAATTTTTTTTTGCCTCAGTATCTCTAACCATTATATCTTTATGGTGATTAAACATCATCCTTAAAATAAGATTCTAAGTTAGAAAAACAAAAGTATTAAAAACATAGGCAATCAGACCTTTCATTTGTATAATTTTTCTTGATTTTAGATCTAAAGAAATGTTTTATTTGCATTTCTTAGTTTCTTTTTGAAAGACTCTATGAGAAGTTAGTGTTAACATTAGAAAAAAAGAATTAAAGTCCAGTATAAAAAGCTGATAGTAGACTGAAATTTTATATTTCTTAATCTTAAGCAACTAAAAGCCAATTTACAGTAAGACCTTATCTTGAGTATCTGCTATCTGCTGTGGCAGTTATACTCAAACATTATAAAAAATAATCTAAATAATGTTTAAATCATGAGCTTTGCTCTTTTTTTTTTTTAATAGCATTTTTATTTATTTATTTATTTGGCTATGTTGGGTCTTCGTTTCTGTGCGAGGGCTTTCTCTAGTTGAGGCAAGCGGGGGCCACTCTTCATCGCGATGCGCGGGCCTCTCAGTATCGTGGCCTCTCTTGTTGCGGAGCACAGGCTCCAGATGCGCAGGCTCAGTAGTTGTGGCTCACGGGCCTAGTTGCTCTGCGGCATGTGGGATCTTCCCAGACCAGGGCTTGAACCCGTGTCCCCTGCATTAGCAGGCAGATTCTCAACCACTGTGCCACCAGGGAAGCCCCTAAATAATGTTTAAATGGAATATTTTGTGAGAATAATATTAGAAAAATTAATGGGTTAATTAAAATTATGGACTAAGGTGGCTGTTAAGAAGCTTCATGAATTATATTATTTTCATCCATCTTTTTACTTAGACCAACACCTTGGAGTCATCATTGACTTCTCTTTTTCTCTTATACCCACCCCACAATCAGTATATGAGTGAATCCTGTCAGGTTTCTCTTCAAAATATATTCAGAATGTGACCAGCTCTTACCATTGTCACTACTATCACTTTATTCCTAGCAACCGTCATCTCTCACTGGGATTATTCCAATAGCCTTCTAACTTGTCTCCCTGCTTCTGCCCTTGTCCCCGTTCTGTCTAGTCTCAGCACAATAACCAGTCTATTCCACTCATAATCTGAAATGAAGTTAGATCTTATTACTCCTTGGCTCAAAACCCTCCAGTGACTTGCCATGCCCTTGGAGTAAAAACCAAAGTCATTACTATGAACAGCAAAGTTCTATACATTCTGTCCCCACCTCACTCCCTAACCCTATCTTCAACCACTCCTCTTTCTCTCATTCTGTTCCAGCCACCCTTGGCTTCTTGCCAGGTTCACTTCTGCCTTTGCACTTGACTGTCATCCTGGAATGCTCTTTCCCCCAGATATCCATAAGACTGATTCGTGCACCTCTTTAGTTCCTAAATGTCACCTACTCTGTGAGGCCTTCACTGTAGCCTTTCAGCATTTTCTCTCCTCTGTTTAATATTCTCCATAGCACTTACTTCCATCTTATTAATCTGTATTTTATTTGTCTGTCTCTCCTACCTATAGTGTAACCTCCATGAAGACAGGGATTTTTGTCTGGTTTTTACACACTATGTCACCAGTGCCTAGAGCAATGCACATAGTACCTGTAACACCCACATAATGGGTACTCGATAAATATTTGTTGTGTGAATCGTATGATTATAATAATTACAGTTTGTAGCGAATATAACAAAAAAGAAGACTCACGGATATAGAGAACAAACTAGTGGTTACCAGTGGCAGAGGTGGGTGGGTAGGGGCAATATAAGGGGAGGGGATTAAGAGGTACAAACTATGAGGTATAAAATAAGCTACAAGAATATATTGTACAACACAGGGAATATAGCTAATATAATAACTATAAATGGAGTATAACCTTTAAAAATTGTGAATCACTATATTGTACACTGTAACTTATATTGTACTTCAACTATACGTCAATTTTAAAAATTGCAGTTTGATAAGCTTTGCTATTAAATACTAAGTTTATATGAATTATTCCCTAATTTCTTCTGAACTGTGCAGTTCCAAAGGAAGACTGGCCCAGTTTCCTCAGCCCTGAAAGTCTTATTTTGTAAGCCTGTATAAATTCCTGTCACCTTTAATTCTATTTACTTGTTCTCTACCCCATGTATAGTCTTTTATTACAAAGAATCTTACATATTTGCGTCTCCATAGAGACCTTACCTTCCCCAAATTTAATCAATTTTCTGATTATTAGAGATGGTTCTACCATTTTCACAGTATGGAATCTGATTCATACTTGATTCTGTTTTTTCTCTTACTGCCTTCTCAAGTAATAATAAATGCTAGGGCTTCCCTGGTGGCACAGTGGTTGAGAATCTGCCTGCCAATGAAGGGGACGTGGGTTCGAGCCCTGGTCTGGGAGGATCACACATGCCGCAGAGCAACTCAGCCCGTGAGCCACAATTGCTGAGCCTGCGCGTCCGGAGCCTGTGCTCCGCAACGAGAGGCCGCGATAGTGAGAGGCCCGTGCACCGCGATGAAGAGTGGCCCCTGCTTGCCGCAACTAGAGAAAGCCCTCGCACAGAAATGAAGACCCAACACAGCCATACATACATACATACATACATACATACATACATACATAAAATAAAAAGAATGTAAGCAGACAAGAATCTCATTTAAAAAAAAAAAAAAGCTTCATTGTTGCATTTTAAAAAATTAAAAAATTTAAAAAAATAAATGCTAGTTACAAATATTATTATTTTATTCAAAATATTGAAATGTTGCTATAATCATGTTTTTTTAATATAACCTAACTATTGTACTTCACTTTCTCATGTCTCCAGATTGTAAGTTTTGGTATATAATACAACTTAAGATATTCAAGGAAATCTGTTGTTTCAGTTATAGTAGAATGGCATGTGGTTGTTGGATTCAAATAAATCTTTAAATAAAAAATTCTTGAGGGGCTTCCCTGGTGGTCCAGTGGGTAAGACTCTGCACTCCCAATGCAGGGGGCCTGGGTTCAATCCCTGGTCGGGGAACTAGATCCCACATGCATGCTGCAACTAAAGATCCCATGTGCCACAACGAAGATCCTGCATACCGCAACTAAGACCCGGCACAGCCAAAATAAATGATAAATAAATAAATATTTTTTAAAACTGAACCTTAATTTAAAAGAAAAGAAATTCTTTAAATAAATTAAAATGAAGAGGATTGTCAATACTGATCTCTAAAATTAATTTCTTAATTCTGGGAAAGTTGCCTGACCTCAACAACTAAACAGGATGATGGCTAATCAACCCTACAGGTTATTTTGAGTATCACATGAGATAATATTGTGTATTTTGAACCCCACAGATGTAGGGGATATGATATTATTCATTTGCTCAGACTCTTGCTGTCTTGTTAGGTAATTTGCAAACTTTGAAAACTTCTGTTTCCTAGGATGTTTGACTAAATATTTGTTCCCCTTTTTTGGGAAAAATCGATCAGAAAAATTATCAACTTTGTTTTTCATTTTCTTTGTATTTTTAGATTAACAAAAGCAGTGGCATTGTGGAAGCATCGCGGATCATGAATTTGTACCAGTTTATTCAGCTTTATAAAGACATTACAAGTCAAGCAGCAGGAGTATTGGCACAGAGCTCCACCTCTGAAGACCCTGATGAAAACTCATCATCTGTAACATCTTGTCAGGCTAGTCTTTGGATGGGAAGGTATACAGTGCATAAATACCATGTTTCTCTTATTTTCCAACATGCAAACTACTGAAATCGCATTAATGTTTTTGCTGGTGTTCTCCGTGACATCTTAAATCACATTACTTTTTGTCTCAGTTGATATTATATCCCAGATCTGCTTTTGGATTATTCTGTGTTTCAGGACATTGTTAGAGTGCCAAATTAAAGAAAAACTAAAGTGGCTCACACGAGGTAATGTTTCTGTCAATCTAGTTTCCATGAATCCACTCTCTGCTCTACCTGCTTGCATTTAATGACAAAGGATATAGTTAATACCCCTCTTATAATAGGCATTTAGGTTCTTAGACAATCAAAGCTCTTCAGGGAATTAGGTCCAAGAATCTGGCAAAACCATTCCAGTTTTTCTTAAAGGTATCTGACTAATTGGAGCATTAACATTGTAAATACTGTCTCCAGGACTTGGCAGTCCATTCAGGAATGAACAAGTAGTTGGTGCACATATTGCATGTACTGAGTTACCAGAAGGAAATGAAGTCAGACAGCGTTTTCTGTAATGGTGCTTGTTTACTCAGGCCTAATATATTATTGTTCTATCTAAACTTTCTTTTCCTTCTCTATAATGCTTTTGGCATGTGAAAGCTCCCACCTGTTGCCATTTGACAACCATGACCATAATTTAACTTTATAAATCCCTCATTGGAAAAAGGCTTATGTGGGTCCAGACATGTTGACATCCTGTCTTATTGTCATACAGGGCAGACAGCACAAATCTGAATTGACAGTGTCTTTTAACTTGAAGTTAAGAATATGGTTAACAGGAACTTCTTTTTTATTGCTCCATTTACAGTTGCATTTTCCGATCCATTCTTAACCAACTGGTTTCCAAATACTATGTTGTAGTAAGATTGTATTTTAACTTATCATTTCGTTTTTATCTTTAATAGGATTGCTTGGTTTTCTACGTTTGGGCTATACAAGTGTTGCTGATGAAATGCCAAATGAGTTTTAGAGTATTATAGGCAGGATTCTGGCTTATCTTTCCTGTATTTTGTAAAGTTAATCTTTCAAAGACAGGCATCTGATTTTCTGCTTTTTTCCCTCTCCCTCTTCAGAATGGTGATTTTTTTTTTTTTTTGAGTATTTTGAAAGTTGAGAATAGTATTTACTAGTAAATAGTATTTACTAAGCTCGATGGTAGCAAATTAATTGAAAGTAATACTTTTTTCTTATTGCCGTCATTGTAATGAAGGAGGTAAGAGTGTTATTCTTTTTCATGTGCCCTTGAGACTGGGAAACTCAATGCCTGATTGGTAGGTTAGGGCTGCTTCTTGCCTTTGTATGTTTTGGGGGTTTTTTTGTTACACCTTGATATACTTAGTTCATAGAAAAACAGACTTCTCAAGTTGAGAGGGATCTTAAGAGGTATTTATTTGGTCAGGCTTACATCTGGTGCCTATTTCTATTAGTGGTTTATATTTATTAAATACTTGTAGGGTATTAGGCTATTAGGCATCGTGATGAGTGCTTTACATGTATAAACTCATTAAATCACAACAACCCCATAGGAATACAATTATTGGTTCATTACAGATGCAGAAACTGAGGTTTACACAAATAAATGACACGGCTAGAAATTGGCCTAGCTGAGATTCACATTCTGACCTGTCTGGCAATACAGCCATGCTTGCAACCTCTGCATTAGTACTCTCTGGTGCAGGAAGATCCTGTACTAGAGTGCTTCTTAAACTTTAATATTCACTGGTTTTGAGAAGGAGCTTGAGATTCTATCAGGTTCCCAGGTGTTGTCACTACTGCTCATCCATGGATAGCACTTTGCATAGTGAGACTTACCACATTTAGCCAAGTGGTGGTCCAGCTTGTACATGAACACCTGCAGCTGTAAGGGACTCACTGCCTCAGAAAGGCAAGCCTTTTGATTCACAAATAGCTTTAATCACTATATAATTTTCCCTTTTGCATTATTTTCCTCAGAGCCAAAATCTGGCTCTCCTGAGGCAGCACAGCACAGATTCTAGAATCAAATTGCCTGTGTTCAAATCCTGGCTCTACTCCTTACTATGTCACTCTGGACAAGTTATTAAACTCTCTTTCCTCAGTTTCCTCATCTTTTAAAAGAGGATGACAATGATAAGATCGACTTCATAGGACTCTTGGGAGAGTTAAGTGAGTTAATATATGTAAAATGCTTGGGGGCTTCCCTGGTGGCACGGTGGTTAAGATTCCACCTGCCAATGCAGGGGACACGGGTTGGAGCCCTGGTCCGGGAAGATCCCACATGCCACGGAGCAACTAAGCCCATGTGCCACAACTACTGAGCCTGCGCTCTAGAGCCCATGAGCCACAACTGAAGCCCGCGCGCCTTGAGCCCGTGCTCCACAATAAGGGAAGCCACTGCAATGAGAAGCCCGCACACCACAACTAAGAGTAGCCCCCGCTCGCCTCAACTAGAGAAAGCCCGCGCACAGCAATGAAGACCCAACGCAGCCAAAAATAAATAAGTAAAATAAATAAAATGCTTGGAACAGTGCCTGGCCCATAAAAAAAAAAGTCTGTAAAAGTTAACTATCATTATTCTTAAATTATTACTGTATTCTACTTACTTCAGTGGCAGTGCCCTCTGGAAATCCACCAAACAAGTCTGTTCTCTCTTTCAGCCCTTCAAATACTTGAAAACAGTAATCAAATTCTCACTGAGCCTCTGTTCTCCAGGATAAGCCTCCCCAGTTCCTTCGGCCTTTGTTTGTATAGGCCTCTTCTATATCCCAGAGGCTTTCCTGGATTATCTTTTATTTGTCAATTTGTCTTTCAGGGTAGGGGGCAGGGAACTGAATTCTCCACTTTACAAGTGGTCTAATAAGGACAAACAGAGCAAGACTCTTCCTCCTTCCTTCTTCTGGTCACTGTATTGCTAGGAAGGTAGCAAGAAAATCAAGTGAACATAGTACAGCTTCCACTGGCTGCTTCTGTGTCTCCTGTTCTTTCTTTTACCTACATCCAGAATGTTGTTCTTTGTAACCCTCTACTCCTCAGTTTTAAACTCTAACCTTCAGGACTCCGTCACTCTTTATGGAGTCAATTACATTCTCTGTTACTGACACCCAAGTCCATATCCTTAGGCATAAATTGTGAACTCCTCAAGAGCAGAGACCCTAGTTCTTCTGGGTCTGGCACAATACGTGGCACCTAAAAGGCACTTAAACATTTAAATGAATAGATACAGAAAAATTCAAATACATTAGATCCACATCCATCTAGGGTTTCATTCAGTTTCCCCATTTCAATTCAGGGGCTGCCCTCTTTTATGCATTACTAAAGCATAGCATTTAATCTATGACCACATCCTGATGATTTGTCTTTTTTAATGCCACTTAGACCCTAATTATCTCCCAGGTGAATTGCTGAAATAAGGATCTGATTGGTGTTCCTCCCTCTAGACTGTCCTTCATACTGCTCTCCCAATTAATCTCCTACAGCATTATTTCCAATGGGGGTTCACTTTCCCCTTGATTAAACTCTGTCAGAACAAGTTTAAACTTATTATTTTGACATACGAGGATCAGATTATCTCTGCTATACTTAAGCAATCTTTTCTCTTATTTTTCTCCCCGGAGCATGATGCTAGCCTCCTTGTTACACACATATACAGAGTTTTGAGGGTTTTTTTTCCTACCTCTATAGCTTTGTTTATTCACATAGAATGTCCTCTGTCTGTCGAAATCCTATCATTTTTTCTACCTCATCTTTCCAACAAGTTTGAAATATACTCATTTCTTCATTCTTTACTTAGGACTTACTACATGTAATGCACATTTGACATTTGCTTATCTTCTGTATACAAATTGACAGATTTTAAAGTACTATATAATGTCTTATATACAGTGGTATAAGCACAGAAGGGAATAAAAACATGTTAGAGATAGTTCCTACCCTCAAGAAGCTTATAGTCTAGTGGCTATACTTTGAAACATTTAATTTTTGTATAATTATAAAAGTAGTACATGCTTGATGAAGTAAACCTAAAAATTACAGAATAGCACAAAGATTAAAAGCAAATTAAAATCATTTCAAGAAACATGTATTGAGAACCTAAGACAAAACTCCTTGTATTCAAAGAGCTTACAGTTTATGGATAGACCAACCAATAAATAACCAATTAAAATACAGTATTTAAGTCCTTCAATTGAGGAAAATGTTGGTTTTGAGAGCATAGAGAAGATGATATCTTGAGCTGAGTAACTGAGGTTAGAGTTTACCAAACTCACAAGGGTATGCCAGGAAAGGAAAACACCACATACAAAGGTCCTTGGCTCATTCAGGGGCATTCTAAATTGTGGCTGGAGTAGAAGGTTCAACATCTCTTTTCTTCCCAAGATGAAAGAGCTCTTTGAGGACAAATAACTTTGCTTTCTAACTCTTTTGTATTTCATATAGCAAGCACCTGATCCTTAAGACTAAGCTATTCTTTCACTTACATGCCCATTATCAGCAGTAGCATAACAAGACCCTGATGGCAGGGTCCCTATTTTAGAAAGCTGCATGGTGAATAAATCATATATTGGTTGAATTCATTTATAAAATTTCAATATGATTAAAATGGGCTAAGTTATTTTCCAGTTTTGGTCCATATTTTCCTTTTAACCATCTCAGGATTTATCTTTTATCCAGTCGTTTCTTTATGGAATTTGCCCCTCTAGTACTTCTTCCCTAATACATTTGCTATCCCTAAAAGATAAGTTAATTTACTCTGATACAGCATGAGTCATATTGTGCTTTATGTTGAGGGCACATAGATGCTTGATAATGCTTTTTAAGGCAATGGAAACAAAGTTTACTGCACAGTGACAATAGAGAATATCATTGCTCCAGCTCAGTTTTCACATTGCAGGGTAAAGCAGCTGACTGACGAGGAGGAGTGCTGTATCTGTATGGATGGTCGAGCTGACCTCATCCTGCCTTGTGCTCACAGCTTTTGTCAGAAGTGCATTGACAAGTGGTAAGTAATCTGCTGCCTTCATGGGTTAGGCCAAGATCACGAGGGAGAGTGTATATGAATAAACTTCAAAAAATGCAAAAATATTGTAGTTAAGTATAAGAGATTTTGTTCTTTAGTACTTTGGATTTTATGACATGCTTCCTACTGGTTAAAATATTTTTATACCTAAAGTTTATAAAATGTGGGGATGTATCTTAGTTTTGACAATTTACTTTTGCTGTAAGGAGATTTGTGCCTGACTGGAGTCTAGAATCAAACATTCCCCCTTTTCTTCTATTTTCCTCCTCATTTCTACTTTTTTCCTCCATATATGATTAGAAAGAATAATATGAATCCTTGAATATTGAATATTGGACCTGGAGAGAACTTTAGAGAACAGCTAGTCAAGCTCATTATTTTACAAAATAAGAATCAAGCGTTTAGGAGAATTTATAATTGACATACAATATGTCAATTATAACTACATATATTTAAAGTACAATTTGATATATTTTGATATATGTATATACCCATAAAAATCATCATCACAATCTAGGTAATGAACAAATCTGTCACTCCCAGAAGTTACCTCAGGCCCACTGTAAGGTCTCCTTCCCCCCACCCCTTCTCCTAGTCCCCAGACAACCACTAATATGCTTTCAATCACTATAAAATCATTTGGGTTTTCTATAATTTTTATAAATGGAATCATACAGTATGTACTCTTTTTTTGTCTGGCTTTTTTCATTCATTATAATTATTTCAAGATTTACTTATGTTGTATTATGTATCAGTAGCTCCTTCCTTTTTATTACTGAGTAGTATTCATTGTATGGATATACCACAGCTTATTTATTATCCATTCACCCGTTGATGGACATTAGGTTGTTTTCAATTTTTGGCTATTACAAATAAAGCTGCCTTTCTATATACTTTAAATATACATTTGTGGACAACTGCTTTTATGGACATACATTTTGGTTTTTTCTTGGGTAAATAACTAGAAGTGGAATGGCTAGATCATACGGTAGGTATATGTTTAACTTTTTAAGAAACTGCGCACTGTTTTCAGAAGTGGCTGTGCCATTTTACACTCCCACCAGCAGTGTATGAGAGCTCCACTTGCCACACAACCTTGCCAGTACTTGGTATTTGTCAGTCCTTTTAATTGTAGCCATTCTAATAGATGTGTAGTGGTATCTCACTGTGGTTTTAGTTTGCCTTTCCCTCCTGACTGATGATGCTGTGCATCTTTTCTTATGCTAATTTTCCATCGTATGTATTTCATCTTTGGTGAACTATTCATTCAGATCTTTTGCCCATTTCTTTATTGGGTTGTTTTGTATTAAGTTTTGAGTGTTCTTTATGTATTATGGATACATGTCCTTTATCAGATATATGATTTTCAAATATTTTCTCCCACTCTGTGATTTATCTTTTCATTCTCTTAAGAATGTCTTTCAAAGAGTAGATGTTTTTAATTTTGTTGAAGTCCAATTTCTCAGTTTGTGATTAATGGATAATGATTTTTTACTGTCATATCTAAGAAATCTTTGTGTAACCCAAGGTCACAAAGGTTTTCTTCCATTTTTTCTTCCAAAAGATTTATAGTTTTTAGGTTTTACATTTTGGTCTATGATCTATTTTGAGTTAATTTTTGTATACGCTGTGACATGTGGATCAAAAAAATTTTATTTTATGCTTACATGGCTTTCCAGTTGCTCCAGCACAATTTGTTGAAAAGACTGCCTTTTCTTCACTAAATTGCCTCTTCACCTTTGTTAAAAATCAGTTGTTAAAGCACAGGTGAGTCTATTTCTGGACTCTATTCTGTTCCATTGACCTATTGTCTATTTCACACCAATACCACACTACATAGGTTAGTGTAGCTTTGTAAGTCTTAAAATCAGGGAGTGTTAATCCTCCAACTTTGTTCTTTTTCAAAGTTGTTTTGGCTTTTCTAGATCTTTTGCATTTCAGTGTGAATTTTATAATCAACTTGTCAATTTCTACAAAAACGCTATAAGAATTTTGATTGGGATTGCATTAAATAATTTTGAGAGTGTTAACTTCTAAACAATATTGTCTTCCAACCCATATCACAGTATATTTCTCCATTTATTTAGGTCTTCTTTAATTTCTGTCATCAATATTTGTAGTTTCCAGTGTTGCATATCCTTGACAGATTGATCCCTAAGTATTTTATAATTTTTATGCTACTTTAAATGGTATTTTTAAATTTCAGTTTCTGATTACTGTATTTCTGTGTACTAGCAATAAACAGATTTTGTGTATCAATCTATCCTGCAACCTTACTGATTTATTTATTAGCTCTGATAGCTTTTTTGTAGATTCCATAGGATTTTATCAAGTGTCTGAAAAACACTTTTGAAAGATATTTTTTCTGGATATAGAATTCTAGACTGATAATATTTTTTCTCTCAGTACTTTAATGACGTTGCTTCCCCCTTTCTTGTTTACATCATTTCCTATGAGAAATCTGCTCTCATCCTTATCTTTTTTCCTCTGTAGGTAATGTGCCTTTTTTTCTCTGGCTGCTTTTAAGGTTTTTTCCCTTTATCAGTGATTTTGAGCAATTTGATTGATGTGTGTTAGTTTTCCTCATGTTCCTTGCACTTAGGGTTCATTGAGCTCCTTGGATTTGTAGGTTTATAGTATCATCAGTTTTGGAAATTTTTCAGCCAGTATTTTCTCAAATATTTTTTTCTGTTTTCTTTTGTCCCCTCTCCTTTTGAGACTCCAGTTACTCATGTACTAGACCACTTTAGGTTGTCCCACAGTTCACTGATGCTATTTTCTTTCTTTTTTGAGTCATTTTCTCTGTATTTCATTTTGGATAGTTAATATTGCTATATCTTTTCAAATTCACTAATCTTTTTTTCCTGCAATGTCTAACTTGCCATTAATCCCACCCAGTGTATTTTTTTCTTCAGATATCTTAGTTTTCATCCAGAAGTTTAAATTTTTAATATCTTCCAATCTCTGCTTAATATGTTTGTCTTTCCTCTACTTTTTTAATATATGGAATATAGTTATCATAACCTTTCATTTTCTTGCTGCTAATTCTAATATCTGTTGTGAGTTCTGGATTACTTTTGATGGATTTTTCCTCTTCATTTTCAGTTGTATTTTTATACTTCTTTGTATGACTGGTAGTTCTTAACTGGGTGCCAGACATTGTGATTTTTTTACCTTTTGGGGTACTGGATATTTTTGTATACGTATATTCTTGAGCTTTGTTCTGGAATATAGTTACTTGGAAACAGTTTGATCCTTTTGAGTCTTGCTTTTATGGTTTGTTAGGCAGGACCAGAACGATGTTTAGTTTAGAAGCTAATTATGCCCCACTAATGAGGCAAGACTTCAGAGTACTCTACCCAATGCTCCATGAATTATGAGGTTTTCCACTCTGGCTAGTGGGAACAGGCAATGTCCCAGGCCCTGTGTGAGCTTTGGTTACTGTTCCTTCAAATCCTTTTGGGTGATTCCTCAGCCTCGAGTAGTTTCCTCACATGCACACACTGATCATTACTCTACTGAATATATCTACAGGGACCTTCAGTAGACTCTGGGATTCTCCCTTTGTGTAGTTTTCTCCTTTGCAGTACTCCACCCTATGAACTCTAGCTGCCTTGGCTTCCCGAGGTCCTCGGCTCTGACTTGTCAACTCAGGGAGTCTACCGGGCTCCATCTCAGTCTCCCCTGCTTGCTCTGTAGCCTGGAAACTCTCAAGGGCAGTAAGCTGGGCAATTATAGGGCTCACCTTCTGTTGCTTCCTATCTCTCCAGGGTTATAATCTTTTGTCATCCTATGCTTAGTGTTGAAAACCATTATTTCATGTATTTTGTCCAGTGTTTTAGTTGTTTCAAGTGGGAAGATAAATCTGGTCCCTATTGGCCAGAAACAGAAATTGACTGTTTTAAAATTATGACTTTTATGCACAGAAAAGCACACAATTATCTTGAAAAATACCTCTGAGGAACCAGAAATGAATCTGAATTATATATGCCAGCTCTACTTTCACATTGAGTTTTTGGAGCAGATTTCTAAATTTTTGCACAAAAGCCAAGGAGCAATTGATATAATTTAATTACTTTGGTCTCAGACTTCACTTAGAGATGAAGTGAAAAATATTTTCCCTCTATGACATGTTTCTGGCTCAAATATGTTATTTTTGAAATTTCCAAAATAATGTTTGACAAGACAAAAAAATCCCTTTGGAAAACATAATCTTATTTAAGTGATTATATATAAACTCTTTCCTCCCCCCAAAATTATTCTGCATGTAAAGTTCATTTATTATTTTAAACCTTGAATGCTTCCATTCCATTGTTTATAGCAGCAAAAGATAGGAAAAAACCTAAATGTCCTTCTATGGGAGATAAGTTAAATGAAGTATGGCCTATCCAAACAGTGTATGTTTATTTTGAATAGACAGCTCTAACATGTGCTGATACTTGTAAAGAGAGCAGTGATGTATAGATACACACAAGCTTGGTCATGCCTGGTCTATCTCTAGAAGAATGTATAAGAAACTGGTAACAGTGGTTGCCTCTGGGGATAATAATTAAAGACTGGGATAGGAGGAAGAGATGTATTTTTCACTATATACTTTTATGCTGTTTACTTTTTAAAAAAACAACATGTACATGTATTGTTTCAGATCCATTTTTTAAACAGAAAAATAAAAACTGTTCTTTATTTGACTTCTCTAATAGGAGTGATCGACACAGGAATTGCCCAATTTGCCGCCTACAGATGACTGGAGCAAATGAATCTTGGGTGGTGTCAGATGCACCCACTGAAGATGATATGGCTAACTATATTCTTAACATGGCTGATGAGGCAGGCCAGCCCCATAGGCCATGACCTTGGGGTGAAGTGTTCTGTTGCTAATGTGGCTTACAAACACTTTGGTCATGGCGGAAGAATGTGGGGATGTTGTAGGACAGACACAGAGAAATCAATTTTCCCCACCCTCTTATTTTCGCTATTCTGACAATTTGTCCATTTCTTTTGATAAACTTTCCATGTCTTCCATTTATGGTAAACTAAAATTTGCTACTGTTTTAGACCATATTTTCCTATTGTTTATCTGTTCTAATATATATTAGGACTAATTGCTCTTGAATTCTTTGCTGAGGTAACAGCAACATTTCCAGGGGCTTCTGAAATACTATTATTTTTCAGGGCAAGAGTATTCTGGAATCTACTTAGTTAGGTTTAAAATAAACCTTGAATGTTAAAAAGCTGTAGCCATCTGAGAGAAAATCTTAAATGACTGAAAATGTAGAATACATCAAAGTGCATGTTACTACTTAAATTAGTCTTACTGCTGGAATCTAAGGAGTATGTATGCCCCCTTGTGGTTAACTATTGCTCCTTTTATAGTTTTTACTTGAAATAATCCACAATTATTTCGTAACTTTAAGTGTTTTGGAACTACATGTTTTTCACTTAAAAGTCTTCTCCCCCCCCCCACCCCCGCATGCTGTATAATTTAGATGAGGACTATAAATTTGGGCAGGACTTTGCCTTGTAATGGATTTCTGCTGGAGAATCTTCTTGGCTATTCTGGAAATGCTTTCCCACAGCTGGGAAACTGTTCTAAATAGCTTTTGATAATACGTATGCATCTTGCCGTTTCAGATGGAAATATTTCTTCATCACAGACCCTAAATTTTATGTTCAAATTATGATAAATCATTCAATATTGGTTTATGGTGCTTTTATTTTCTTAATTTGAAGGCATCTTTCTGAGGTCCCAAAGTCTTCAAATTTCTTAGATTAAGAGAGAAGAAAATAGGGCGTAGCCTTTTAACCAAATGTACCTAAAACACCTCTGAAAGTTAGGAGATTAATTTGACTTTCTTACTGTTTCACTGCATTTTATTTGAAATACCCTGAAAGAGTATAATGTTCAGTGGCATTTGAACCATTTTTTAAAAATTTTGCTTATAAAGTAAAATTTTTTATTTTATGCAAACACTAACATTTCAGCATATAATAAACTAGGGCCTGATGTCTTTAAAAAGTATTTTAACATTCCATGTAACTTTTCTGATTTATTATTGGTAAATTGCAAATGTTACTATTTTCTGAAGTACCAAAGTATACAATTTAAGTTGCTGCTTATTGACAGCAGAGTTTTTGGATACTAGGGACTTTAATAGGCATGCAAATTAAGTAATTCATTTTTAGGAAAAATGTCTGACAAAAGGTAGCTTGATTTTACCCCCAAAATACTGATAACTAATTGGTTGACATTCATGATGGGGGCAGCTCAGTACCAAATAGCTAAACACTTGCTATGGATGCTTATGCAAGTAGAGTACTGGGGGCTGTAGCCTATCAACCTGGCAGTGCACCTGATGGCTGTGTGACCTAGAGAAAGCCCCTTCCTCTGGTTTGTAGGTTCTTACTTTAGAAACAGACTTTATCTGTGGTTTTCACACTTTATTTCAGCAATAGAACTTTTTTTTCAAGTAAAAATCTTACTCAGAACCCTTACACACGTGCTACACATGCATGCACACACACGCCCTACCCCACTAAATGTCATTTTATCATTATAAATTTCCTTATATAAACTTTATATACCATAATAACTAAATATTTATGAAGTCAACCAATGAAAACATGTATTAATGCACTGGTGATTACCAGTATATTGGAATTTGATGAGTAATACAGTTGTATGGTGGGACTTGTTTTTAAAATTTTTTTTCAAAAGAATTAAATTCAAGTCAAATTCCAGAACTCTGAATCCCCTCCATGGATTCTTAGTACTCCATGGAACCTATTTTGAAAACCTCGAGACAGAGAATCCTCTGAGGTGTTTTCCAGCTCTAAGATTTTAAATTGTCTTTATGGATTAGATCTTCTGAGTCTCATTCAGATTGCCCAATATAAGAATGTTTCTGAAAATGAACAAAGTGGCTTTACTGATTTTTGGATCTTTCCAGGTATAGCCAATGTTTTTATCCCCCAGAATCCTTCACCTTTCAAGGAATTATTTAACAGTGAGCCCAGTGACTTGATATTGCCCAAACCTTTTATTTTCCAATATGAGCTCCAAGACACTAACTGATCTACTGTGAAATTAAATGTTTTTACTAGCCTTATCAAATAAATGAGCACAGTTTTTTGCTCACTCCATTAAACTGGGTGATACTTCTTTAGATGTGAATGTTAGGTAGGTTCTACTGTAATAGCTAATCGTAGAAGTTATAAATTTGTTTAATGGATGAAATGTATACTTTTTGTATTCTGTACAGCTTGTCTTTTTTAAATATGAAGTACTTAAATGCACTTACTATGATAGGAAATATGTGTGCCTTCTAGGATTTATGAAGTGGTTTCATGAACTCTTAAGAAATTTGTTTTATAAGTTATAAAGTTTCCCTATCTTAACCCAATAACAAAGGGTTTACTCATAATACTGTAGAACTTTAGTTTGAGAAAGTGGATTTGACTATGTACTGAATTTAGAAGTTGAAAATAATAGTATCTGTTTTATTCTTAGGGCAAACTGACATATTGTGCAATAAATAATCTTTAGCAAGTAAATTTTAGCTAATTGAAGAGATTTTTTTTTTCTTATCATGTAGTTTCACATTCTTATATACTGTGTTTATATTCCTTAGAGGACTATTTTGTATTGTGCTCTGGGGGATTGTAATGTTTTTGTGCTATGTTTTAAAACTCATTTCAAATTAGACTCAATTTCCTTATACCTAATATATGTATGGGTAATAAGGCTGCTTGAAAATATATTTTGGTTCAGTGATTTTTATCACTGGAAAGTTGGATTCATTAAAAGGTAGTCCAAAGAATTTTTGCACTTTTCACTGGTTTTTTTCTTCATTAAGTCCAGCTTGCTTTGTCTGTCTAGGAATAAGAAAACTACTTGGAGATTAGGGAAATCAGCTATTCACCCACATTTAAAATGGGCAACACAATGACAATATAATATAAACAGTTAGCAACAGACTTTCATTTGTTTTCATGGTCTTTTGTTACCCTACTGAATAGTAAAAATAATTGATAAAATACCCTATGGTGGTTTTGATGTTTACCTTATAAGATCATTTCTAAGATAAAAGAATGTAATTAGAGAAGCAGGCTAGAATCTTAGTGCTGAGAAGTGGAAAGCCATTTATAAGAAGGAGTAGCAGTTAATAATTAATGTATATTGTCATGGAGAAGTACACATTTTGGTATCAAGGACATAAAAGCCCCCTCAGAGATATATTTTGATAATCTTACAGCTGTTTATAGTCTAACTCTGGCATCCTCTATCTTTCTAATAAGATATTCCTTTAGAGGTTGAAGGTATAAAAATTTTCAAGGAACTATGTGTTCCTTTTATTGCGGTTATACTTTTTTTTTGAGATTTTTTTTTTAATTCTTTTTAATTTTTTTTATTGGAGCAAAATTGCTTTACAACGTTGTGTTAGTTTCTGCTCTACAGTGAAGTGAATCAGCAATATTTAAACCTATATCCTCTCCCTCTTGGACCTCCCTCCCCACTTTGCCCTCGCCCCGCCCCCCCCATTCCCCCGCCCCCCGCTCCCTCCCCTGGGTCTAGGTCATCACAGAGCACCAAGCTGAGCTCCCTGTGCTATACAGCAGGTTCCCACTATCTATTTTACACACAGTGGTGTACTTATATCAAACCTAATCTCCCTATTCGTCCCACCCTCCCTGTCCCCACTGTGTCCACAGGTATGTTTTCTACATCTATATCTCTATTCCTGTCCTGCAAATAAGTTCATCTGTACCATTTTTCTAGATTCCACATATATGCGTTAATATACGATATTTTTCTCCTTTTAGCTTACTTCACTCTGTATGACAGACTCTAGGTCCATCCACATCTCTACAAATGACCCAGTTTCATTTCTTTTTATGACTAATATTCCATTGTATATATGTACCACATCTTCTTTATCCATTCATCTATCGTTGGACATTCAGGTTGTTTCCATGTCCTGGCTGTTGTAAAGAGTGCTGCAATGAACATTGGGATACATGTGTCCTTTTGAACTATGGTTTTCTCAGGGTATATGCCCAGGAGTGGGATTGCTGGGTCATATGGTAGTTCTATTTTTAGTTTTTTAAGGAACCTCCATACCGTTCTCCATAGTGGCTGTATCAATTTACATTCCCACCAACAGTGCAAATGGGTTCCCTTTTCTCTACACCCTCTCCAGCATTTATTGTTTGTAGATTTTTTGATGATGGCCATTCTGACTGGTGTGAGGTGATACCTCCTTATAGTTTTGATTTGCATTTCTCCAATAATTAGTGACGTTGAGCATCTTTTCATGTGCCTCTTGGCCATCTGTATGTCTTCTTTGGTGAAATGTCTATTTAGGTCTTCTGCCCATTTTTTAATTGGGTTGTTTGTTTTTTGATATTGAGCTCCATGAGCTGTTTGTATATTTTGGAGATTAATCCTTTGTCCATTGCTTCATTGGCAAATATTTTCTCCCATTCTGAGGGTTGTCTTTTTGTCTTATTTATGGTTTCCTTTGCTGTGCAAAAGCTTTTAAGTTTCACTAGGTCCCATTTGTTTATTTTTGTTTTTATTTTCATTACTACTCTAGGAGGTGGGTCAAAAAAGATCTTGCTGTGGTTTATGTCAAAGAGTGATTTTCCTGTTTTCCTCTAAGAGTTTTATAGTGTCCAGTCTTACATTTAGGTCTTTAATCCATTTTGAGTTTATTTTTGGCTATGGTGTTAGGGAGTGTTCTAATTTCATTCTTTTACATGTAGCTGTCCAGTTTTCCCAGCACCACTTATTGAAGAGGCTGTCTTTTCTCCATTGTATGTTCTTGCCTCCTTTGTCATAGATTAGGTGACCATTATGTGCATGGGTTTATCTCTGGGCTTTCTATCCTGAACCATTGATCTATATTTCTGTTTTTGCCAGTACCACACTGCCTTCATTACTGTAGCGTTGTAGCATAGTTTGAAGTCAGGTACCTGATTCATCCAGCTCTGTTTTTCTTTCGGAAGGGTGCTTTGGCTATTCAGGGTCTTTTGTGTTTCCACACAAATTGTAAAATTTTTTGTTCTAATTCTGTGAAGAATGCCATTGGTAGTTTGATAGGAATTGCATCAAATCTGTAGATTGCTTTGGTAGTATAGTCATTTTCACAATATTGATTCTTCCAATCCAAGAACATGGTATATTTCTCCATCTATTTATGTCATCTTTGATTTCTTTCATCAGTGTTTTATAGTTTTCTGAGTACAAGTCTTTCGCCTCCTTAGGCAGCTTTATTCCTAGGTATTTTATTCTTTTTGTTGCAGTGGTAAACAGGATTGTTTCCTTGATTTCTCTTTCTGATTTTTCGTTGTTACTGTTTAGGAATGGCAGAGATTTCTGTGCATTAATTTTGTATCCTGCAACCTTACCAAATTCAGTGATTAGTTCAAGTAGTTTTCTGGTGGCATCTTTAGCATTTTCTATGTATAGTATCATGTCATCTGCAAACAGTGACAGTTTTACTTCTTCTTTTCCAATTTGTATTCCTTTTATTTCCTTTTCTTCTCTGATTGCCATGGCTAGCCATGGCTAGGACTTCCAAAACTATGTTGAATAAGAGTGGCAAGAGTGGACATCCTTGTCTTATTCCTGATCTTAGTGGAAATGCTTTGTTTTTCACCATTGAGTATGATGCTTGCTGTGGGTTTGTCATATATGACCTTTATTATGTTGAGGTAGGTTCCCTCTATGCCCATTTTCTGGAGAGTTTTTATCATAAATGTGTGTTGAATTTTGTCAAAAGCTTTTTCTGCACCTATTGAGATGATCATATGGTTTTTATTACTTAATTTGTTAATGTGGTGTATCACATTGATTGATTTGCATATATTGAAGAATCCTTGCATCCCTGGAATGAATCCCAGTTGATCAGGGTGTATGATCCTTTTAATGTGTTGTTGGATTCTGTTTCCTAGTATTTTGTTGAAGATTTTTGCACCTATGTTCATCAGTGATATTGGTCTGTAATTTTCTTTTTTTGTTGTATCTTTGTCTGGTTTTGGTATCAGGGTGATGGTGGCTTCATAGAACGAATTTGGGAATGTTCCTCCCCCTGCAATTTTTTGGAAGAGTTTGAGAAGGGTTGGTGTTAGCTCTTCTCTAAATGTTTGGTAGAATTCGCCTGTGAAGCCATCTGATCCTAGACTTTTGTTTGTTGGAAGATTTTTAATTACAGTTTCAATTTCATTACTTGTGATAGGTCTGTTTATATTTTCTAATTCTTCCTGGTTCAGTCTTGGAAAATTGTACCTTTCCATGAATTTGTCCATTTCTTTGAGGTTGTCCATTTTATTGGCACATAGTTGTTTGTAGTAGTCTCTTATAATCCTTTGTATTTCTGTGGTGTCAGTTGTGGTTTCTCCTTTTTCATTTCTGATTTTACTGATTTGCATCCTCTCTTTTTCTTGATGAGTCTGGCTAAAGGTTTATCAGTTTTGTTTATCTTCTCAAAGAAACAACTTTTAGTTTTATTGGTCTTTGCTATTGTTTTATTTCTATTTCATTTATTTCTGCTCTGATCTTTATGATTTCTATACTTCTACTGACTTTGGGTTTTCTTTGTTCTTCTTTCTCTAGTTGTTTTAAGTGTAGGGTTAGATTGTTTGAGATTTTTCTTGTTTCTTGAGGTGAGATTGAATTGCTATAAACTTCCCTCTTAGAACTGCTTTTGCTGCATCCCATAGGTTTTGGGTCCTAGTGTTTTCATTGTCATCTGTTTCTATGTAGTTTTTAATTTCTTCTTTGATTTCTTCAGTGATCTCTTCGTTATTTAGTAGTGCACTGTTTAGCATCCATGTATTTGTGTTTTTTACCGTTTTTTTCCTGTAATTGATTTCCAATCTCATTGCACTGTGGTCAGAAAAGATGCTGGATACGATTTCAATTTTCTTAAATTTTCCGAGGCTTGATTTGTGGCCCAAGATGTGGTCTACCCTGGAGAATGCTCCATGTGCACTTGAGTAGAAAGTGTATTCTGCCACTTGCAGGTGGAATATCCTATGAATATCAATTAAATCTATCTGGTCTATTGTGTCATTTAAAGCTTGTGTTTCCTTATTTATTTTCTGTTTGGACAATCTGTCCATTGGTATAAGTGGGGTGTTAAAGTCCCCTACTGTTATTGTGTTACTGTCGATTTCCCCTTTTATGGTTGTTTTAGCATTTGCCTTATGTATTGAGGTACTCCTGTGTTGGGTGCATAAATATTTATAATTGTTATATTTTTTTCTTGGATTGATCCCTTGATCATTATGTAGTGTCCTTATCTCTTGTAACAGTCTTTATTTTAAAGTCTATTTTACCTGATACAAGTATTGCTACTCCAGCTTTCTTTTGATTTCCACTTGCATGGAATACCTTTTTCCATCCCTTCACTTTCAGTCTGTGTGTATCCCTAGGTCTGAAGTGGGTCTCTTGTAGACAGCATATATATGGGTCTTGTTTTTGTATCCATTCAGCCAGTCTGTCTTTTGGTTGGGGCATTTAATCCATTTGCATTCAAGGTTATTATCGAGATGTATATTCCTATTACCATTTTAATTGTTTTGGGTTTGTTTTTGTGGGTTTTTTTCTTCTCTTGTGTTTCCCGCCAGGAGAAGTTCCTTTAGCATTTGTTGTAAAGCTGGTTTGGTGATGCTGAATTCTCTTTAGCTTTTGCTTGTCTGAAAAAGCTTTTGATTTCTCCATCGAATCTGAATGAGATCCTTGCTGGGTAGATTAATCTTGGTTGTAGGTGTTTCTCTTTCACCACTTTAAGTATATCCTTCCACTCCCTTTTGGCCTGCAGTGTTTCTGCTGAAAAAACAGCTGATAACCTTATGGGGATTCCTTTGTATGTTATTTTTTGTTTTTCCCTTGCTGCTCTTAATATTTTTTTCATGAATTTAATTTTTTTTCAAATTTTTTATTTCATGAATTTAATTTTTGAAAGTTTGATTAATATGTGTCTTGGTGTGTTTCTCCTAGGGTTTATCCTGTATGGGACTCTCTGCACTTCCTGGACTTGGATGACTATTTCCTTTCCCATGTTAGGGAAGTTTTCCACTATAATCTCTTCAAATATTTTCTCAGACCCTTCTTTTTCTCTTCTTCTGGGACCCCTATACTTCGAATGTTTGTGCATTTAGTGTTGTCCGAGAGGTCTCTGAGATTGCCTTCAATTCTTTTCATTCTTTTTTCTTTATTCTGCTCCTTGGCAGTTATTTCCACCATTCTGTCTTCCAGCTCACTTATTCGTTCTTCTCCCTCAGTTATTCTGTTATTGATTCCTTCTAGTCTATTTTTCATTTCAGTTATTTTGTTGTTCATCTCTGTTCATTTGTTCTTTGGTTCTTATAGATCTTTGTTAAACATTTCTTATATTTTCTCAATCCATGCCTCCATTTTGTTTCTGAGATTCTGGATCATCTTTACTATCATATCTCTGAATTCTTTTTCAGGTAGATTGCCTATTTCCTCTTCATTTATTTGGTCTTGTAGGTTTTCACCTTGCTCCTTCATCTGTAATATATTTTTTTGTTGTCTCATTTTCTTTCTTTTTTTTTTTTGGATGGCTGGGATTGTGTTCCTGTTTTACTGGTTGTTTCGCCTGTGGCTTCCAGCACTGGAGTTTGTAGGCTGTTGGGTAGAGCTGGGTCTTGGTGCCGAAATGAGGACCTCACTCCGATGAATATTCCCTGGGGTCTGGGAATATTCTGTCAGTCCAGTGGTTTGGACTTGGAGCTCCCACCACAGGAGCTCTGGCCCAGCCCCTGGCTCATGAACCAAGACACTAGCTGCATGGGGCAGCAAAAAAAAGGAGCAGAACAATAACAAAGTGTAAAAAGTAAAATTAGATTAGAAAACTGACAGACATGTTAGAAAGAATAAAAAATAAAAATATAGATGAAACAACACCCGGATGGTAAAACAAAACCACGATAGTAAAAAAAAAAAGAGGAGAAAAAAAAAAGCTTGAAAAGGCCTTGGCTATGGGGGGGCGGGGCTTAGGCAGGGGTGGTGTTTAGGTGGTAGGCAGGGCCTATGCTTAGGACCCACAGGACAGGAAGAGGCCCTGGGGGTGGGGGAATGGAGGGGGGCTTAGGCTCAATGCAGCAGGAGGGGCCCCAGCCCTGGAGGGTGGAGGAACAGGTCCAGGACCCCAGCAGGCTCACTGGGCCTGAGTGGGTGGGGGAAACACTAGGCACATCCTCCCAGTCCTCCGATCCCACAGGGCCCCTCCCCATTGGCCTCTCTCCTCCTCCCCCCTCCTTCCCTCCTATGCCCCAGGACCCACAAGGCTGGAGGGGGCCCTGGTGAATGGAGGACCAGGCCTGGGAGCCCAGCAGGCTTCTCAGGCCCCAAGTGGGTCAGGGGGAAATGCCCACCATGCCTCCCCTGATCCTCCCATCCCAGAGGGCCCCTCCCGCCCACGTCTCCTCATCTCCCCGCCTCCCTCCTATGCCCCTAGGACCGATGCAGCCCAGAAGAGTCCTTGGAGGGCGGGGGACCCGGCCTGGGAGCCCAGCAGGCTTCCTGGGTCCCAGTTGGTCAGGGGAGACACTAGGCATGCTCCCCCTTGATCCTCCAAGCCCCGAGGGTCCCTCCAGGCGTGGAAATCCCTCCCCTCTCCCAACTACCCCTCAGGTGCATTGGTCCTGTCCAGCCTCCGCTTCTCCTTCCCCCTCACTGCCCCCTCGTCCTACCCGGTCGCTCAGGGGTTCTTCCCGTCTCCTTAGGCGTCGAGGTCCCCTACCAGTGTCCGGCGGGCACCCTAGTTGTGGGGAGACATGAGCTCCGCGTCCTCCCCTGCCACCATCTTGACTCCACCCCCTCTATACTTGTTCTTTATAACAGTCGTAGTTCAGGTAGAGAATACCTAGGTATATTACCAACATATCACCTTCAGTTGTATCTGCAAACCCAGAGAAAGGTCAATATTGTTTCACCAACACAGCACCCAAACAAGTAAAGAGAAAGCCACAGGGATGTGCTTTCAACTCAGCTTTATCCAAGGTAAGAGCAAGTAAAGGCCCAGGACAGGCCTTGGTAAATACCAGCCCAGGAGCTTGATTGGTTTTTATGAGGCAAAGAACAATAATATTGATCATTTCAACAATGCAGTTTGAAGTAACATATAACGTGAACTTGACCCTTTTAGAGTAAGCAAGGGATAACATGCCTCAAAAACCATTCTTTTAGAAATGTGGGCTAGTATACAATTGGTTTTGAGTCCAACTGTGATCACAAAAGAAAGTAGAGATCCACCCAAAAAGGCCAATTAGGTACAATGATGTAATAACAGTGCACAGTGCTATAGAAAAAGGTATCCGAAAAGTTTGCAGGACAGGTAAAATCCAACAGGTGTTGGCTGAACAGACTGAAGTTATATCCAAGGAAAAGGAAATGACCATGTGAGACTTTGGCATGAACTGTTACAGCAGAAGTTAGAGAAAAAAAGCAAAGTTTTACCTTCTGGGTTTTGCTTTGTAAAGCTTACTTTGCAAGCTTCAGTTCAAAATTTCTGAGTTTTCCTAGTGAATGTCATCCATATCTGAACCTTAGTAAAAAGATAAATTAGTAGTTATTATTGATAGCTTTTCATGATGCCCATCTTTCTTAAAAACTTAAAGATATGCCTTAAATAGTTTAAAACTATTGAGCCACAGTCCTAACAGACTTTATTTAATAATAAAAACAAATACTTGATACAGATAAAATGACAATGAAAAACTGTACAATACTTGCTATGTTAGGGCAAAAGTATACAAATGACTTTTCAAAAAATAGTGAATGCCTAACACAAATACTCGGTTTTCATTCAATTTCATGATTAGCTGTAAGATAGCACATGTCTGCCTAGTAAAAAGACTACATTTATTGTTCTGTACTAAGTTGACCAGTGGAGGTGATAAGCATTATAAAGTAACAGGACAAGACAATCTAAAGTCAGGTAAGCATTTTCACAGGCAAAAATAGGGTTCTTCTAACTGTAATAATTCAGAAGGGCTTCCTGTAGTCTGCATTTGCCCACAGAGATAGACAGGAAAGTCCTTGAGCAGCTTGGTGAGTACCAGAAGCACACATCCTAAAAAGTTGCCAAAAGAGGAAATTCATTCATTTATTTAATATACATTTATTGAGCACCTACTATGTACCAGGCACTAGTAACACAGATGAAGAATACATTGGTAAAGCTTAAATTCAGACTAGTCTTTAAAAATGCTTTCTACCTGGCCCCAGGGACCACTTACATCTTCTGAAGAAGTCTGCATATTAGGTAAAGGTGAGATTTCACCTTGGGGGAAAAAAAAAATGCACCAGGTTACAGTGACAAAAAAAATCTAAATTTGTGAGGTCTGATGGAATAGTGGGGAAAGGACTGGATTAGGATTAGGGAAACCTAGTTCTAGTCCTATTACTTATTAGAGCTGTGTGACCTTAAGCAAACTTTACTTCTGTGGCCCTAACTCTTCATAAGTAAAATGATAATTGGGCTACAATCATAGAATATTAAAGCCAAAAGGAACAGAGGTCATCTAGTCCTGTGCTTTTCAAAGTCCTTAGTTCAAATGTAAATACACAGATGTCCCAATGTAAAACTGATGAAAGCAGAGTCACCTTGAAGAAGTAAAAGCAGCACCCCAGAACCTCACTCCCCCCTGCCCACCCCTGCCTTGAAGTGGTCCAGGAGGAGAACTCACAGAACACCACTTGAAAACCACTCATCTAGTACAAACTCTCACCTTTCAGATGAGGAAACCAAGACCCAAAATAGGAGTGATGGTTGTGATGTGAATATTTGGTTTCCTAAATAGAAAGGGAGGAAGGCTAAATAAAAGTTTTTAAAACTCATTAAAAAAAAAAAAAAAACAACGCAACAAAGGAAGTTTTCTAATTCTCTCAAAGTAGCTCCTTTATGAAAGGGAGCTTTGAAATAGATTTTAAGGCAGCCAGCCCATCAGAGGCTGAAATAAACAAATACCAACTAGTCTGCAGGGCCTACAGAGAGGACCGTGGCAGAAAACCACACAGCCCTCATATATGCACAGTGGGCATTGGACCATGTAAGATCCTGGCCCCAACAATGCAAGCATTAGCACTTTCAAGAGAAACATTTGGAAAATTAGGAATGAGTACAGACAAGTGTCCAGCTCCCAGATCCCCAAGGAGGATTCACCATCTATTACTCAAAACTATTAACAGAAGTGGGCATGTTAGACCTTAAAGTGAACAGTGCAACCAAAAATCACTAGTTTGAAAGTTCTTCACAGGTATCCTCTCCTTGGAGGATAGTTTGGTATCTTGAACACTGTTAATCACAGCAGATTTGAAATTAAACCAGAAAGTTAAAATGCATGTCCAGTACTCGACTACTTGGTCAGGGCTGTGATCTCTTCTGATTTCATGGCGTCAGACAGGAAGCTGAGCTCATTGCATAAGGTCTCATATCGGAACGCCATCCGGATCTGAGCAACATTTGTCTTTCGAATATCATTTCCTTCAGGTCCCTCTTTATAATAATTTTGTCCCAGAAATTTTTGCTTTTCCTGTGGACCAAGAGAAATACAAATGAAACAATATACCTTAGAATCACTTTCTATATCCACATGGCAGCTCTGACATTAACCACACCAAATCAGGCTAGTCCTCCAAAGCAGGTCCTCCATCAAGACATCTTTCCCCACAGAGCTCTTACAAAATTCCTCCTGGCCTCCCTCTCCTCGAGGTTGTCACCCTGACAACCACATTCATTCCCTTCATTTCCAACTGTGCTTTCCTTGATCAGAAAGGCAAGAACTACAAGAGCTGCTGGCAATGAAGAAAGCAAGGTGAAGGCGTGAAGACTCTAGCAAGGCTCTCCCGAGAGCTGACAAGAGCACACAGGTGTGTCTGGGGACAGCCAGTCCAAGGAATCAAGTCCCCACAAAATGAATCTTGAGCCTTAACTCTTGTCTGCATCAGCATCCAACAAGAGCAGCAAGATGCAGCCCTCTCCCTGTACCAGTGACACCACCCAGCGGAGGTACCCAGGGACCTAAGACACCATCTAGAGCAATGGTTCTCAACCCTGGCTCCATGTCAGAATCACCTAGGGAGCTATAAAAAAATTTTTTTTAATTACTGATGTCTGGGTCCCATCCCTAGAGTTTTCTATTCAATCTAGGTACTATTCATCTATTCAAGAAGTATTGAGTGCCCACTATGTGCCAGGGTCTATTCTAGGCCCCAGGGATATAATGCTGAATTTACATTCTAGAAGGCAAGACAGAAAAACACATGACTACATATGGCAATGTCATATAGTAATGTTATGATGGAGAATGAGGACAAGTGAGTGGCTATTGTAGAGTGGGTAATCAGGGGAGGCCTCTCTGAGGAGGTGACATTTGAGCAGAGGTCTGAAAAAGGTGACAGAGCAGCCATGAAAATTCAGGAGTCTCCACAGCGTTCTCCCCTAGAATATGAGTTTTCAGTGTGACAGAGACCCTGCTTGTTCTGTTCATCCCCAGTCCCAGGGCCAAGAAAGTGCCTGGCACACAGCAGGCATCCGATGTACATGTGTGTTGAAAGGACAGGAGGGACGGGGTGGTGCCGTCACACGGCGTACCTGATGCGAGAGGCCGCTCTGCAGCACGCTGTTCCTGGCGATCTCACACAGGTCACACGTGCTCAGCTTCCACACTTGAGCCGCAATTGCGTATTCTTCCATAAGTGCTTCCTAGATTCCCCCCAAAGTAAATGGTTAGATGGGAGACTATCCATTTCAATGCTTCACATATTTCCCAAGCTAGAAACATCAGACTGACATTGCAGATTTCATTTTTCTTTAAGGACTGGCACCTGAATAATCAAACAACATCCCCCCCACCCTTAAATTACAAACTCCGGAGATCTTTTTTGTGTGAAAGCTCAGGTTACCAAAGACAGATATATCAAAGAACACCTACAGATTTATCTGTTGACCAACACATGTTCCAAGCCCTGTGCCCATGACTGGGGATGCCAGCCTGCTCTCCTGTGCCTGTCTCCCTGTTGTGCACACTTTTAGTACCCACTCTATAGTCTTGCTTTGTATTTAACACATTTTCTTAAAATTGTCCAAAATAAAAGTTAATCTGAGTAAAGAACAGAGATGGAACATTAAATAGGAATGAGAAGTGATCAAGGATCAGTAGTGAGATAGTATTAGCCCAGAAGCATTTGGGTTTGAGCTGTGCTTACGCTTTGTCCTCTGGGATGTGAAATGTCTGACATTTATCACAAGCCCTTCCATCACCTCTTTGCCACATCATTGCCTCTGTATTGTAGAGCAGTGGTTCTGAAAACATGGTCCCAGCATTACTGAGGGTCCCCAAGGCCTCTGGAAGGTCCTCCCTTTTCCAACTATGCATTTTGTGAGGCAAGATTTTCTTCATACACTTTGATAAAAGTAATTTATCACAGCAGATTGACTGCAGAAGCAGAGATGAGAATCCAGCTGTCCTCTATTAAACTAGACATTAAAGAGATTTTCAAAATGCCATTCTCGCCATTCTCAGTATTTTGTTATTGTAGTTTGCAGAAATATGGTTATTTTTCATAAAAGTTGCTAATTTTGTTAACATTTAATGATTTATTAGTGTTATTTTACATGAGTTAGTATTTTTCAATTTCACACAGTTAAGTATCACTAGATACAAGGCATGTCAACCACAGCTCTCTGAGGGCCTCAGTTCTTCAGAATATAAAGGGGTCCTGAGACCAGAAGCTTGGAGCTTGGAGCCTGTCCTAGAAGACCCAGGCACCTCTATTTTTACTAATCCGTGGCTGGTCTTATCAGTACCACCCAAACATGCTGGTACACCAGTGACTGGTCCCCATGCATGGCATCGCCTTTCCCTTCCTCTTCAGTTTCCCAGAGATCCACAGTGTGCTAGTAATAATAGTGGTAACAAAAACGGTAGCTAACATCTTTAATACATGCTGTACGCAGACACTATATTAGACACTGATTCATTATCTTAATGAATCCTTACAATAAGGTAGAGGTGGACATAGGGACAATTTTATCCCTATTTTACACATGAAGAGGGATAAAATACAGAGAGGTCAAGTAAGTAGCTCTACCAACATCACAGAACTAGTGAATATCAAAGACGGAAAATGAAAGGCAAAGAAAAATCCTCAAAGATTCAAGAAGCCCAAGGGCTCCTGGAAGGAGCACTTCCCTCACCAGAAAGTCACCTCTTGTCTTCGGTGGGCCACCAATGCCACCCCGAAGGCAGAGCTGAGCCGTGTGCTCAGGTGCCGGCAGTGGGAGGACCTACAGTCCTCATCTTCCCCTAAAGTCCTCACCTTCGTGTAGTGGAACTGCATGGGGTCATCGGTGGAGAGAGAAATATGTAGTCCCTTATGCAGGAATTCCCTCAGAGGGTTTTTGGAATATTCGAGGAACAGACTGTTGTTGCTAAGAGGAGACATGGCAATGGGGATCTGAGCAAGGTAGTAGAGATACTGCAACACCGGACTCTGCAAAAGAACCACCAAACTCAGGAAACGAGCCAGCGAGGGGAGGGAGGGATGGGGGAAGCATTCACCAGGGGAAACCAGGGGTCGGGGCAGTGTCTGTGGGAGCCCCCAGTCACCCCGAGCTCCACAACGCCAGGACCCCCAGGCCCACCCTCCATGTTTACCTCACTACTGCATCAGGGCCCATCCCTCCCTGGGACTGCTCTCCTGCCCACTAAGCGCTCCCTCTTGGCTCCAGACTGGAGGCACAGCTCACTGCAGGAAGGGCACCTGCAAGGCCCCGGGCTGACCCCAAGCTACGTCCTCAGCTGCCCTCCCCCAGGAGCTGACCCCAATAGGTCAGTCCTGGAGATGCCCCACTTCTGTTGCTTTGCGCTCTGACCACAAACATTCAGGTTGAGACTGTAAACACTGCAGCTCCTCGGAGGTGGGAAGGGGCGGACCTGACCAGGCTAGAGTGGTTCTCTGATGTAGCACCCGCCCCACACAGAAACGTGAAACACGGTTCGACCCCCCCAGGACCAGGGAAGGAGAGGAGTTTGAACAAATATCCTTCCTATGGAAGTGAGTCAAAATGCGGAGAAGACAATGCATAGAGTCCATGGTAGCATGATTTACACGAGCAGAAAGCGGGGTGGATTCTGTGCAACAGCTGGAGCCTGGCTGAGTCAGCCACAGCCCAACCGAGTGGCGGCTGTCCTTTCAGCAGCCTTTAGAACGAGCGGCGCAGAAAAACGCTTGTGATGAAAAGTTAAGGGACTCTGTGTTCTTTATGATAATAAGCATATTAGAGATATGTTCTGGAAAAAGATGGGAATTGGAAATACTAAAAAGCTAATAATGCTGTTTCTATTAAAGTGATAGCAATAAGGATATTTTTCCATTTCTCCATTTTTTTGAAAATCTAAATTGTGATGTATTTGGCTATATTTTTTCATAACTAAATATGAAGCCAAGAGACTACAGACGGCACAGCCCAGAAAAAGGCCCGGCCTTCCTGCATCGCTGGCCAGAGCCTCCCAGGGCGCCGGCAGGAGCCCAGGTGGTCCCACTCCTCCCCAGGCAGCCCCGGGCGGACTGTCACTGCAGGGCAGCCATCTGTCAGGGGCCCGGTTACCTTCTTGAGGAGCAGCCCATGGGAAATGTTGTCGGCAGTCAGGAAAGCAGATACCAGGTGAGTGATGGAGCCAGCCTCCCCGCAGTGAGGCCGGAACAGGAACGTGCTCAGGCCCCGTTCCCTGCAGACGTGAGGCTTGTGGTGAGAAAGAACCCCTGGTCCACCTGCCCCGGGCCCCATGGGCCTGCACTGCTAGCTCAGGGCCCACTCCAGGGGAGACAGTCCCCCATGGCAGGGTCTGCACGGCTGAGGCAGGGCACCCTGGAAACCTCTCCCCAGGTGCTGAGGCCCAGGCCCAGAGCTCCTCAGAACCAAGAGACATCATCTCCGGGAACAGAGGGGGCCTAGCCCTCCATCCTCTCCTCCCCTTCCCCAGGGCCTGGTAGCCCAGATTCATAGACCTTCAGAGCAGGAAAGCCCATGAGAAACTGGAGTCCAGCCTCTTTGTTATAAAAAGGGGGTAAACCCAGACGGCGTCAGATGTCAGAAGCCACTGAGCAGGGCAACAGCCGAGCTAGAACTAGAGCCCCTGCCTCGGAGAGCTCAGCCCAGGACCCCAACCCTGGCTGTCTCCTTTCAATCATGGTCCCACTCAAAACTTCCACACCCACAAACTAGCGCTGGCTGAGGCTGAGCTCTGAGGCCCCGTGGCCCAGCAGGGGTGGGAGGACGCTAGACGTGTGGGCAGGGACCGGCTCAGTGTCCTGCCTTGTGGGCCTCACCTCCGTGTGTGCGCTGTGGGGAGCCTGGGCGTGAGACCACCGGATGGAAGCTCCGTGAGCGCGTGGATGCAATCTGTTTTGTTCCCTATTATGTGTCCCGTGCCCAGGACGGTGCCTTCACATGGCAGGTACTGTGATTCGCTGAATGGATAGACGCACGTGTGAACACCATTGGTGTGGAGGTTAGTGAACGTGTGTCAGCAGGTCCTGTGTCTCTATCATATCAGGGACAGACATGCACACGTGTAGGTGTTGGTGAGTGTGTGTATGGACGTGTGTCCAGGCATGGGGTCTGGCTGCCTTGTATGTGTGATCGTGTCTGTTGCAGCAGGCATGCCGGCATGTGTGTGTAGCCCTGTGGGTACGTGCCCTGTGAGGCGAGCTCAGGAGCACCCCCTGGTTTGAGGTGTGCACAGGGGCCAGTTCACCCACCTGCGGAGGTTGTTGAGCACCATGATGTTGGCATACATGTAGTACAGGTAGTAGCTGTAGGGCGGGTTCTGCTCGCTGGTCCAGATGTCCGGGCTGGGGCTCTTGTCTGAGAACATGTGATCACTGTGCTTGGACTCATCATCCACGCTGTCAAACCCCGTCACCTGGACAGGAGGAGGGGTCCTGCATCAAGCCAGGCCAGACGAGCTGCCAAAGGCCTTGGTATATGTGCAGCTGAAGTGAGCCTGCTAAAGGCGTTGGAGCCCAGGCCTCTCAGGTGTGAAACCTCAGCTGGGGACTCCATGGCCTGCCTGAGCCACATTCTTCCCAGGGATAGGGAGTGGGCGCAGTGCCCCAGTCTGTCCCTCCGGGGCTTCCAGAGGTACCCCGGAAGTCAGTCTGGAGAGCGCCAAGCCCCTGTGTGGTGGCAACAGTGAAGGGAAACTCAGGCCAGGCCAGGTGAACGGTGAGGCAGCTATACTCACCTCCCATCCTTCGGCTGTGCCATCAGCATCAGTGACAACAGCTGTGAGGGGGAAGGGACCACCATTAATCCCGTCAGGGGGATTAATACCCTGTGAGGGAGGGCTTGGCTCACAGCAAAGCAGGGCCAGTTAAGGAGCTTTCCCACGTGAGACGACCAGCTCTGAGCCTAAATGGGCTCAGGGTCTGCACCGTTTGGGGCTGTAGGTGGAGGATGCCCTAGAGTGGCCACGATGTCCCAGGTGTGGCCAGCTGGGAAGCCTCTCAAACAGGCCAAGGCGTGCGCCATCCAAGAGGGCCCCTTGGCAGGCTGAGCCATGGCTCTTGGGGACTGCCCCCCGAGCAGGGTCAGAGCAGCTCAGGAGATGCCCATCCTCCCACTGCACTTACACCTCAGCTGGGGCCCACACTACGCCTCCAGGGCCCCACCCAAGTCACAGGCTTCCCGTCACCTGCTCCCAGAGGTCAGGCCCTGACGGAGGATGTACCTGCGAGGACCCAGCTCTCAGCCAGCATGCAGGGCAGTTTTGCTCCTGTCACTCAGCCACAGCTGTGCTTTGGGAAGGGGCCCCTGAAGGACCGGCTGAGTCTGCCTGTTCCGAAATGGCAGTAGGGGCCCAGAGGAGCAAGGGACCACCAGGGTCTTGGCAGAATCTTCCCTGTCACAGTCATTACGTGTCAAAGGAAATGACAGGGTCCCACTGCAGCTCTCAGCACGGCCTGGACAGGTCTGGGTGCCGGGGCGGACCTCGAGTTCCGCTCTGCTCTGCGCTCACTAGCTCCATGCTGCACCTGAACTCTGGGGGCCCAGCACGGGGGCAATGTCAGCCCCTCTCCTGGGCTCTGCTAACGCAGGGCCCCAGACTGGGCCTCCCATAGCCTCAAGCACAAAACATGTCCAAACCCCACCTCCTCCTCCCCAAGCCTGCTGTGCCCCCATAGTTGGCAGTGTCCTCTGAAAGGCACACCGTCTGCTCCCCAGCAAAGCCAGGCGCCGGGAGGCCCCCCTTGACTCTTTCCCCTTGCTCACCTTCAGGGTGTGCCCAGGCCCCATCCATTCTCCACCCGTGCCCACCACGCCGCCCAGGGGCCCCGCCCGCCGTCTGTATACGCCTCACTTTCCTTAATGTGGGGATGACCACACCCGGGCCAGGGCCCTGGGTACGAATTCCACTTCTGCCCCTTTTTAGCTCTGATCTCTCAGTTTTCATTTCCTCATGTGTAAATCGGAGCTAGTAGCTTCACAGGACTGTTGTGAGGATTAAGTGAGATAATCCGCAGTGTCTAACACACAGCAACACATAATCATGCTGCTTACTATTAACTCCTACAAAATGAGGTAAAGTGGGGCAATCGTAAGGCTGAAGCAAGATCACGTCATGGCGTGGATCACCGGAGCAGGGAGCGAATAATCAGTGTGAGCTGTGACTGCTGGTTCAAGCCCCCCGCACATCTCCACTGCTGGAGCAGGCCCCCTGACTCTCACCTTGCCCCCTTGCCCCCCACCTCCAGCTCCTTCTGTTCCAGGCCTTTCTTCACACAACAGCCTGCATGGTGTTTGTCTAAGACATAAATTCAGTGCCGTCCCTCAGCCCCTTCAAACTTTCCTGGGCAACCCCCCAACTCCCCCAACCCCTACTACACACACACACACACACTCACACACACACACTCACACACTCACACTCACTCAGTCACCCCTCTCTCCCCCACCCCCAGCCCTCTGGTATCTTCCCCACCTCCCTCACTGTCGGAAACCATCCCCATAAACTCTACCAGGCACTGAACTTGCTTCTCACCGTCTGCAGCCAACTCTATTCTGGGCACCCAGGGGGCGGGACCAGCTCCTGCCCCGCTGATGCCCTTTCTGGTTAAGTCTCTCTTCCACCCTTCTCACCCTCTCCCACAACTAACCAGATAAATATATTTTGTGGGGCTTGTATACTTAACCAAACAAGGTGGGAGGACCATTGGTTTCTAAGCAAAAGCAGGAGCCTGAAATGTCTGCATTTGTAACGACCTGAGGCTACAGCTGGGACAGAGGCCAGTCCTTCCAGCCCCACCTGGTCAGGAACTAACTCCTCAGTCTTTCTGCCTCACGGCTGCCTTCCCAGCACCCCACCCATGCCCGCAGGGCCGCCCCAGAGGAGCAAGCTCATTATTCTAGAAATTCAGCTTCTTGGGCTGGCCACCTCATGCCTGGGGCACACCAGTGACAGGATCTTAGAAGGGAAGGCTGACCCAACCCCCCGGAATCCTCTCCTCCCTCCCTCACTGGGCACATTGCCTGGGCGCCACCCACACTTACATATCTGAGGAAGAGGTGAAGCTCTCGGTGATCTTGAGGATTAATGGTGGCCTCAAAGAGGGGCAGGAAGATGTTCTCCAGCATCTTCCCAAAGCTTGGCAGCAGCTTCTTTGACCTAAATATGTCACTGGGGGAAAGCGGAGACTTGCTGATTAAGGTGGACCCAACAGCCCCCTTGGCCCATCAGAGACCAGCCCCCCTCCGTCCCTTCCCTCAGGCAGCACAGATCCCCATTTAAACACCCAGGGTAGAGTCAGAGGTAGGGCTCCAATACAGATCCTCCCCTCCTCGCCAAGTTCTGCAACACTAGGCGTTGGTGGCACACTCAAAACCTACCCATATCCATCAGAGAGCTTTCTCCCAGAGGCCAAGCTGGGAGTGGGGCGCTGGGATTCAGGCTGATCCAACTCTCTCCCCTCAGCTCAGTTCCCCTAAACCACGTGTCCCAGGCCCATCCAGGGGCCACATTGGCCAGACTGGAGAGGACAGTGGTGGTCTGAGTCATATCCAGGGAGAGGGCCAGCAGTGTAGGCCCCCATCAGGTCATTCAGACCCTGGGCCTCACCCAAAAGGATAGCCCATCCTCAAACCGCAGTGACAAGAAGATGGGCAGTAGTTCCCACCAGGCCTTTGCACATGTATGTTCTTCAAAGAACAGAGTTGAAGTGTCACAGGGAAGTCTTTGCCAACCACCCCGCCCTGTAGGAAAATCCCTGGGGCAGAGAGGCCTAGGCTGGCACTGGAACAGGCCCTATCCCTCAGTAGCACAGACTCAGCAGCTCCTATCGGACAGGTTGGTGACCCCAGAGGACACAGGTAGACAGCAGCCGCCTCACTTACTAGATCCGGGGCACCTGGATGATCCAGCGCATGTTGGGTGAGTAGACCTTGTGCTGGATGAACCAGCGGGCCAGGTTGGGCCACTCCTTAGGACTGCAGCCGTAGATGGAGAGCCGTGGCTCTGAGTACTGGTACTTGCTCTCCTCCAGCTCCTGGGCCACCTCCTGGCACCAAGAAGAGCTCAGGTCAGCCCAGAGCACCCCAGCTGCTAGATCCTGCAGCTCCCTCAGCCACCTGCTCCTGGGCTCAGAAGGCCTGATCTACATCCCCTTGCTGCCACGTCAGCACTCACTCCACCTTCCTAGGGAAGAAGGCCTTGGACCTGCACAGTCACACACATGACCAGGCCAGACAGCAGAAGCATCTCCAAATGGGGCTAACCTCTACCCAGTGCAGGCTGCAAACACACAGGGCAGCAAGCCTGGATGCCGAGAGTTGGGCCAGCGGTGGACACCCTCCTCCTCCTCTTGCCTGCAGTCAGCACAGTCCACACACAGCACAGCCTGCGCACTCGGGAGTCAGCGGCCAGGGCCACAGCACTTGGCACCCAGGCACCTGCACCTCGCCTGAGCTGGACGGTGGATGGACGGGGATTCACGAAGGGGAAGAGGACAGGAGGCCCTGCGGGGCCCCCACCCCATGAATGCAGATGCTGTCAGGAATCCAAGGAGGGCTTGGAGAGGTCCAGGGCTCACTCACCTTGACCATCCGAGCAAAGTACTCTCCTCCCAGGTAGTTTTCAGTTTTCAAATACAGGTCTCGGAGCTCACTGGCCCCCACAGGGTTGTATTTGGAGTTGAACTTGTCAAAGCGGTGGAACGTCTGCCGGCCCTGGAGAGAAGAGACACCAGCCAGATCACCACGCTGTTCTACAGCCACCAGACACATGACCCCTCCAGGCCTTTACAAGGTGGCCTCTGTGAGCCACACTGAAAGATACCTTCTGTGTCAGTTCTTGCATGAAAGCTTGGAAAGTCCCAGGGCCAGGATCATGCATCCTCACTCAGCCAGCACGGGGGTCCTTTTGCGAGGCCTTCTGTAAAGGAGGATCAAGGGCCTCATGCCTCCAGGAGCAGGGCTGGCTGAGTGAGCCGAAAATACTGAACCATCAGTAATAACATGTGTCCTGTTACTGTTTAGACTTCATAAGGCACTTTCTCCACATTGCCTCATTCGGTGTCTGGTTTAAGATTTTTTTATTGTGGTGAAATGTACATAACACAAAATTTACCTTCTTAACCATTTTTAAGTATACAGTTCAGTGGTATAAAATACATTCACGTTGCCATGCAACTATCACCACCATCCATCCCCATAACTCTTTTCATCTTGTAAAACTGAAACTCTGTACCCACTAAACAGTAGCTCCCCCAGACCCTGGTAACCACCATTCTCCTTTCTGTCTCTATGAGTTTGCCTATTCTAGATGCCTCATACAAGTGGAATCATACAGTATTTGTCCTTTTGTGTCTGGCTTCTTTGACATAATGTTTTCAAGGTTCATCCATGGATGTAGCAGATATCAGTACTTTATTCCTTTTTAGGACTGAATAATATTCCAGTGTTTGTGTGTGTGCATTTTATTTATCCATTCATCTGTTGATGGACACTTGGTTTGCTTCCACCTTTTGGCCACTGTGAATAATGCTGCTGTAAGCATTAATGTGCAAGTAACAGTTTTAGTCCCTGCTTTCAATGCTTTGGGGTACATACCTAGGAGTGGAATTGCTGGAATATATGGTAATTCTATATTTAACTTTCTGAGGAACTGCCATACTGTTTTCTATAGCAGCTGCAACATCAGTTAGTATTTTAATAACTTTGTAATGTCAATAAGGCACGTGGCAGTCACCATTTTATAAGCAAGGAAATAAAAGCTTAAATGAGTTGCTTAAGGGCACACAACTCCTAAGTGGAATTAGAACAGGGACCTATCTGACCAAGTCACACACTCTTTTCCCCTGTCTCAGGGCTGCTCCCAGCCCTGTTACTCTCTGAGGACAAACTACCTCTCACAGTCCCCGACCTGGGACTCTTTGCTGCAGTGCTACGGTACTTGCACCTGGACAAACGTCTCCTCAAGCAGCAAAATACAAAGAAACTAAACTAACTGTGTGCATGCACAGTTGGGGCAAATTATGGACAAAAGATACAAAGAGACCAAAAAACCCAACTGCCACTTCTGAAGAGCCTGGAGCAAAAACAGGGTGTTGGAAGCAAAAGCAGGGTACTGAGCATGCCCCTGCACTCAACACCACCAGAGGGGTGGGCAAAACACCCAAGCCACCCCTCCCGCCCAACCCTGGGACACATCCCTACCCTTACCCCATATAAGGTACAAGCTCACCCCCCGCTCAGGGAGCGAGCAAGCAAGGGAACCTGTTTGTTCTCGCTCCCCACTGCTGCAGCAGGGTCCCCAATAAAGCCTTGCCTAAATTTCTTGTCTAGCCTCTAGTCAATTTCTATTGATCGGAAAGGCCAAGAACCCTGTTCTGTATCACCCACGGCTAGAAGAGAAAGAGATGCCTACACAGCCAGCCTCTCTCCAAGCCCAATCCTGGCTCCTTTCCAGGGGGCTGAGTCCCCCCCCACCAGGACTGCACGAGGCCCTGCGGCCGAGCTCACTCACCGCATGGACATCCAGCGAGTCCACAGTGAGGTCGTACGGGTCCATGTGGAGGCTGTCGAACACCTGCCGCAGGGTGATCTTCCGGCCCCACTTCTCGGCAACCGTCCTGTCGGGCTCCGTCTGGTACGTATGCTTGATGAAGCGCAGCAGGTGCTTCTGGTTCATGCAGGCAGCCGCGTGGATGTGCGTGTCCACCTGCAACACAGTGGCCCCCAGCATGTGAGCTGGGCCACCTCCCCCGGCAACAAGAGCCAGGACATCCAGGCTTCGGTGTGGAGCGCAGAGCCTCAGCACCTGCACTGACGCCAGATCCCCCGCCCCATTTCTCCTGTAGACTTTGGAACTGGTCTTCCTCCGTCTAGCCTTGCTGCCCAGTCCCCCTCCTTACAGCATCAAGAGATCTTTTTTAAATGTAGGTCAGATCCAGCCACTATCCCTGTTAACCAATCATCAGTGCCCCCCAAGTGTTCAAGATAAAGCCCAAGCTCCTTAGCCTGGGATTCAAGGCTTACTTCAAGCCTTAAGTCTCACCTTGCCACTGCCCTGCTCTCTGCTCCAGCCAGGACACCCCACTTACAGGTGCCCGAGGTGCCATGCTATTCCACACCGCGTGTCCTCAGCCTGGCATGCCTTCCCTCCTCCCCACCGATCCATCCACCTGGAAATTTCCCACGACTTCCTCCACGTGGCAGCCTGTCCTGATCCCCCAAGCACAACGGATCATTTTTTCCCTTGCCCAACCTGGGACTCTAGCACAGACACTCCCGTCACTGTTTATGTCCTCCAATCTGATCTAATAATTTTCTGTCTACTTCATCACTAGACTGGGAGCTCAGTCCTCAAGGACCATGTCTGATGCATCTAAGCCTCCAGCACCTACCCCAGAGCCTGGTATGATGTTGAATCAATGGATGGATGAATGGACCAATGAACAGGTGTGGGAGGTTCCAATAGTTTCGATGATACCCGCAACCTCATAGAAACCTGAGGACCCACCTAATGCCCCACAAAATCCCACACTTGCCATTGACCTCGCTGGAACCCTCAGAGCATTCCCCTCAGCCACTAGCCTTAAAGAAACAGAGCCCTGGCTAAGCTGAGGGATGGCCTGAAGTCACAGTGAACATCCGGACCCCCTTCCATGAGCCCAAGGGGCCTGAGGGAGGATCCCCCAGGAGGGTGGCAGCAGCCTCACTGACCAGCGTGCTGCCAGCTGCCAGCCCACACTCTGCAGTCCCTGCTGCAGCCGACCGGGCACTCTGCCAGGGCTGGGGTGAGGAGGTGGCTGACCTCAGGCCAAAGAATGCTGTCCACAGCTGGCCAGGCAACTCCAAGTCATGCCAAACCAGACATCCGATCCATTGAACCTCTGTGAGCTTTTTAATCAGCCAGCCCATATCACTGACCAACATCACTCACTCATCAGGGCCCTTCCTGCCCTTAATCCTGCCACTCCTACCAGAAAGACAGAACACTAGACATCAGAGAAAGGAAGCACCAAAAGTTAAAACGTCATCCAAAGCGCAGTACACAGGCTCAGGCACAACACGGATGGGCTGGGCTCATGCGGGACACACAAGCGAAGGTCAGCCGGAGTTATCTCATCTGGACACAGCTGGGCTCAACTACCTCAGCATGACTTAGCACATTCTGGGCTTTCCTGCTGTCCTCTAGCATACCAATGACACACTGCAGGGAGTGCAGCCTGTCCTCATGCCCAGGAGTCACTAGATGAGGGAGGAAAACAACTGGGTAATCCAGGAAGCATCTGATCGAAACTTCAAAATTACCAAGGTGATTCTTTTAGGAACAAGTAAAAGAGCCTGTCATTGGAGGTCAGCATTTTCAATTCACCAGAAGATCCAAGAGCATTCCTTGCTTTCATCTAAGATCTGGGTCTAAACAAACAGTAGAGTTTCTAAACAGGGCTGGCCAATACCTGGCCCCTAAGCCAACGCTGACTATTTCCGCACCCGTGGCAAACATCAGTAATCAATTACAGCACTCTTCACTAAGCTTCGGGAGTGGCCTCAGGTAGCCGCTCCCAGTTGGTCAAGTTTGGCACAGAAGATGAAACCTATCTGCTATCCCTGCTATGACACTTAGACCGAAGTGGTTAAGGCCTAATCTTACCCAACTCCCAAGCAGCAAACACACTCAGTCCCTCATTATCAGCTCTGAGCAGAAACCAGTCATCTCAGTTACACAGTCCTGCTGGTTTGGCCTCATGGTGCCATAACCCATGATCTGATGTGATGCTGCAGGTAATTTCACAAGTACCACCCACAATGACCCACAGCCAGGCACGGTTCCTGCCTCAGAGCAGGACCCTGGCCTGCCCCCATGACACTGACAGCCACTTGGAAGTATGGAGGCCACCTCCCAGCCCATCCTGAACTTCAGAAAGTCAGCTCTCCTCCCCTAGCACAGGCTTCCAGGGTAAGATGAAGCAGCCAGCACTCAGGAGGCAGGGAGCGGCAGGCACAGCCTGACCTGGACCTGTGTTTATGGATAGCTGTGGTGCCAGAGAACAGCCCACTGTGTCACAGCACGGGGCTCAAGGCCATCTCTGTCCAGAGAGCACATGAACCCCCAGACTGACAGGGAACGCGAGGACGGGCTCTGGTATGTAACCACAGCCCCTTCGCCCCCTGCCCCCTAGGACCCTCGCCCTCGTGGTGGCCAGACAGCGCAAACACCCACTGGGGCCCCGCCTTAGAAGCAGACAGTGTCGGAGCCGGTGCAGTCGGGCGCAGGCAGCAGGAAGCAGTCAGGCCCAGAGCGTGCATGTGGGCAGAGGGCAGGGCTGCGCAGGGCTGGGCAAGGAGTTTTCTTGGACACCCATCTGGGCGTTGCAGGGTTCCTTCGGGCAGGGCAGAGAGGAGCTGACCTAATGACTGAGGCACCCAGCTGTCTGAGCACCTGAGGGTCACAGGGAAGAAACAGATGGTGCTTGAAGGTGACTATGCCACGGAGGTGGTGTCAAACACACATCCTTCCACCTCCGCCTGGAAATCCCCGAGACTCTTCCACGAGCCTCAGAGCCCAGGAGCAGAAGCCTAACCTGCACTCTGAAGGCTCTTGATCGCATCCAAGTGGGATGCGGCTTAGCAGAGGTGATCTCGGGGCCTCGCTGGAGAAGGCCTTCCATGTAGTACTGCTGAGCGCTCCCAGGCAGGGGGTCAGGGAGGCCTGAGCTGGGCTCCCCAGAGGAGACACAACCTCCTCTGGCCTACCCTCCCTTATCAAAGCTGACCCCAGGGAGGGGGTGGGCACTGGGACAGAGGCCCCTGTGGCGAAGACAACCCCGCCGTGACTCAGTTCAGATGTGGCCACCCCTCCTCCAGGCACAGCCTTACCCCACCCTTCTGTCCCAGAGCACCGCCACGTCCCCGCCCGCCTCCCTGCTGCCCCTGACAAACCCGTGGGCCCTTGCGTGATCCAGAACCTCACCCACACCTGCAGGCTCACTCCCCACAGCCCGCCACGAGCCTCTGCCCCCACCCCTGAGCTCCAGCCACACTGCACCCCTTGCAGTTGTGCCAGCACCCTCGCGCTCCCTCCCGTCTCAGGCCGCTCTCCCCCTCCTGCTGCTTGTAGCCACAGCTCCCTCTACCTGCTGTGCCATCACTTCCACCCCCTGCCCTGCCCTCTGCCTGGCAAACTCCTACTCAAAGTCAGCTCAGTCCTGGCCTCTCCCTGAAAGACATCCCGGTCACACACCTATCACACTAACAGTAACAGGCTGGGAACTGCTTGTGGACAGGAAGTGACTCTCATTAGGCATCAAAGGCCCCACGCTTGGCACTGATCCCATGCTCGCTGTATCTTAGTCACACGGAATAAAATGACAAAGCGGAAGGCCGTGATCACTTAACCTGCACGTCGGCCCCGACTGTGGCCCCTGCAGGCTGCGGGCCCTGAGCTCCCCACTCTAGGGGAAGGCCAGAGAGGGGAGCACGTCGGATGCTCTTCCTTCAATACGCCCCATCCAGAAGGAAGCAGAGCCACAAACTCCCAAGTCCAAAGAGGTCTTAATAGCTTTTTTCAATCCATGATAAATTTAATACATTCTCTACTGTAAAAGTAGGCTGGTCTCCACTCTTATAACCAATTAATAGGCCATGCCCTATTTCTCAAGGAGGAGGGCACGTTCCAACAGATACACAACATGGACAAAGGTTTCCACCATGTCATACCAAGTACCATCTGAGGTGTGGCCTGCCGCACGGAAGGCAACTGGCCAGTCTTCCCTCTGTACATAGGAGGGCTACACGGGGGGCCGAGCCCGGACGGGCTAGGGCACCAGCTCTGAACACCGGCCCGCTAACGCACCTTTCTCACATTATAGAAGTCCCGGTGAGGGTTGCTCTTCAACTCTTTGAACTCGGCCATTTCATTTAGCATCTCGTGAAGGCTGAACTTGGATTCCAGAAAGTTCAGTCGCCGGTGACAATACGTTTTCCTGCAGATTGGGAAGGGGGAGAAACCACAGTTGAGGAGAAGGCACAGCAAGCTCTCCAGTTTGGAGACCTCCAGTGTCTGCGGGCACCGACCCCCGGGGGGAAGGTCAGGACGGAGCAGGGAGGGATAGGGAGGGCCCCGCTTTCTGCAGACCCAGCTGAAGTGTGGAACCACAGCCATGTGAGTCGATGGGGGCAGTAGAGAGCTGACTCTGCAACCTCACACGGGTTCCTTAACTTCTAGCCTTACGGGCTTAGGCAATTCATCCCAAGCTGCTGTCTCTCATGAACAGATATGGAGCCAGCAATGCCCAAGACTGAAGCGAGGGTTAAACTGGCTTATGTGTGTGAAGGGTCCAACTCAGCAGAGTGGACACTCAAGGAAAATCTCCCTCCTTCAGCCCTTCCGTCTTTCCTTCCTCCCATCTATCCTCAGCCACCTTTCTCTCCTTGAAAAGAGTTTCACCTCCGCCCAAAAGATTGATAATACAGTCAAACCCTAAGGTGTGACCTGCCCACCTTGGCTGCAGAGACCCATCCTGTGACCAAATGACATCCCCCAAAGCCTGAGACCTGAAGGCTTCTCAGCTCTGAGGCTTCAGGATGAGGGAAGGAGGCTCTGCATCGTGGGCAGACTAGAAATGTAGGGGGGTAGTTACCGGGACAGAAACCTCTGCAAGGGCTGATGTCCCCACCGGCTGGCAAAGGCCACTGCGGGTGGAAGCACTCACTATTCTCAGCCAACTGCCAGGTGCCTGTGTCCACAGCCACGCGGAACCTTCAACCACAAGCCAGGCCACCCTGCTTCCCTGTGGCCCCCAAACACACACAGCTCCTTTGGCACCCAGTCACTGAGAGGTTCATAAAGAGCAACTGCCAGCCCCGCACGAGCACCATCATCTGTCAGCTGGGATGAGTCCCAGAGCCAAGCACGGGAGAGTCTGGGTCAGATGGGATTCCCAAGGCCACCTCACCCAGTCCCTTCCCCAGCGGGACTCGGCCTGGCAGCCTCCCGGACAGGACAGCCACTGCTCACACACATGGGGAGCAGTCCCATCCCCAAGGCTTCCCCTCGAAGCTCCTGCTCACATTGGCTGAGGCAAGCTCCCGGAAACTACCCTTTCCCCTCCCAGCTCTTACGTCTGCCCTCAGAGATCACCGAGGACCAAGACCCACTCTGTCCAACCCTTCGGGGCCCACCCTCCCGCCTTGGACACTGGCATCACCCCATTCCCAGCGAACCCCAAAAGGCAGGGCAAGAGATAAGTCCCTCAGCTGTGACCAGCTTCCTCACTCTCCCCCGGACCCCCAGTCCTGGCTGGGTATTCACAGCACAGCCGCTCTCAGAGGCGCTCAGGGCCCGGGCAGGCTGAGCCTCCGCTGCCGATTCGCTGAAGTGCTCACCAAGAAGCGAGGGCCCAAATTCAGGAAGACAGCTCCCTGCCAGGTTAGCTCGAGCCAAGCCTACAAGCATCACGGGGGTCCTGGCTCTAAGTTCCCAGGCTCCCTGCACCCTCCCCTCCAGAAACACAGAAAAACCAACACAGGAAGCAACAGTCTTCATCACTCCCCCATCTACAGTGACGCCCTAGGCTGGTAACTCTCTGCAAGGCTGCCGTCCCGCCTGTGGGGAGGAGTGACCGCCATTTTAAGGCGCACAGGTGGCCACCGGCAAGCAGATGCCCCACACCTGCGCGTGCAGAAGGGACAGGTAGTAGCAACTTTAAGAATATGCCAGGGGCTTCCCTGGTGGCGCAGTGGTTGGGAATCTGCCTGCCAATGCAGGGGACACGGGTTCGAGCCCTGGTCAGGGAGGATCCCACATGCCGCGGAGCAGCTACGCCCGTGAGCCACAATTACTGAGCCTGCGCGTCTGGAGCCTGTGCTCCGCAACGAGAGAGGCCGCGATAGTGAGAGGCCCGTGCACCGCGATGAAGAGTGGCCCCTGCTTGCCGCAACTAGAGAAAGCCCTCGCACAGAAACGAAGACCCAACACACCCAAAAATAAATAAATAAATAAATTAAAAAAAAAAAAAAAAAAAAAGAATATGCCAGCCTGCGAAGGAAGATTGTGGCAGAAACCCACAAAGCACTGGGGAAAGGGGAAACCACTGTCTTTCTGGGGTGGTTTAGCTGAGGGGAAGCCAAGAGCAAGAGGCCTCTCCCGGTCCCTCCCTACAGGAGAGCACCCCTGCAAAGAGAGGCAGACTCGGGGGGCTTACGTGGGGCCGTGGGTGATGAGAGCCAGGATGTGGCTCATGTCCACCGTGTAGGTCTCCAGGTCCGGGTAGGGCAGGCTGTGGGGCTCCCGGCGCTCCAGCATCTTCATGTTGTCGTACACGTAGAGGACGCCCCCCTGCATGCGGACCAGGAAGCCCAGGTTGCGGGGAGCATCATCCAGGCAGTAAGGGTCCTCCTGGGGCAGCGGGGGAGGGTGGAAGTCTGCAAAACAGGACTGAGTGACGGCCAAGTGCCCTTCACGTCAGGGGCTCACAGGGGCCCAAAAGTCACATTCCCACCGAGGCCTGCCCTGGTTGTCTGATCTAAAACCTAACCACTCCCGCCGCCCCCGACATCTCAGATCCCCCCCCCACTTCCCTGCTTTATTTTGTCTCCTCCGCACTTGCCACTATGTAAAATAATTTCTCTTCTTTATCTTGGGTAGCATATGTTCATTTTGTTCACTGCTGTATCCCCATTCCCTAGAACGGGCCCTGACACACGGCTGGCCCTTTACTGTTTTAACTGAAATGAGCTTCAGTCTCCTGGGTACTTCAGGGACACGAGGCTTATGAAAAAGGGCAGCTGTGTCTTCTCCTAATAAGAGAACAGACAGAACCTGGCACTGCCCGGTGGGAATAACTGTCCCTGCCCTTCCACATCTTCCTGAGCCCGGGGAGGCTACGGGGCTAGATGGAGAAGCCATCCCCTCCGCAAATAAGCACAGAATAGGGAACGCGTCTCCCCCAGAGACAGAGCTGTCTGTCCCCACGGCTGTGGGCTGTTAGCCCACAGGAGCCAGAAAATGCCTCCTGGCTATTTCCCAGCTACGACTTGGAGCAAACGACTTTATCTCCTGACCCTGTCTGCTCACCTGAGGATGACACCCTGCCTTAATGGGCTGTTGTGAGGGCTGCGGTAGCAGGTAGAGGAAAATGCTTTGTAAACAGTAATACATCATAGGGCATTATTCTCATTACTCTCATAGTGGGTTTTCCTGGCTCTCGATAAGCTCTGTTCTGGCCAAGGAACAGGTTATGCTGAGCAGCAGTAGAACTGGGGCTTCAGCTCTGCGCGTCAGCCAACCCCACACAGCGTCCAGCCGCCTGGCCGCCACCCCAGGCAGGAGGAGACCCTGGAAGCTTCATCCATGGAAGGAACGAAGGCGGAGTAGCTGCCTGGGCGTCCCCCATCAGGGCCCGGAACAGACTGCCCTAGAGCAGATGTGAGGCATCACAGGGGCTGAAGCAGCCCGGGGGCGGGGAACTGATGCCCCCCACACACACATCAGGCACGGCCACAGGCCAGCCCAGGAGTCCCCAATGTGTGCCAGTGCCTGTGAGACGCACGCAGTCCAAAGGCCTGGGGGGACCACTGCCTCTGCCTCACCACTCTCCCACCTGGGCCCCCAGGGACTCTGTTCTGTGTAAAGCATACCTTGGACAGTCACTCCTGCCTGCCCGTGTCAGCACTGGAGCGGGTGGGGTCAACTTCCCTCAGACAGACAGGGAAATGGGTTCGGGAGGGCTGAGACTTACCCAGGGCCCCAGGGAGTAACAGATGCCCAAAGTCGAGGTCTCAGAGCTTCAAGGAAAGCAAGAGACGGGAGACATCTTGGCACCAACTCCACCCGGGGGGGCAGCCAGGGTCCTGGGTGCTGGCACAGACCACCAGGCCCTCATCCGATCCCCCACCACCAACTTTCAAGATCGAGGTTTCCTGTTGTCTTCATTCATGTTAGTTAACTTACAGCCTCTACTGCTCCTGGGTCTTTCACAGGCCAAACAGACTCCACCAGAACCCATCCTGCCTTCTCTGATCCCTCCTTCCCCAAACTCCACTGCATCAACGTAACTGCTGTTTACCAATCACTCCCCAGATGCCAGAACTGCACTAACGACTTCACGTTCATTCTCTCGTTTCATCCTCACAACTGGCCCGACGGATAGATATTATTAGTATTCCCATTTTACAGACTGAGAAACTGAGGTTTGGAGAAATACCTTCCTTGCCCAAGAAAGTGGTGGAGCTTAGATCGGAATGCAGGTGTGTTGGACTCCAGAGCCAACTTCCCTGCCCTGGGAACACACCCTCTCTACTTACCCACACGCCACCCACCTCACCACCAATTTGGCATTTACTGTCTGATTGTGTTTAAATATCCAGCATGAGACTGCCCATCTCCCTAGAGGACTCCCAAGACCAGGGACTGTCTTTCACCCCCTCCCCTGCCTTGTCTCTCTCAACTTGTACAGCTCAACCAAGGGCAAGGTACACGGTGCACATGGAATCAATCCTTGGGGAAACCAGCAAAAAAATCAGTGTAGGAGAAGCCAATACCAGGGCTTCTGCCCTTAAAACACCACCTGGGGGAAATACGTCCAACCAGTAAAACATCCTGACCAACCCTCGGGCCATGCCCTGCTTGGAAGCCCACCTGCAGCCACAGCGCCGTACCTGGGAGGCCCTCTTCCAGAGGGGCAGCGTCTGCCTGCCAGTGACCCAGGTACTGGGCCGTGGTGTGCGGGAAGCGGTGATAGGCGAGCCGGGCATACTTCTCCCGGATTATCAGGGCCTTGGCCAGGCTCTTGGCAGCCTGTTCGTAGTCCTCCACGGTGATCTGCAGAAAAGGGTGCACACAGCAGGCCTGAGACCGCTGACCTAGCAAGACCTGCCGCAAGGTTGGCCCTCGACTGGCAGCAGGGAACTTGGGTTTGGGGAGCATTCCCACCACTGTGGGCCCAGTGGCTCCCTGTGCTTGAACGGTTTGTACAAACACCATGGTTTATGCTGGACACCCAATTTCCTTCTGGGAGCCTGGAATTGAGGGATGTGCTCTGCAGACGTGCGGTCAGCCCCAGTGAAAACCTTGGCTGCTGAGTCTCTAATGAGCTTCCACGGTAGATGACACTTCACCCATGCTGTCACAATTCAATGCTGAATGGATTGAGCGCGTTCTGGTGACTCCACTGGGCGGGGTTGCTGGGAAGCTTGCTGCTGGCCTCTTCCAGACTCTGCCCCAGGTACCTCTTCCCTTTGCTGACTTTGCTCTGAAGCCTCTCCCGGTAACAAATCCTAGTCCTGAGTACAGCTCTGCGCTGAGTCCTAGGAGTTCTCCTGGCAAATCACTGAACCCGGCAGGGGTCTTGGGGACCCCCAACACAGGAGGAGATTTGGGGCTGTTGGAGAGAGGCAGGTACCCCAGAGAGGATAAATCACAGGAAGTCACAAAGTCAAACTTCAGACCCTGATCTGATTGAGTCCCAAAGCCCAAGTATGCTCTGCTTTCCCAGAGCTGCCTCACACTCAGAGATAAATGAGATAAATTCCCACCTTCCAGTGGGCTCGTTAATCTTTGTCTGTTGGGAAGGACAGGTGTGGAAGAAATCTGAACGTGCTGGGGGAGACAGTCATTCATAAGAGGGGATATAAGATGCAGCAGAGGGAGGTACAAGAGGGAGCACAGAGCCGGAAGGCTGGGGCCTGGACCGTGGCCCCTCTGCTTTAGTAAAAAAAAAATCATTTTTAGTTTTGAAATGTTGTAAACGTACAGACAAGCACTGAAGATAATATGACAGACACCCATGTATCTACCTTCCAGAGCTAACAATTTTAATATTTTGTATTGTTGTTTCAGATGTCTTATATGTTTACATAAATAAATCATCTCAGATAACAGCTAAAACTCTGCCCTCCTCCACCCACTCCATCCTCAGAGGAAGCAAGTTGGTATATATCTTTCCCATGCACGTTTTTATACTTTTACTTTTTTTTTTTTTTTCCTTGCCTCTTGTTAAGGAAGGAGCTTCTCCTTTCCTGACTCCAGGTGTCCCCATGAGGGGGTGTTAATTCCATTTTACACTTTCTGATGGCTTAGGAGAGCAGCAGGAATAGGTGAGCGGACAACACCGTAGACACAAATGTGTCCCTGCCAACAATAAAGCCAAATACTCTGTCTGCAGGACCGATGGACTCAGCGGGGCAAGGGGCTCAGGCCACAGCTGGAGGTATCAGAGACGTGCTCAGCGTCCCAGCGGACCAGCCAACCTGTAAGCACTGCAGACCTCATGCCTGGCAGCTGACCCACTGGGGGCCAAGGCGACCTGCAAGGTCAGCCTGCCTCTCATGCACTGGTGGCTCTCTGGGGACCACTCGCCAGTTCAGGGGCTCTATGCCCTACAATGTGCCAAGCAGGAGACCGATTGAAAGGAGCTAGTTAATGCACCAGGCCAATGTCCTCCCCCGCTTCAGCTGGCTGTCAGCCCACCTCTAGTCTCCCCTTCCACTGTTCTGCCCACATGCCAGAGGCTGGGTGGACACCACGGACTCCTGGTCAGGATGCTGTATCTCCAGACAAGGCCTGTGTTGTTTCCAATCCAACCAAAATTCCCATCCATAGAAAGGAATTTAAATAAAGTATGGTTCATCCACACAGTGGAATACTATGCACTTGTCAAAAAGAAATAACAAGGAAGTTCTTGATCTATTGATATGGCATTATCTCCAAGATGTACTGTTACATGAAAAACCTAGGCTCAGTATAATGTATAGTAACTACCATTTGTGTAAAAAGAAATAAATCAACTACATGGGCATAGTAAACTGTAGGTACACAGGCCATCTACGTGAGAACACACCAGAAACCAAAACCAAGGATTGCCTCTGAGGAGGGGAATTGGGTGGCTAGAGGACTGATATAATTTTTGTACCTTTTAAATTTTAAGTCATATGCAAGGATTTTCTATTGCTCAAAAAATAAATTTTTTAAGCTAGAAGAAAATGTATAGAAGAGTAATAAGTCACTTTGCTTTCTCAGATACACTATATACTCTAAAGCTACTGTTAAAAAAGAGGAGAGACAGAATAACAAGGCCAGTTGAGGCACGGGTAGTAGGTTGAGGGCCAGGGAGATGGAACCAAACCTGGCACTAAGTGATATTTCTCTTCAAAAAACAAGCAATAAAAATGCATCATCCAACCAGGTGAAAGTAGCACATTTTCAGTGACTGAGTTAACCGACTTGGTGCAAACCAAGCTTGTTCACTTTCTTGTCGAGACCTGCTCGTCCTGCTCGGCTGGTCTAGCCTGTATTTAAGGACATGAGTCCAAGCACAGAGGAGGAGCTGAATCAGCAATAACTGATTTCGCACAAACCAATCAACACCAGGACTTAATCCATTCAACATCTGGGAACACTAAAGAGCCCAAGCTGGAACCGTCCCCCATGGGCTACAGGGACACAGAGCAGTGTTTCTGGGCCCAGAGCACATATGGAACCTACGGGCCACACGGTGTACCAACCTGCAGCCCTAGGCCCTCCTCACAGGGAGAGCAGCGCCCTAGACACACACCCACTACCTCGCCTAGAACCCTCCTTCTCCCCAGATCCTGTGCCTCCTGCCTGCTACCTCCCAGACACCCACAGACCAGGCCAGGCTTCAGGGCTGGGCGTGACCCCACGGGACCCCAGCTTTGGCACAAGGCACATACAACACTCACACAGCCCCCGCAGAGACGCCTTACCCCAGCACAGTAGTCTCCGCTGATGGTGACCCGCTGGAACTCGGGCATGGCATAGGGCGCGGGTGCGGGCTGGGGAGGGGCTCCGGGGAGCACAGGAGCTGCGGCAGACATGGCTGGGCTGGCTGTCGGGGGGCCCTTCCAATCTTGCTGCGTCGGCATTTGCAGAGACAGGGACTGGGACCGAATCATCTTAAAACTTTTCTTTCTAAAAGTCGAGGACAAGGAAAAGTGAAAGAAAGCAGCAGCGAATTGGGGCGAGTGATGAAGAGTCTCTGTTATGGACATGGCAGGAGAATTTGCCTCTGATTAATCAGCGGTGCTGGTCCTACCGTTAAGGAGTTTCTAATCATTCGTGCTCATTCGTGCCTTCCTCTCACACGCGTCTCTCTGCATGCAATATCCCAGACACCCCTCCCTGCGGCCACCAAGAACTGCTGTGGCCCGCGTTTGCAGGGCGCGTGGAGCATGCAAATAGGCAAGTGTCTCAGGAGACAGAGGGCAGACCACCCTGCAGGGGTCTAACACCAAGGGCAGGTGAGGTGAGCACGATGTCGAATCAACCACCATGCTGTCTCCAGACAAGCCAAACTCTGAGTCCCAGCACATGAACAGTCTCGATCACAGTGCACGTCACAAAGTTAATAATTTGGGGCACTGGAGCCAGAAAAGACTGTGACAATCAACCAGTCCCACCTCCTGTTTTCATAAAGGAAGAGTCAGGGGACCAGAGATGGGAAATGGCTTATACAAAGTCACGGCAAGGTGCCCCTAGCCCTTAGCTTCCCACCTCCCTGGTACCCTGTCACCCCGGTTGCTCCTTCCTCTAGCCTGGCATGTGCCCTCCTGGCCGCTGCTGGGGCAGGCACAGATCTGTAGCTTTGTTATGGGAAAGGGACTGATCAGCATCAGTTTCAGGTCTCTCTGGACCTGTCACCTTGGCACCAAAAGATGATTTCGCAAACTCTTGGGGAAGTAAGCACAAGGTTGGTTTAAAATGCCACAAGCTCGTGCTTATTTGCAATGCTGATTAGTTAATGAGAAAGGTGAGGGTTCACAAATTAGTAATGTTTCAAATGACACCGCCCCAAGTCCTAGGATCCCCAGGCATAGAGTTAAGCAGCAGGGAGGTGAGGCCATCAGCACTCCCCTGTCCCATGTCTCTCCCCAGCACTGCCACCCAGTGATGTCCAATGCCAGCAACCAGCTGACTACTTGCCCTCCTGTGCCACAGGGCCCAGCAGCCTCCTGGGTACTATCCCAGCACAACCAGGGCCTACAGCCACCAGCGAAGGACTCAGTGACAACCGTGACCCACCAGAGCCCCTAGAACCCCTCCTTTTCTCCAGGCACCGGTGACACCTACAGGGTGTGGGGAAATCAGCTGATCTCCAAACGGACCTTATGACTCACCCGGAGGCAGCTGTCGTCCTCCTGGCTCTTGGCCAGGTCTCTTCTCACAGACCCACGGCTGATTTTTCAGGAACCACCAATTTTTCCCTGCTCTGTCTATACACCCACTGCTTGCCTATGGCTCTCTGGTCCTTATCTGCCCACATGTGTTATCACCTCTTTGGGGACAAGACTGTTTAGACCTGGAAAATGGAGGCGGCCCTTTTTCAGAAGTTTGTCTTTGCCCTGACCCTGACCCTACATAACAGATGCACTGAGTTGTTCAGGAAACCCAGGCTGGACTCCAGGAACCTCCAGCCTAGGCTTTCCCCAGCCCACCATCCATCCATCACATGGAGCTGAGTCAAGCATCCTGTTCCAAGGAAGATACCAACTCATGTCTGTCAATCATTCCTCAGAGGCAGACTCACCTTGAGCAATGAGGTTCCCACTTTGGCATCTTTTGGATGTTCACACCTAGAGGAAGAGCCGTTACTTTGGGCTCCCTCTCATGTTCTGACAGGGTCAGCCAGACCCTGTGAGACTCTGGCTTCTGTGTCACCCACACATCTGCCAGGTCACTGTTTTTATCTCTATGCCAACTATACCCCCGCAAGCCTCAGCCAATGCCGCCTGATGACCAGTCCTGCTAAGGAAAAGCAAGGTGACATCTAAGGTGAGAAACAGGTAAGAAAGTTTAAAAAAAAAAACAACCCACAATTAGAAAGCTGGAAGGCTGCCTAAGCCAAAGCCCACCAGGCTTGTCCAAGGAATGTCCATATTCCTCTGCCCCAATGAGGAAGCCAGAACCCACCAGCTGGTGCCCTCAAGTTCTCCTTCTTGAAGACATCCATTATGGCTCCAGCCTTGGTCTTCAGGTGAGCCCCAGACTGTCACATGTGAACATGGGCTGGGAGCTTGGACTTTGCAGGGATAAGGGACAGGTTTAACAACAGATGGGGCAACTCCTTAGGGCCCACACACCATGGGCAAGGGCTTGGAATAACCAGAGCTAACTACTAAAGCTCGTCTCTAAGAAAACTGGAAAAGCTAAACGGAGCCCAATGAGAGGGCCCTGTGTTCATCTTCTATAGCTGCACTACAAATTGCCACAAGCCTGGTGGCTTCAAGCAATCCCCACTTGCTGGCTCGCAGTTCTGTAGGTGAAACGTCGGCGTGGGCTCGGCTGGGCTCTATGTCCGGGGTATCGAAAGGCCAAAACCAGGCTGGCCACACTGGGCTCTTAGCTGGAGACCCTGGGAAAGAATCCACTTCCAAGCTCATGCAGGTGGTTGGCAGAATTCATCTCCATGTGGGCCTAGACTGAGGCCCAGGTTCCTCGCTGGCTATTGGGCAGGGGTCGCCCTCTGATTCTTGTATGTAGCGCCCTCCATCTTCAAAGCCCAGCACAGCGCCTGGCTCTGGCGGGAAGGCTCCGTATTACCATTTATCTTCCAGGATGTCAGGGAGCAGCCAGAGACAAAGAGGAAGCTGCAGAGAGGGTTCCTCCTGCAAACGGTGCGCGTCTGAATATTCGCATAACGGTGCCTCTACTGAACAGAGAGGCTGAAAGATAAAGCTGGGGGTGCACAGCTCCAGAGGATACTGGGACATCTGACAGGCAGTCTAGGGACCAAGCTGTCCTCTGGCAGAAAAGAACCCAGTGGGCAGCAGGGAGCCATGGTCCAGCTTTTCCCTCCATTTCATTCAGAAGCCGGCGATTATACCCTGGGGAGCAGCCCCCAGTGTCATTCCAGTGTCTTCACGTGCAACCAAGGACCCCAGCCCTGACTGGAGATGGGATAGCCTCGTGGTTAAAGTGTGGGGTTCTACCTTCGAAAGACGTGGATTTTAGTCTCTGCCCTGTCACTTACTGGCTATGTGTCCTAATCAGCAAAATCGAGATAAGAATATCCACTTGATAAGCTTCATGTGGGACTTAAAGAATGAAAGTAAACTGCACAGGCCAGCACTTAGCCCACAGTAAGCAGTAGCTGCTGTTGCTGCCCGTCTCTGCCGCAGGAAGCTAGACAAATAGTTAACATCTCCATGGGGCTTACTGTGATCCAGGCACTGCCCTAAACCTTTTGCATATGTTAAGTCCCTCATTCCTCACAACACCCCAAGAAAGTAGCTCTTTATCATATCTACTTTTTACAGATGATGAAAAACTGGGGCACAGAAAGGTTTCCTAATGGGCCCAAGGTCACAGAGTGTACCAGGGAGTGGTAGAACACAGTGGCCCAGAGAGCCGTGGCCACCCTGAGGTAGTATCTGTGGTGGCAGTGGAGAAACAGGATGTCCTTCTTCTGCCACACATCCACTGCTCACCAACACAGGCTAAGTCCTGGGCTGGATCCTGGGGATCCAGTGGGAGCCAGATAAAGTCCTCAAGGAGCTTCCAGTCAAAAGGGGCAGACAGATGCAAACCAAGATCATCACAACCTAACAAGTAGGGAAGGAGCAAAATTTCTGGAGATGAGCTTGCAGAGGAATTTCTGAAAACCACAGAGCATCGTTTGGACTTAGAGTAAGAAGGCTTCTATTTTGCCATTAGCCTGGGCATTGATAAGAAGAGAAGACTCTCTTTTGCAGACGTCAGGCCCAGTGTCGCTCTGTAATGGAAACTGGCCTCAGAAACCTATTCCTAGTAATACGAAATGCCAGGACTCCTTCTCACTGTTAAGGGTCCAAAATGCTCAATTCTTAAGACACAGAACGCCCTGCAGACCATTCAGTTCATAAAGTCAGCCCTCTGTTCAGTCAGTGCAGTGTGGACCAGGGTCTCCACCATCAGGCTCTTCTTTACCCTCCAGGGATGACCTGTCCCCACCTCACTCAGCACAAGGCTGGCGCTCAGAGCTGGCCGATGGCACCAACGACCCCTTCACTTCACAGCCCCTCAGAGGAAGGAAAGCACTTATTTTTTGGATGATGAACCTCTGTTCTTGCCTTCATACAAGTACTTGACTTTTTACTACTTTCCAAAAAAAGTTAAGGAAATACTGAAATTCTGTCCTACCAAGAAAGGAAAGGACTTGCCTTTTAAAATAAGGCAGGACCTTAGGCAGGACCTGATGATGCACTAGGTTGCAGAGAAGGCTCAAGTTCTACCACGTTAGCTATTGGGGTCTGCAGTACGCCAGCCAGCCAGGCACCCAGCTACAGCCCTGCCAGACACGTTCTCAAAGCTTTTTAGTCTTTAATTCTGCTCTCCCAGGTGAGATAAGCTAAAAGGGTGAGGGCTCCCCAATGCACTTGGACAAAGAGCCAAACTATTGGGTTGGATAAAAAGTTTATTCAGGTTTTTCCATAACATCTCACAGAAAAACCCGAACAAACTTTTTAACCAACCCAATACTTATCAGGGAGCACAGACCAATCTGATCTGGGCCCTGCCTACCCCTCCAGCCGGAGGTCATGGCGCTTCCCCCTTAACCACACCTCTACCCAACATGGGCCTCCTTGAAGATCCCTGAGGGCCTCTGTCCTGGGCTGCTCCACCTGTAAGACTCTCACCCAGCTCTACCCAGAGCTAGCTCCTTTACGCCCCTGCATCAGCTACAATGTCACCTCCTAGGAAAGACCTTCCCTAAGTACCCAGTCTGAAAAGGGACTCTCCCTTCTCCATGCGTCAGCTGGCTGCTGGCTAGGTTTGGCCAGTGGCAACCAGTGGGGGAAACCGGAACATGCCAGAAGGATTAAAGCCAGGTATCCCTGCCTCTATCTCTGCCTTGGGAGGCATCTCTGCAGCTGTTGCCTCTCCCCCTAGGCTCCATTTTCCACTGACAAGGCCACCGCAGTTCCAACTTCTCTACCGCAGGCTCCCGCAACACCACCTCTCTCCACTGTCGCTCTGCCTGGGGTGGTAGCTGCTTCCTACTGTGTCTAATCTCTGGGCTGCCTCTCTCTCCACTGCTTGCCTCCTCGGTTCTCTACCCCCTGTAACCAATGCCCTGCATGAAAATCCTATTTCCATTACTCAAGTAGTTTCTGCTTTTCTGGTTAGACACTGACTAACACAGCACTTATCATAACTTGTCATTTTTTCAATTAAGTAGTCCAGTCACTTAATTACTGTCTAGACCGACTGTAAGCTCTACAGAGCAGGAACTATATCTATCTTGTTCACTAATGCATCCCCAGTGCCCAGCACAACACCTGGCAAATAGTGAGCTGAGTTAATTAACAATGCAAAGTACATATACATTGTTAATTAACAATGCAAAGTACATATACATTGTTAATTAACAATGCAAAGTACATATACATTGTTAATTAACAATGCAAAGTACATATACATTGTTAATTAACAATGCAAAGTACATATACATTGTTAATTAACAATGCAAAGTACATATACATTGTTAATTAACAATGCAAAGTACATATACATTGTTAATTAACAATGCAAAGTGATGAAAAGAAGTAAAACTGATGTTTCCCAAGAAATCCTCAAATTTTCAGAAAGAAAGCGGAAATGTCATTTGGAAACGGTGTGTATTTGTGCACATGATTTGTTATTAAATCATCAGTAGAGAAAGTGGGTTTTGATCTTTTCAACCAAACAAAGGCACCAAGACACACTTCAGTGAATAAGTGGTGAGTGAAGCAGTCTTGGTTCAGAAATAAACTCAGTTCCCAGGACAGCCAAGTTCACACGAAGCGTCTCATCCAGGACACACGCCCACAGCCTGCCTGGGTCTGAACAACCCCACACACAAGTCAGGGGGACAAACCTTTTCGCCGTCTCCACAGACTTCTGCTCCGCCAGCTCCTTCTGCAGCTCCCTCTCCTTGGCCTCCTTCTGCCCGATGGGGCAGTCCTCGGGGACGGTGAAGAGGGACAGGGCATCTTTGCTGTCCTCTTCTCGGAGCACTTTAGCGAACACCTTCTCGGCCAGGAGCCGGACTTGCTCGTCCACCTCGGAGATGTTCAGCTTGGGGAACTGGCGCGGCATCTCGACTGGCAGAAAAAGAACCAGCGTGAGCCTTCAGGAATTACTGGACCACCTGAGTCACTGGTGCATGGCAGGAGAAGATACCGAAAAAAGGGCCAGGTGCCCCAGTCCTTGTGGTCAGCTGTCTACTTAGGGACTCCCCAGACCAAACCCAGCAGGCCAATGTTTAAAACTAGCTCCATAAGTGATTGGATGTGAAGGGTGTAGGTCCAGTTACATCTCACGAGAAAGCCAACGTTCAGAAGTGAAAGGATGAACTGTCCCACCAAGTCTACTTCTGTTTTCCTGAACCCAGGGAATCCTTAGCGTGTGGGCAGCCCCGCACCCCCCGCCTTGGTTTCCACGACGTAGCAGGAAGCGGAGAGTTCAGAAGCCCCCTCCTGCAGGCTATGAGGAGGCCGTGCCAGGTACTACGACGTCCAGACTTGCTCCCCACTGCACAGAGGGGAAGACCAAAGACCAAAGGGCTTAATGATTAGCATAAGGTCCCAGGAGATCCACAGCTACATTCCTCACCACATAAAATGAGGCCTTTTGCTGAAATGAAATCATAATTCCACCATCTCCCAAACCCTCTGGAACTTCTAACAAGACAGCAAATAAAATAAAGGTTTGGGGACAGGGAGACTCTTTACCTCTCACAACCCAACTGAAAACTCACTTCCTCAAAGAAGCTCACCCTTACCCTCCTCTGCACGCTGGTTCCTCACTGTCAGTAGCTGGTCTAAATCACCTGGTTGGCTCCTTTCTTTCCTGTCTTTCTGCCTGCCTGTCTTTCAACACTTACATAGCCCATAGTAAGTACACTCTGCCAAGCCCTATAAATTTACTAGCTCAGTTAATTCCCATTTTACAGGTGAGAGAATGAAGGCACAGAGAGCTAACTTGCCCAGGGTCACACCTCTAATAAGTGGGCAGAGACCTGAGCTGTTCTCAGTCTCCGGCTCCCCTGTCCCTTTCCTCTCTAAGCCTCTGCTGAGGGATTTGAACGCAGGCACCTGGTTCCTGCATCTGTCCTTCTAAACCACTACTCTGTGCTGCTTCTCTCTGCCTATTTGGGGGTCAGGGCAAGTCTCCTCACTGTCCCTCACACTTATGGAACAGACCAATACTGCATCCTCTCCACAAGCCACCTTCACCAGGAGCGGCTCTGGAAGAGGCGTTTCCTGTCCATCCAGTTTAAGGAGGGTTTAAAGCTTGGTGCTTTGTGACCATCTAGAGGGGTGGGATAGGGAGGGTGGGAGGGAGGGAGATGCAAGAGGGAAGAGATATGGGAACATATGTATATGTATAACTGATTCACTTTGTTATAAAGCAGAAACTAACACACCATTGTAAAGCAATTATACTCCAATAAAGATGTTTAAAAAAAAAAAAAAAAAAAAAGAGAGACGTGGCTTTGTCAGCCCGACGGAGGAGGATGAAGGCGAGACAGTGCCCAGTTGCTGCCTGGCAGGGAGAGGAAGCAATTACAAGGGAGGAGGGACTCACTGAACAACCTTGGGGCAGTCCTTCTCTCGGCCTCACAGTGTTCTCACCTGTGAGATAAGGGGATTAGGCTACGTGATCTCCAAGGCCCTCTCAGTTCTAGGTACCAGGGAGGTTTCTGGTGCCTGGGGAGCCGTGCTGCTCTGGTCTTCTCTGCAGCACGTGGGTCTAATTCTTGACACAGACAGGAATGAAGCAAGCAGGCTGGTAACGGGCAGGCACAGTACCCCTGTGGGCCCCTAGACTGTGAAACCAATTTCCTCCTTCCCCCCCCCCACCCCGCCCCCAGGGCCAGGCCTTTCCTGGGCCTCCTTCACCCTCAGGGGCCTGAGTGGGAGGGAGCTGGGAGGAGAGAGGCAGCCCAGCACGCAACTGCTGGTCTGTGGCAGCAGAGACCAAGACTGCAAAGGCCTATCCTGCAAAGATGAAGAGGAACAGCTGACTGTGGAGATTTCCACATCCTGATAGCAGAGAGAAGGGGAAGCTGGAAACTATCAGAGCAGAGGCCAGAGAAGAAGGTGACAGAAGAAAGAAATGGAGAGAAAGACAAACAGCTAGACCCAGGAGGAGCTATTAGGGCAGAACAAAGCTGGGCCCCCAGCCCTCAACTCCAAGGCCCTGGGCAAGTGCAGCATTCCAAAACCTCACATGCATCTCAGAAGCAGACCTCCAAAGGGCCCCAGGCAAGAGGCAGCAAATGCCATAAACCATTCAAGCACCTGACAGAGTAAACCCGCTTCTAGAAATTGTTTCTAAGAAAAGAATCTGAAGGAAGGAAAAAGCACAAACATGTTTACCTGCACTCTTTATATAAATAGCTTTAAAATGTCCAAATGAGAGCATACTCACTTGAAAAAAAACATTAAGCAACCAAAATTATAACTATGAGGACAGTGCAATCACATAAAAAATACCTTGTGAGGACTTCCCTGGTGGCGCAGTGGTTAAGAATCCGCCTGCCAATGCAGGGGACACGGGTTCGAGCCCTGGTCCGGGAAGATCCCACATGCCGCGGAGCAACTAAGCCTGTGTGCCACAACTACTGAGCCTGTGCTCTAGAGCTCCCGAGCCACAACTACTGAAGCCCACGCGCCTAGAGCCCATGCTCCACAACAAGAGAAGCCACCGCAATGAGAAGCCCGCACACCACAAGGAAGAGTAGCCTCTGCTCGCTGCAACTAGAGGAAGCCCGCGTGCAGCAATGAAGACCCAACGTAGCCAAAAATAAATAAATAAGTTAATTAATTAAAAAAAAAATTACCGTGGGAGATAACAGCAAATGAAAAAATTAATACATGAAACTGTACCGGTGCTTTGATTACAATGATAGGAAAACGCATCCCCTCATGAGCGAGAGCTGCAAGAGACACACACTCAAATGACCAGATGGTAGGATCACCTGTGTGAGAGGCAATATCTGATTTTGATCATTAATGCTATTGTAATGTCATTTGCACAAAACAAGATAGAAAGAAAATGAATAGACTTAAAAATTATAAAAAGAGAAAAATAGGAAAACTAATCAAACCTTTACATCCCAGATATTGGCAATCAGGGTCCTCTCCCACCTAACCCACACCAGAGAGAGGCTGGTCCAAAGGGAATTCCACCACTGAGACCCATCTCTGCATTAGTTCTTGCCTCAGACGGAAGCTGCCCACCACCACCTTCCTACGCCCCCCACAAACACACACAGGCCTGACCCAGCCACACCCCACTAGGTACCCTCAGAAACGGGCACCGGGGGGGGTCCTTTGGGTCTGAGGGCTCTTATGCCAGATCCTGCCATGTTTTTCCATGAAGCATTTTTAGTTTGCTCAAGTCAACTAAACACACTTTACAGGATGCATCTTTCTACAAAAGATCTTCCTTTTTCTTTAGCTCAAATAGCTTTAATCAGTCTTCTCCAAACTTGGTCCCACCAGAAGTCAATACCTGTTGCTATGAAACAGGTCCTGTGGTCAATTATTAGGGGGACACTGCATTCCACAGCCTCTTCACCCCAGATTCACAGGGCACACCAAAGACTTGAGGATCACAGAGTACCATCTCCCCATAGACCCCTTTTTGTCAGAATCCATACGAATCTCCTACAGAACTACTACCAATGTCTTAAATAACGGGTGAAGACTCCATTCCGTGCCTTAGTATTGACCAAGTAACCCAGCTGGGGTGCTAGGCTAAGTCAGTGGGCCTTAGGAGCCTTCTGGACATTTGCTGTCTCTTGCACATCCTTGGCAGACAGCTCCCACCTGCCAACCCCTCCTTCCAGAGCTTGCCTCTCTTCTCAGACCCAGAGACCCCTGCCAGGCCAGGCATGCAGAAGAAAGGCCACCATACACATGCCCAGCAGAGCTTCAGCTCCAGCTGCCAGTTCAAGCCTGGCTTTCAACCACTTGTCAGCTGAAGCCAGCAGGCTTAGGAGGCTCAACTGTGAATTCCCCCGCATTGCCTGGTGATACAGCTTATGTCGTTGTTACATATAATACAGTACCCTCCAAGTGTCCCGAAGTCAGAAAGCTGTAAGATACCACCAATTTCAACAAACAGGAACGTTTTCATAGCATCATGACCCCTCCAGAAAGGCAGCACAGTGCCTCTTAAAATCCCCTCCTTGTACAAATGATGCTGTTCCTTGCTCTTGCCAGACTTCCACAGTTAGAACCCATGACACAGACCTGAGCCTGGCACTGGAGTCTCCATGGCTGATCCTGAGGACGCCACCCAGGTGACTCACTTCGGCCAAGGGCTGCGTGCTGCCGGGAGGCTGAGCTGAGTCAGTGTAAGTGCAGCTAGCTGGGTTCTGCCTGCTGCTGGGGTGGGAGGTCTCTGCTTTGCATATCTGTGAGCAGCCCTCAGCAAGAGCAGGAAAAGTCTGGGCTGGAAATTCTTCCGTGAATGTGAAATGGAAGTGGAAAATTTCCAAGAGTCCTACAGGGCCCAGGTAATGCTAGTTATCATGGCTGCTGTGTCCAGAATGCAGCGTCCTGGCCCCGTTCACAGCCCTCTTCGGAGCAGGAAACTAAAGCAACTGCTGCCCAATGCAATAGTGCGTTCAGCCTTCCTGACAAACCACAGACGATAAGCCACAGCCTCCCTCGAACGTCCAGACCCCTCCTGAAAGCTGAGCACTAACTGCCAATACCATCACCTGTGCTGCTTCCGTTTTGAACCCCACCTCGGGCTTGGCCTGGTGACCATCTTACCAAGGGAAGTCGTCTATACACACAGAGCCTGCCCTGGTCCCCTCAGAGGGCCCCCCAAACCGTCCTGAGGGCACCCCAGGACTGGCTGGGGGGAGCTCTGGGCCAGTTGCCAATATGAGCCTCTCTCCACCCCCTCTAAAAGAGGGAAGGGCCAGGAACTGGAAAGGACAGAGACTCAGGGGGAGGGGACCTCTCAGCGCAGGAGCAGACAAGGATGAAAAGACGGGCGTGCCCTGTCTCATTCCTTCCCTTTTTCCCTGAAAAGAGCTGCACATCACAGGTGACAGGGCGGCCTGACCAGCTCTGCCAGAGCACACATGCCTGCCCACCCATCCACACCCGGGGAAGCAGTGCCTCCCGCCTGACCCACCCAAGCCCTCCTGCCCCAGCCTCCCCTTCTTACTGCCGCTCTCGGCTCCCACGTGGGCCTCCAGCTCGCAGGAGCCTCCTGAGCGCCGGCTGGACGCGGCCACCCAGCCACCACAGCTGCCGCTCTCCCTGCCTCAAGTGACCCGCGGAGCAGTCAGGGTGGGTCACAACAGCATCACGGGTCGCAAAGCTCCACTCTTCATCTGCCGTTTAGGAGAAGGACGGTCCTCTGTGGGGAAGCTCACAGCAGACACACAGCTTCCCCGGGACTTAGACCAACAGCATGGGTCTGGGAAATAACCATGAGCAAAAGGGTTATTTCTGTGGTGCTGTCGAAATCCTGAGGAGAAGCGCCCAGAAAGGATGGGGCCAGTTGTTTACCGGGAGGCTGGCTCCAGCCCTGACCTGGGCCTGAGTCACCTCCTCACGTCCAATCATGAGGTTGTACCTTCCTGAGCCCACATAATAATTCCTATGCGTACAGAGCAGGATTACAGGGCTGACACACGATCCCCAGGCCGCTGCTGGGGTTTAGCTACCCAGAGATTATGACCCCCCTGTCCTCACAGCTGTTTCATAAACAGTGCAACCGGCAGGCTACAAGCAACCTAGAGGGAGAGTAATGTGTATTCATTAAATAATTAAATGACCTTAAAACGGAAAAAAAAAAAAAAAAATCAGAGCCCTTAGTACTATCCTGCCAGAGGGAGGAGAGGCGAATGATTCCTTCTGCTAGTGTGTTTGGGGGGCGGGGTGGGGGGCGGGTAGGATGGGGCTGCCATGGGAGCATCCTAGCCCATGCATCTGAGAACCGACGTGGACCCAGCACATCCAAGGAATCTTATTCTGCACGTTTAACCAGACCGTGGATACCCTTGGTCTAAACGAGCATTTTCCAAAGTGTAGTCTGTACAACATAAAAATGTCAGAAGGCTTGGACAGTACTGCATACTACAGTCCTTTATGGGGATTCACACACAATTCCTACTAGCAGGTCCTAAACAACTGAGAAGTCCTCCAGTCAAGAAAGCTGCTTAACTTTGTTCAACCCAACACACTTATTTGACCCTCCCACCATTGTCACCATAGGGAAAAATACCCATTAATATCCTGGGCATAGGCTTCGGAAAATGCCTTCCACTTTGAGCCTTCCAGCCTAGAGAAAGCTGCCTTCCTGGGCCCCAGTGACCAGTGTGAGATCTACTCCATCATGTCCAGACAGAGATGGGCAGCAGACCCACTAAGATGACACAGGTTGGGACAATGGCCAAGGGTCCCGCTGTAGGGATACAAGACCCTCCAGAACAGTTTAAGAGGAAACTGTGGCTCTGTTTTGGGAGGGCAACCTTTGCTCAGGACCTAACAATTCCACCTTGAGCCTAACCTGTCTCTGCTCCTCGTGGCCCAGAAGTCCCCCTGGATGGAGAAGCACTGGTCCCAAACGCAAAGCCTTTTCCCTTTTGAAGGAACGTTAAGACAATCTATCATACTACTGAATGGAAGAAAATATTGCTAATGATATAACCGATAAGGGGCTACTATCCAAAATATCAATATAAACAGCTCATAAACTCAACATCAAAAACACAAACAACCTGATTAAAAAATGGACAGAAGACCTGAATAGACATTTTTACAAAGAAGACATACAGATGGCCAACAGGCACATGAAAAGATCCTCAATATCATTAATCAGAGAAATGCAAATTAAAATCACAATGAGATATCACCTCCCACCTGTCAGAACGGCTGTCATCAAAAAGACCACCACAAATAACAAATGCTGGCGAGGATGTGGAGAAAAGGGAACCCTCGTACACTGTTGGTGGGAATGTAAATTTGTGCAGCCACTGTGGAAAATGGTATGGCAGTTTCTCAAAAAGCTAAACACAGAACTACCATATGACCCAGCAATTCCACTCCTGGGTATATATCTGAAAAAATGAAAACACTAATTCGAAAAGATAGATGCACCCCAACGTTCATAGCAGCATTATTTACAATTGCCAAGATATGGAAGCAACCTAAATGTCCATCAACAGATGAATGGATAGAGAAGATGTGGCACATATATACAATGGAATACTTCTCAGCCATAAGAAAAAATGAAATTTTGCCATTTGCAACAACATGGATGGACTTGGAGGGTATTATGCTAAATGAAATAAGTCAGACAGAAAAAGACAAATACTGTATAATATTATTTATATGTGGAATCTAAAAAATACAAATGAATATAACAAAAAGGAAACAGACTCACAGATATATAGGACAAACTAGTGAATACCAGTAGGGAGAGGGAAGTGGGAGGGGCAAGATACGGGTAGGGGATTTAGAGGTACAAACTATTATGTATAAAATAAATAAGCTACAAGGACATATGGTACAACACAGGGAATACAGCCAATAACTTATAATAACTATAAATGGAGTATAACCTTTAAAAATTATGAATCACTATATTGCATACCTGTAACTTATATAATATTGTACATCAACTATATCTCAATTTTTTAAAATAGACTTTAAAAAAAAAAGACAATCTATGATAACCAGACCCAGGCCTGCACCTCCCACCCAGGAGACCAGACTGCATTCACTGTTATCACTTAAGTGTCCCTTACAAAACCCCAACAAACTGGAAAGGCTGGAATCAAATTATGACTCATCCAAAAAGATACGACTCTCCCCTCCCCAAAAGGATGCTGTGGGGTTGCCTATAGGGGCCCATTTTCCTTCTCATTTCTGAGGTGTGCATGACTCAAAGAGGGGTTGGGCAAAGGGGCTTTGCCCACTATATATCACCTCCATGACAGACCTTGCCTACCTCATTCACTATTGTATCCCCATGCCTGGAATATAGCAGGTATCAAGAAATACTTGTTGAATGAATGAACGCATAACATAATGAATGAGTCAATGAGCTAAGTGGTGAATCTATCTATGCCAGTGTCAAGAGTCAGTTCGGTGTGTGGTTAAGAATATGGATTCAAGCCAGACTACCCAGGTTGGACTCCTGCCCCACCACTAAGTTGCATGACCTTGGGCAAGTTACTAATTTCTCTGGCTCAGTTTTATTCCCTCTAAAATGGGGATAATAACAGTGCCAGCCTCATAGGTTGCCATGACAATTAAATTAGTTAGCATGTGTAAAGTGCATAGAATAGTACCTGGCACATAATATGTGCTTTATAAGTATTATCTCTTGACTCATTATCATCCTGATACCAGGTGCGAGAAAGTCCAGCTGGGAAAATGAACATGACCTTTCATGTAGACACCGAATCCTTTCACTCAACGTTATTTACTGAACACTATTATGTGACAAGTACTGTCTCAACTCCTATTTGGGTGCAAGGAGAAGGCAACCATGTTCAAATGTGAAACCAGATCAGGAAAAAGAGCCTTCTCCTTTTTGAGTGATACTTCTTGCTGACTTTGCATGGCCAGCACCCCAGCCTTGAGCCCATCCTCTTGGGCCCTAGCCCCTCCTAGATCAGAGTCCAAAGCCATGATCTCCTGTCCTAGATATGCAGCAGCACACAGAAGAAATAAAGGATTAATATTTGGGGGGAAAAACCAGGGAGGCCAATGAGTAGCTTTCAGGGAGAGAAGATCTTCTCCCTGCTTAACCCTAAGGCTACATTTTATCTGCCCATGATATTTTCAAAACCAGGGATTAATTTCAAAGCCATTTGAAGAGTGATTCACCTAGTGAGAGGACAAGGAAAACAGGCCTCATCTCTCCAAGAGCTTCCTGACCTTGCCGAGAGCCGCTCACTCCTTACTGAGGATCTCCAAAGAGCCAAGGTTGGGCTGAGGGTGGGGCTCAGAGGTCCCAGAGTCTCCCAGCAAACCACCCATGTAAGTCCCATGATTCTTAGACAGTGCAGCCCGGAACCGGCATCTTCAGAGTAAGCCGGCCCCTCAGAGTTGCCACCAGAGTTGCAGCCAGGTCAGGCTAACTACTCCAAACCTGCTGCTAACACTCCAGAAGGTGAGTGCTGACAGGGGCTCTGTGTGCCTGGCCCTATGGCTTGACTACCACTCAACACTGATGCTTCACAGCCAGGGGAGGAATTTCTCCCATGAGGGTTCCAGCTGCAGCCAACTCCCCCCTAAAGATGGCCAAATGTTGGTCACCACATCCAGGGGGACAGCCAACAAGGGCTCAGGACCATGCTGGAATTCCTACTAGTGCTTCCAGCTTTCTTCACTCAGCTCCTTTGCTAATTTGTCATCACCAAGCTTCCAGCCACATACAAGGACCTAACAGTTAGTGTAAGTGACACTCTAGTTAGCAAGCCTCTCCTACTCCAGGGCCTCTCAGAACTCACCCCAGAGGCCTCTGCCAGCCAAGTCAAGCAGTTCCACTGGCAAAGCAGCTACCAGGAAGTTCAAGGGCACAAAGCAGACTGCCAGATGCAGTACACCTACCTCCCTTGCCAGGAAAGAGCCAAAGAGGTAAGGATGAAGGCCTCCAATGACCCCATCACTCTGCCATCCTGTCCATCCCCCTGCCTCCAGGTGGAAGTCCTCAGCCCTTGGTATCTGGCCAGTCCTCAAGCACTAGAAAGTGGTCCGGGCGCTTAAGTGGCGGCAAGTCCCGGGTCCCGTAATTTCTCTAAACCTTTCGAATCCAGTGTCGGTCGCCAGGGAGCCGAGATGTGGCGGGCTCACCTGAGGCCTCTGGAGTCCAGGCCATCGCAGGGACTGGGACAGGAGCACAGGCCAGGGCCCAGGCAGGGGACGAGCCCGGGATCGGAGCCGCCGCCTTAGCGGGCAGGGAAGCCCAGGGCCGAGATTCCGACCCCGGGGCGCTCGACTCCCACTGTGGGCCGCCGGGGGCCGCGAGCCGTGGGTCCAAGGTCAGCAGCGCAGCGTCGCGCGCACTCACCGGCTTCAGGGGACAGGGCCATGCAGTGGGTCGAAGGGGGCGGCCCGCAGTCTGGAGCGCAGGTGGCGGCGCGGGGCAGGGCGCACAGCAAGCACCGCAGAAGGGCTGCCCCGCCCTGCCGCCGGCCCGCGGAGCCCGGGCCAGGCCTCACCCCACGGCGGGCGCTGGGCGGGAGCCGGCGGTGCGCCCCGCGCCAGGGGCAGGGGCCGGCGGTCCCAGGGCGCGGTGCTGCGGCACGCCAGCCCGGAGTTCCTGGGCCGCCGGGCGGGAGGAAAAGAGCCGCTTCCGCAGGGGAGAATCCCGGGGTTCTCGCACCGCCCCAGCCGGTGACCTACCTGGGCGCGGAGCAGAGGAGGGGCGAGGAGCCAGCGGCAGAGGGGCGCGGGCCGAGCCGCCGCCGCGGAGGTCTGCCCTGTCCGCCGCCCACCCACCCGGCCGGGCCGCCGCTACCTGAAGCGCAGGGCCGCGCGGCCAACAGGAAAGGAAACTTGAGAGCGCCCGGGGCGCGGCTGCCGCCGCCCTGTCCCTCGGCCGGAAGCGCGCCCGCCGCAGCCGGGGGTCAGGTCCAGCCCGGCTCCTCGGACCTCGCCTCCGCGGTCACCCCCGGGCCCCAAAGCGCTCCTCACGATGTTCGGATCTTCCCAAACCTCCCCCCGTGCCGGGACTTGTCCCAAGGAGAGATTCTGGGGTCAGCGCCCCCAAACAGGTGACTTACTCCCTGGAGCTGAACTGACACTCTCTCTTCTCCAACCCTGTGCTCTGGCTTACACAGCCGCCCCTCCAAGTCCGGACTGACCTCTTAGTTGCCGAAGCCAGTGGGTGCTTTGTAGCCTCCGCTAGTCGCTTCTCCCCAGCCTTTGAACCTGCTGAGCACACCTTCCTTCCTGCAATCCTTGGAGTACAGTTTCCAGAGTCAGTGCCTGCAACCACCACCCCTTTCTCTCTCCAGATTTTCTACACACCTTAATGACTGCAGCTTCTCAGCCTCCAGGGCCTGGCTTTTCATTGTGGTGGTGTTCTCTGGGGTTCCACCGCTGGGCTGCCTGCCCCTTCTGGGGATCTCACCCACTCCCATGTTAAAACCTCCTGCCTGCTAATGACTCTGGAATCTCCTCGCCAGCCCAGAATGCTCCAGAGCTGCAGATGGCGTATCCAACCAACTGGACACATCTCCACTAGAGGTTCCTAGGCCCGAGGAAATGTGTCCAAACTCAAACTCCTAATTTCCTTCCAGGACAGTGCCAGAACCTGCTCCCGTTGCTGTGTTTCTGTAACCAAGCAGGACCCTATAAGGCCTTCTAGGGCCAGCCTCCTCCCACCCTCCCTGTCCTCCACCTGCCTCTTGTTTGTAGAAAAACTTGAGCATCCTAGGCCTTTCCTGAGTTCCAAATTTAATCAGAGAAGTGAGAAAATGCAGAAGCAAAGGAAAACAGTCAAGTAAGACAAAAATAATAATAGTTTAGCTATAAAACAAAGTCAAGGACCTTTAGTTCCTCTTCGAGGGCTATAGATAATATTCTGAGCCAAATGCTTGAGCTGTTTTGCAGATACTGAAACCTCCATCAGGTGCAAGGCATTAACTGCATGCTGATCAACAAGCACATAGGCCCCAGACAATTGGAACCAGAAGGTTGATGATGTTGACTCCCAATTATCTCACCACCCATCAGAAGAATGTCCAGGAACTGATCACCCACCCTGTTACCCTCTCCCTGTCTTTAAAAACCCTTCCCTGAAATCCATCGAGGAGTTCCGGGTCTTTTGAGCTTTAGCCGCCAGTACTCCTTGCTTGGCCTTGCAACAAATGCTGCACTTTCCTTCACCACAACCCGGTGTCAGTAGTTTGTCAAGTGGACCCAAATTTCATTAGGTAACATTTCCAGCCTTCTGGGTGACAGCACCACCACCCACTCCCCCAAGCCACACTTGAGAGCTACCCTCGACTCCTTCTCCCTTTCATATCTCACACCAGTTAGTCACCAAGGGGGAAACGAAACTATTCATTAGTGTCCTGATGGTGCCAACTGCTTTCACATTGTCTCATTCGTGCACCAAGTTTTATTCCTTCTATGTCCTAGCCTGATATTTACAATTTATTTGTAAGTTATATGCACATGTAACTATATAAATACATTATGTATTATAAGGCACGCTAAAAGTCATTACAGGATTTGGTAAAGATGAAACAATAATCTTAAATTATTTCAATTTTAATGAATGGTACATTATACCTTTTCCCCTTCACTTTAAAGTTATTAGCAAAAATCTGTTTGAGAGCAACATGATTAAAAATGATTTCAATCTTAGTTTAATATTTTATGAGACTAGAAATTACGCTTTTAAGTTCAGTTAATGTCAATACTTAGTCCTAATGGCTGTTAGTTGCAAAACAAAACCAAAAACCTCACCAAGATAAATACACCCAAATAAAAAAGTTCTGGGTCTTCCCTGGCGGCCCAGTGGTGAAGACTTCGCCTTCCAATGCAGGGGGGGGGGGGGTGTGGGTTCCATCCCAGGTGTGGGAGCTAAGATCCCACATGCCTCCAGGCCAAAAAACCAAAACATAAAACAGAAGCAATATTGTAACAAATTCATAAAGACTTTAAAAATGGTCCACATAAAAAAAAAAGTTCTTTCACTACACTTATTAAATCACAATTCTCACTGCTTAAATCCCATCTACCAATTTTGCAAATGTGAAATTCCCCCAGAAAACTCTTCTTTGTCCATGAAGCCCACATTCCCAATGATGTTTTTGTTATCAAGCAAAGGTTCACTGCCTGATGTGCATAGGAGCCAATAATATGGCACTGATTTTGAGGGAGAAAAAGCTTTAATGCGAGGTTGACCAGCAAGGAGACAGGAAGCAAAGCTCTCAAATCTGTCTCCTTGGTCCAGGGTTGGGGTGAAATTTAAGAGGTTAGGGGAATTTCAAACTTGGAAGCTGATTGGATAGTCTTGAATCAGAACATATAAACTACTCATGCTACTGGAAGCCAGATTTTCCTTATTGAAGGACTTCTCCCTTTGCTTTGTTAAGAGTTCCAGTGGCAACCTTTTGATTCTTTGAGTTCTGTAGACTGAAGATTCTCGGTTGGGGGTCATCCTGAAGAGATGGCTCCCACCTTGCACTGCTGTTTCTGTAAAATAACTCAAGGTTTGATTAATCAACCTATTTAGGGAGGCAAAACCAGTTTAAGCTGGGGCTGTTTCAACAACCTATTTAAGGAGGCAAAACCAGTTTAAGCTGCTCAGTGTTTTATGAGCAGTTTCATTTTCATCAGTTGTTCCTGCAGATATTTTTAACAATGGGATTTTTTTTTAACTCCAGAAACTCTTTATTTGGAAGAATGTAATATAGGTTTAAAAAGTGTACTTCTTAATTTTGAGGACAGTGGCTATGACAGTCTATATAGTTGAAACTGACACACTTCATTTTGGCATTAAAATCACATGATAATGGAAACAGTTACAGCATCAATTTTCAAAGTGATTTCCCCATAACATGATTATTTTAAAGCACAGTTACATTCATTGCTAAAATATCACCTATACCTGAAGGGATACCTTGTGTGACTCATATGGAGTCCCTCCCTGCCCCCAACCCCAGTTTTGTATTCCAGTCTGGGTAGCCACTGCATTGGTGGTTACTCTTACACATAAAAACCACAGCGTGGGGCTTCCCTGTGGCGCAGTGGTTGGGAATCTGCCTGCCAATGTAGGGGACACGGGTTCGAGCCCTGGTCTGGGAAGATCCCACATGCCGCGGAACAGCTGGGCCCGTGAGCCACAACTACTGAGCCTGCGCGTCTGGAGCCTGTGCTCCGCAACAAGAGGGGCCGCGATAGTGAGAGGCCCGCGCACCGCGGTGAAGAATGGCCCCGGCTTGCCACAACTGGAGAAAGCCCTCGCACAGAAACGAAGACCCAACACAGCCATTAATTAATTAATTAATTAATTTTTTTAAAAAAACTAGCTGTTTATCCTCAAGCAACCACTCTCTTTAAAAAAAAAAAAAGAAAAAACCACAGCATGTTATACTAGATATATCATTCACATTATAAACACATCTTTTCTTTAGTAGATCACAAGAAGTATTTCTTTATGAATGCCATCACTGAAAAGACTTAAAGTAAAACATATTAGCAACTGGCATCCAACCATAAGCCAACTTCCACAACACATAATATGTTCTAAACCGTTTTTCCAAATCTTCAACGATGTTTTCTGTGTGTCTTTCAACAGAATGCATTTTTATGTGTTGCCATCTTCTCTCTGTACCAATTCAGTCACTTTAATCATGGCAAATAGAACAGTGGGTTTTTTCCAATATATTGACTGACATTTTGCCTTTTACTATTAAATAAAAGAGATTTTACTCAAAAGAGATTTCTAAACATGTTTATTACATTTAATAATAGTTCACAAAAATACACAACTAAGTATCACATGACTTGGAAAAAAATCATAGAGATTTGTCTTCATGCTCTGGGTGTATAGAATGTACATATCTTGCTGGTCATGATGGCCTATTTATATAATTATTAGCTAGTACCTCAAAGTGCAATATCCCCCTAGGCTGGTTGTTAACTATAGTGATGTAAATCCATATTTTGAGTGGTCTTTTTTTCTACATTTGAGCTTTTTTCTGGTAGACTTCCGTATCAGAGATATCATCATAATGGATCTCATATGAATAGCAGGAAATTGTTAGCTCTGCCATTTTTCTGAGTTTTCTTTTGCTTGCACTGTTCATATTACAGTGTCCCTTCCAAGACCCCCGCAGATACTAAAATCCATGGATACTCAAGTCTCTTATATAAAATGGCATAGTATCTGCATATAACCTATGTACATCCTCCTGTATACTTTAAATCATCTCTAGATTACTTATAATACCTAATACAATATATAAATAAATACTATGTAAATAGTTGCCAGGCACACTGCAAATTCAAGTTCTGCTTTTTGGAACGTTCTGGAATTTAAAAAAATATATATTTTCCATCCTCAGTTGGTTGAATCTGCAGATGCAGAACCCGTGGATACAGAGGGCCAACTGTGTTTTCAATCTATGGATTTCTTTGCAGGAATCGTTTCAAGCTACTTGTCCCTTTTGTGAGAATTAGTTAAATGCTAGTTAGATGATATAATCTGTCTACCACCTGGGCTACAAGTAATTCGTAATACCTTGTGATCCACTTGAAGATAACTGGAACAGTGAGGGTGCCACTGTCACCCCTCCCCTATGTAGTAGAATTCCCTCTCTTCCCTGAGGACACTTCTTCTATGACACATGACATGGACACCTGACAAAAATGTCGAGTAAGGGTGACTTAATCCATACAGTAAATATTGGTAAATTTATTTTTACACTAAAACATAAATACAAACATACCTCATTTTATTGTGCTCTGCTTTATTGCACTTAGCAAATATTGTGTTTTTGACAAATTGAAGGTTTGCGGCAGCCTTGCATCCAGCAAGTCGGTGAGAACACCAACTAGTAGCAGCCAACACAGCCGTCCCCCGCCCCACTCCCATCCCCCAGCAGCACCACCAGTCTCTTCTCCATGCTTCTGCCACCAGGGGCAGACATCCTGAGTCCTTTCTCCTCCTCTCCTCCAATCTGCCCTTCCCTCCAATCATTCAGACCTGAACGCTTTGGAGAGCCCTGGGCCCAGAGCTGTGGGTTACCTCCACGGGTGCTCTGACACTGGCGGATGGGGATTATTTGAGCATTTTCGGAAGCCCAGAGGTGTTTGGGGTCTGCGCTTCATCCCCCCAACCCCTACTAACACCCTCCTCTGGGTAATTGTTCCACAACGCACACACGCACATCCAAGATGGGCATGGCAGCCTCCAAATAACCAATTCATCTGTCTCCTTTTACTGTCTCCTGAACTACAGAAGCCAAAAATCTCACCCAGGAGACAATAAGAAGGGGGTTCTGCTTCTGAGAGTGTTTTAGCAGAGTCTCAGCAAATACATTCAATTTTCAAACCAAAGTGCCCCCGGGCCTTCTACTAACTCAGTGAACTGAAATCATAGCATATGGTCTGGAAACGGGGCAAAAATAGGTCCAGGAGTATGTAGTGGCTGGAAAATGAGTGCTCCGGGCATGGAAGGACATTGCGGCCCCCACTGATGCTGTAGCATACAGCCTTCGTCCCACCTGCCTCCCCACTCCAGCTGGAGGTTCAATTCCCACCCCCCCCAGGAATTTTTTTTTTTTTTTGGTGCACCACACGCCGGATGTCAGTTCCCTGACCAGAGATTGAACCCGGGCCGTGGCAGTGAAAGCCCAGAATCCTAACCACTAGGCCACCAGGGAACTCCCTCCTCCCCTACAATTTTTAACTCCTGTGGGGTCAATCATCCCTAAGCAAGCTGGAGTCTGACAGCAGGTCCCCTTACAGTTAACAGCCGATTCCTTCTTTCTGAAATGGGTTTCTAGAAAGGAGAGAGACAAACCCGAGCACTTTGAAAATTAGCGTGAGTGCGAGCTAGCCCCTAGACCCAGAGCACGTTCACTCAGGATTGGAAATGGAGCTGTTGTGACAGGAAGTGGGGAGATGTCTTGTCCCCATGTCTGGGCCCGGAGTGGGGCTGGTGTGGAGTCTTGGGGTGCCTGGGGACCTTGGGCTTAGAGTCCCCCAGTCACTCCTCTCTGGACTGGAGTGAAGAGGGTCAGTGAGTGGGGATTTGAGGCTTGGGGCCCACAGCACATGACCACAGAACACCCTCTCAGTAGTCAGGGAGATGTTCCCCAGGACACACACCTGTCTGCTTGTGGGCACACGGTCTCTGTATTTAAATTGAAGTCTGGGAATTAGCAACCCCCTTCCCCATCTAAGAATGGCCTGTTGTCTCTGCCTTCCCTTCAGGACTCTGCACAAGATAATGCTTGGCTGTAGCTCCAGCTCACCCCCAGCTCATTCCCATAACTTGAATTTGTGTGGTTTTCATACTCTCCAAACTCTACCATCAGCCTAACCATTATACCATCAGCCTAACCATTATACCATCTGGTGAGACTCTGCGGTTGGACTCCTATAGATGGGAATCACAGCCTCAAACACCTTGCACGTTTAACTCATTGTCTGAATGCCCCAAATCATCTGTGCATAACTCCCTTAATCTCTTCCTCTATACTTTGAAATTCAGGTGTCAATTTCTAACATGACTATAGCCCTCCAGAATTACTTGGGAAGGGGGAGAAGGAGGTGGGTAGAGTAGAGCCTCACATGAGGCAGTGACCTCTGTCTCCTGGAGATGCAGTCTTCCCCCATTGCCGCCTACACACACACACACACACACACACACACACAGGCACACACACATTCCCCTTAGGCCATACTCATTCCCAAGATCCCTCCTGGCTGCAGCTTCTAGCACTCCTAGTCCCAGGCCATCCTCTTCCCAATCCCTGAATCCCTGATTCAGAACAGCCCACCCAACCATTTAATGAACAATAAGGTCAAAGGCTGAACCAAAAGCAAGAGCCTGTAGCTGTCCTATCCCACAGTGTCTGCTTCCCAGTTGAGAGTCAGACTCCAGAAGGCTGACCACCATCAGTGTGACAGTACCATCAACACCCAATCCATCCTCAGCTCTGTGGATTCTACCAGGGACATCTGGAGGAATGGGAGCAGCTTAAATTGTATCCAAGAGAAGCACAGGCATTTTTCCAGTTCCTGAATTTCTATTATTTAAGAATGAGCCTAACTATGATCTCACGGAGGATAATGACACCTCTGGGTGAGGGAGGAGGACTCTGCATAAGATTTTGATTTGGGAAATCAAAAATCAGAAAATTGTGATGATTGCACAACATTGTGAATGTAATTGATGCCACTGAATTGTACACGTAGAATTGTTCATGTTACAATAGCAAATTTTATGTTCTATATGTTTTACTACAATAAAAAATTGTTAAAAGAACCAAAAATATTGAATTTTTTAAAAAACTGTTATTTCACAACTCCACTGTTTCTTTGCACCATTAACTGTGAAAAGGCCCAGGGCAAATGGCTCTTTATCAACTATCTGACTATCCCCAAACCTTCAGGCAAAGTGGTTTCAGAGGTGCCCTGAGGGAACAAAGAAGGAAGAGTCATGTTCCATGCTGGAAAGACCCAGGAAAGAAAGGAGAGTGGCTGTCAGAGGAGACGGGATCCGCACATAAAAAGGAATAAGAACCCAAAGGTCACTATGAAACAGAAGCTCCACCCAGAAAGCCTCAGAAATCTTGGAGAGAACACTGTATGAGCCCCAAACAGTTCAGGGTGGGCAAAAGTTCCTATGGCTCATGATTTGTCTAAAGGGTGAGTCTCTGAGAAAGAGAAACAAAGCAGTTGGAAGTCACTGATATCTATCACCTGTCAACTGTTCCCAAAAGGTAAGCCCCAGTCCTTGACCCATCTGCATAGTTCATCTACAATCACATTCCAGACAATCCCCACTTGAGCCAGATCAACTTCCAGTGACATATGGCAAAGTTCAGATCCTTTCTAAATAAACATTGCAAAAGCTTGTGGTTTATCAATAATTGAGTATTCTCAAATGTATTATTTGGAATTAGATTCAGCTGAGGATAACAGAGACCTAAAATAACAATGAGATAAATAAGAGAAATATTTTTTTCTCTTTCTTTCTGTAAATAGTCCAGAGTTGGGAATTATGGGCACTTCATAAATCCTCTGACTCTTCCCAGCCACCACCCTACCTGCCCTCAAGTGTGGTCTCATCCTTGTGGGAATTAGCAGTCCCCCTTCCTTTGCTAAGAAAAGCCTACAGATAGATCTTCAGCCATTACTTCCATGTTTCATGAAGCAAGAGGGAGGAAGGACCATATAGTGGTTCTATTTTTCATCTTTTGAGGAACCTCCATACTATTTTTACAGCAAATGCACCATTTTGCATTACCACCAACAGTGTATACAAGGGTTCTAATTTCTCCACATCCTTACAACACCCATTGTCTTCTGTTTTCTTGATAATAGCTATCCTAACAGGTAGGAAGTAATATCTCACTGTGGTTTTTATTTGCATTTCCCTGATGGTTAATGATGTTGAGCATATTTTCATTTACCTGTTGGCCATCTGTCTGTCTTCTTCAAAGAAATGTTGATTCAAGTGTTTGGCCCATTTTTAAGTTGGGTTATTAGTTTTTTTGCTATTGAGTTGTATTACCATATGATCCAGCAACCCCACTTCTGCATAGTTATCCAAAAGAATTGAAATCAGGATCTCAAAGAGATATTAGCACTCCACATTCCCTGCAGCACTATTCACAGTAGTCAAGATGAAGATGCAATCTAAATGTCCATTGATGGATGAATGGACAAAGAGAATGTGATATGTCTATACAATAAAGAATATTCAGCCTTAAGAAAGAAAGAAATCCTGCAATATGTGACAACACAGATGAATCTTAGGACATGATGCTAAGTGAAATATGCCAGTCACTGAAAGACAATTACTGCATCGATTCCACTTATATGATTCTTTTCCATTATAGATTATTACAAGATATTGAATATAGTGCCCTGTGCTATACAATAGGTCCCAAATGTCTTTTAATGAAGCCACCATATCATATTTCCACTTATTCCGCATTGGCCACACTGAGCAGTTCTGTAACATCCAAATATAACTCCCATAGATTTTGTGATTAACTTGATTACACCAGGCCTAAAATCTCACATCAAAGAAAGCAGGGAAAAATACAACACTGTGCAGTTTAGATATCCTCGCCACCTTAGAACTTCTCCAAGTTGGTGTCAGTGCACCATGATATTTGCATAATCATAGCAACCACTCCGAGATCCAAGGATCTAAGTTAAGGATAAACCTTTTGGCAATTTCAGGGAAATCAAAGGAGTTGTCTTTCGTGCTGTGAGGGCAGGACTCTATCTGACTGAAGGATTCTATCTGACTACCCTTCCTCATGAAGTCCTAATGTCAGCAGTTACCATGCTGGTATCTGGTGTTACATGCTCCCACCCTGCTACTGTGGTGTCAGAAAAAGGTCTTTTCACAGAGCAATGCAGGGAATATAGGCCCAAGATTAGCAGAACTATATACTGTGGTTCACCTGCTCTTTTTTTTTTTTAACATCTTTATTGGAATATAATTGCTTTACAATGGCGTGTTAGTTTCTGCTGTATAACAAAGTGAATCAGCTATACATATACATATATCCCCATATCTCCTCCCTCTTGCATCTCCCTCCCACCCTCCCTATCCCACCTCTCTAGATGGTCACAAAACACCGAGCTGATCTCCCTGTGCTATGCAGCTGCTTCCCACTAGCTATCTATTTTACTTTTGGTAATGTATATATGTCTATGCCACTCTCTCACTTCGTCCCAGCTTATCCCTCCCCCTCCCCGTGTCCTCAAGTCCATTCTCTACGTCTGCGTCTTTATTGGTTCACCTGCTCTTACTTGGGAAGCCAATCTTGACATGCTCTAAAAGTCCTTTGAGCAGTCATCCATGAAATATCTATTGAGTATCTAGCAGGTGTCAGGCTCTAGGTCCTAGAGCAACAACGGTCAGCAGAACACTTCTTGCCTTCATGGAGGTTACAGCTATTTAGCAAGACAGGACATTAATCAAATGACTGCCTGAACACATAACTTCAACAGTGATAGTGCTGGAAAGAAAAGTACAAGAGCTGTAACAGAGCACAACAAGAAAAACTGACCTCCTTCCAGGTTCCACACCTGGGAAACAGCATGTGCAAAGGCCCTGGGAGAATTTAGGGGAACAATACCTGAGTCATTTTCCCGCATTTTATTTCTGTCACATATTCATGATTGGAAATTCTGTAAAGATTACACAATAAAAGCTCCATTTCCAATGTGTATAAATCTCTTATTTTACTAAAGGAAGTATCACATGGCCTGGGTAAATAAAACCAGATTTAGTGCTCCAGGGTGGTGATGTTTTCAAATTAACTTTTCCAAATTCTGTCACTTTTCCAGCATTTATTAAATTTATAATAAACCTGTTTTTAAATTCCTCATGCCCACCCTCCCCAACCCCGCATGTTTTCTGGATGTTTCCAGTTCTGTCTCTCTCAAACATTCCTTCCATGTGAGTATATCCTGGAAGTCAGTGGGGAAGAATGTCCTCCCATACTGTTTTGTAAGCATCTTTGTTCCTTCTGCCAAAGCTGTACAGGGGCCCGACCCTGTGCCGGCACTCCAGGGCCAGGTCCCACCCCTCCCACCCTACTCCTGCTTCAGTGGGCTCTAGCTTTAATCACTCATTCCCCCCCAGGGTCTGGACTTCTGCTCAGCCCTTCTCCAGAGAGCAAGTGGAATAAGATCTGGGTGATATTAATGGTCCTGCTTCCTAATACCACCACCCCACCCACTGCTTCAAATCAGATCTGTCTGATCTCTACCCATCCCAATGAGTTAGGCATAAATGCATTGCCAAATTCCATTCCTACCAGGGATCTCTGGAGTACGTCAATGAAGTTACACTCTCTGTCCTTGTCTTTTGTCCTTTCCCCTCCTGCAGGCATCTACTATTTAAAGCCCTGCCCCCATCCTCCATCTCCAGAGCTGGTCCAGAGGGCCTCCCCAGAGCCATCGACAGAATGGCTTCTATATCAGTAGGGTCCCAGAAGCAAACAGATGCTACCTTCATATTAGGATAATTGATTTAATAGATAATTTAATAGAGGGACTATTTACAAAGACGTGGCAAGGGTGTAGGGAACCATGAGGATTTGTATGATACTCAAGGGCAGGTAGCATCAGGGTGTCACCCTCCCTGGGCCTGAAGAGGGAAGGTGAAAGAGCATCTGCACTGATTCCATGGCAGGCTTCCAATAAAGCCAGATTCCAAGTCATCTTACTTGTCTCGTATTACCTGGCCCTTTGGTCCTGGTAGGCCCTTTTCCTCACAGCTCTAGCCTACATCTCCAGACCCCTCCCTAAGCCCCATGCAGAGGTTACTCTTCAGCATAGGGTTTTCCAGTCTCTAACCTGGCCCACAGGCCTTCCTATGAACCCAGTGGATGCAGGCACCTGGCTGAGTCCACCTGCCCCTCTAGCTTCTCTCTCTTCCTCAGTTGAGGATCTGAGAACAGTGCTAAGAGTCACCACCTTGGCCCTCTCACCTCTGGCCTCTTTGTTAGCTGGTGACTGGTACCCAATCAGGCTGAACATTGAAGTCACGGCCAATTTCTGTGGCAGCTTGATGTGGTGGTCTTGCAACCCTCCTTTTCCAAACCAACATAGTTTGGTCCACTCATGGCTCAGGCAGCTGTATCCAATCCTTTTCCAGGATTATCTACCATGAGAAGGAAGGATCCCTCCCACCATCCCCTCCCTGTCCTCCATGGGTCACTATTACAGAGAACACAAAGCAAGGTGGCCCAAAACTCCCACAGGAATCAGTGAAGCAACCCTGTTTTTATTCACTTTCCATTATAGCCCCTCCCTCTGAGGGTGGTCAGGGCAACACGAGCGATGTGCACAGGCTCGACCCTCTCCCAACAGGTTCCTAGATCCTTCTGAGAGCCAACTGCTGCCTCACCCCCTCCCCACAACTGCTCCAGACACACCCAGATGCATCTAACCTGGGAGTCCTGCTTCCCAGCACACCAGGCTGTCCTACCAGGACCACAGCTCGGTTACAGTTTGATGAGGGACAGCTCTGTCCAAGCAGTCACTCACAGACTTTCCGAATATTCTTCTTTCTGTTCAACTGTCAGAAGCTGAAGTCATGCAGCCCACTGTGTAAAATGCTCTCTGTCCAGTGGATGGGATTTCAGGTGGACAAGTTAACTTCAATTAATTTGTCCTTCTTTACACCCTGGGATTAATAATTGTGTTTTTAAATAGGAAAATAATGCAAATGTAAAAAGATGCTTACCAAAATCATATAGTAATGTAGTAAATGCTTATGATAGAACACTAAGTTATAAAAGTACAACACAAAGCATGATTTCAACTAGGTGAAAAATAAAAGAAGTGAAATAAAATAAATAAAAACCCAAGCATAGAAAAAGAAAAAAGTGGCAGGAAAATTTTTTTAAATACAACTCTAGGTTCTGGGAAAAAACCTCTTAGCTTGGAAGGCCCACCCTGATTCTCCAACAGGCTGCCCACAGCCCCATTTCTGCCCCAGACTTCTGGGTGTGCTTTGGTCAGTAGAGAAGACACCATGACTAGGAATTTGACTTTATCCTAGGTAAGGAAAAGCTATATGTAAAAACTGGAGAGTTTTGAGGTGCTTTAGAATAGGCGGGATGGGAAGAAGAGAGAATACGAACTGTGAGGGAAGAGCTTAAATAGAGAAGAGAACTCAAAAACCTGGCTATGGGGCAGGGCCAAACCAAAAAGAGAAACAAAGAAAAATTTCCTATGGGATGAAGAGGAAGGCATATTCAATGTAAAGTTGTTTCCTATTGTGTGCTGTGCTGTAATACCCCTCCATTACCCCCACATATTCAGTAAAAACCTCTTATAACAACAATCTCATAATATTGATATTTGAGTAAATAAAGGAGAAGAGGTCTTCTGCAATATGGACCAATACAGGAGCTGATGTAAGACAAGCCCTCTTATATTAGCCACGATAAGTTAGGCTATGGCAACCTATTCAAAACAAACAAAAAAACTCAGTAGTTAAACACATCAAAGTTATGTTTCTTGCTCATATCACAAGCCAATGCAGGTCAGGCAGCTCTCCTGCATGGCTTTCCTCCAAACAGTGACTCAGAAATTCACACAGTTTCCATCCTGCACTTTCACCATCTAAGAGTCTTTCACTACTTGATGAGTGGGAGAAGGGAGGTAGTGTGGTCAATAACACTACTGAAGCTGTAGCTAGAAGAAACCTATACCATTAAATGTATATATTAAGGGACTTCCCTGGTGGTGCAGTGCTTAAGAATCCGCCTGCCAATGCAGGGGACACAAGTTCAAGCCCTCATCTGTGAAGATCCCACATGCCGCGGAGCAACTAGGCCCGTGTGCCACAACTACTGAGCCTGTGCTCTAGAGCCCGCAAGCCACAACTACTGAGCCCACGTGCCACAACTACTGAAGCCCGTGTGCCACAGCTACTGAAGGCTGTGCACCTAGAGCCTGTGCTCCACAACAAAAGAAGCCACCGCAATGAGAAGCCCATGCACCACAACAAAGAGTATCCCCCGCTCGCCGCAACTAGAGAAAGCCCATGCACAGCAACGAAGACCCCACACAGCCAAAAATAAATAAAATTAATTAATTAATTTTTTAAAATGTATATATTAAAACATAAGAAAAGTTGAACACCAGTGATCTAAGTGTCCAAATCAAAAACTTTTAGAAAAAAACCCAGCATATTAAACACCCCCCCCAACAAATAGAAGGGAAAAATAAAGATAAGAGCAAAAATCAATGAAATAGAGAAAAAGACATGCAATAGAGAAAATCAGCAGCCAAAAGTGTATTCTTTGAATAGACTAATACAATTAATAAACGCCTGGCAAGGCAGATCTAGAGAGAAAAAAAAAATGAGAGAGAGAGAGAATACAAATACCAAAATCAGGCATAAAAAATGGGATATCACTACAGAACTTACATACATTTAAAGGACATTAATCATTAGAGAAATGCAAATCAAAACTACAATGAGATATCATCTCACACCGGTCAGAATGGCCATCATCAAAAAATTTAGAAACAATAAATGCTGGAGAGGGTGTGGAGAAAAGGGAACACTCTTGCACTGTTGGTGGGAATGTAAATTGATACAGCCACTATGGAGAACAGTATGGAGGTTCCTTAAAAAACGAAAAATAGAACTACCATACGACCCAGCAATCCCACTACTGGGCATATACCCTGAGAAAACCATAATTCAAAAAGAGTCATGTACCAAAATGTTCATTGCAGCTCTATTTACAATAGCCAGGACATGGAAGCAACCTAAGTGTCCATTGTCGGATGAATGGATAAAGAAGATGTGGCACATATATACAATGGAATATTACTCAGCCATAAAAAGAAATGAAATGGAGGTATTTGTAGTGAGGTGGATGGAGTTAGAGTCTGTCATACAGAGTGAAGTAAGTCAGAAAGAGAAAAACAAATACTGTATGCTAACACATATGTATGGAATCTAAGGGAAAAAAAAAAAAAAAAAAAAAGGTCATGAAGAACCCAGTGGCAAGACGGGAATAAAGACACAGACCTACTAAAGAATGGACTTGAGGATATGGGGAGGGGGAGGAGTGAGATGTGACAGGGTAAGAGAGTGTCATGGACATATATACACTACCAAATGTAAAGTAGATAACTAGTGGGAAGCAGCCGCATAGCACAGGGAGATCAGCTCGGTGCTTTGTGACCACCTAGAGGGGTGGGATAGGGAGGGTGGGAGGGAGGGAGACGGAAGAGGGAAGAGATATGGGAACATATGTATATATATAACTGATTCACTTTGTTATAAAGTATAAACTAACACACCATTGTAAAGCAATTATACTGCAAAAAAGATGTTTAAAAAAAAAAAAAGGACAATGAGAGGCTATTATAAGCAACTTGATGCCAATAAATTGGCATTCTATATGTGCATATTTATGCCAATAAATTGGAAATTTTAGGTGAAATATTCAAGTTTGTTAAAATACAATTTACTGGGCTTCCCTGGTGGCGCAGTGGTTAAGAATCCGCCTGCCAATGCAGGGGACACGAGTTCAAGCCCTGGTCCAGGAAGATCCCACATGCCGCGGAGCAACTAACTCCACGCTCCACAACTACTGAGCCTGCGTGCACTCTAGAGCCCGCGAGCTACCACTACTGAAGCCTGCGTGCCTAGAGCCTGTGCTTTGCAACAAGAGAAGCCACCGCAGTGAGAAGTCCGTGCACCACAACGAAGAGTAGCCCCCGCTCACTGCAACTAGAGAAAACCCATGGGCAGCAACGAAGACCCAACGCAGCCAAAAATAAATAAATAAAATAAATAAATTTATTTTTTTAAAAAATACAATTTACCAAAATTGCCACAAGAAGAAATAGAAAATACCAATAGTCTTATAGCTATCAAAGAAATTGAATCTGGCATTAAAACTCTTCCACAAAGAAAACTGAAAGCCCAAATGGAGTCACAAAAATTTAAGGTATAAATAATACTGATCTAAAAAGATGCATCCAGAGAATAGAAGAGGAGAAACATCCAAACTCATTTGGTAAGTCTTGCAAAACCTTGATACCTTGATATCAGAGAGACATTACAAGAAAGAAAAATTACTGCCCAACGTCATAGGCTGAAAAATTTAGAGGAGCACATGGCAAGCCTATGTGGCAAACAAATAACAATCTCCACCACAGTGTCCTCTTCTGGTCATTAAATATCCTTTTGTTCCCTTCTTTCCACAAATAGAACACCTTCAACTGCTCTTCATGGAAAACAATCCAAAATCCAATCTGTCATTGCATTTCTCAGTCCTCTCTGTCAGGAACAAATGTGACTTCTTTTAGACTGTGAACTAAAAGGGCAAGTTGTCTGTCTCATACCCATGCCAACATACAAATGTGCAGTGATGCAACAGGAAGAGGATAACTTCACTTAACACTCCCATTCGGAAAGGGGAAGACTGAGAGACCCACAGGGGTCACTGTTCCACAGCTACACTGGTATGACACTGCTGAATACACTGGTATTGCAATGCTGAAGTACCAACGGGCAGACATTAGAATGGCTGCCTAACCAGGGGCAGGAATTCTCCCCTTCACTGTTCTTTGTGATCCTAGGCACCACCATTTGAGAGGCTTCCTCTTGGACCCTTACTCTCTTTGGCCACATTTAAAGAGGGCACTGGAGAGAATGTTTTCTTAGGGGCTGTGCAACTTCCTGCACAGTTTTAAGGCTTAACTAAAGGACTCAAACTTTTTACACAGGCTTGTGGTTTCTTTTACAATACAGTTTCCTCAAAAATAACTTTCTAACCTATTTGCATCCAGACCATCCCATGTGCCAATATTCACACTCAGTGTTCCTTTTGTAAGACACAGTTTTCAAGTTTGCTTTATTCTTTTGCCTTCTTGCCCCCGCATACTCTCTTTCAATGTGACAGTGATTTCCTTGAATCTAGCTGGAACAAAGGAACACACCTTTAATCAGGTATTTTCCATGATTCACTTTAACCAGCTGAGATATTTCCTTGGGCCTTTGTCACAAAAAGCCTTTTAAATTCCCATCTCTTACTAACTGGGAACTAGAAGCAGTCAGCTTTTCTAACTCTGCAGTCTTCAATATTCTGGACTTTGTCTATTCCATTTAATTTAATTGGCAAAACAGCCAATCCTATGCTTTTTTATTTTAAGTTGAGATATAATTGTTATACCATAATATTCACCTTTTTAAGATGTACAATTCAGTGTTTTTTCCTATACTCACAAAGCTGTGCAACCATTACCACTGTCTAATTTCAGAATATTTTCATCACCCAAAAAGAAACCTTGTAACCATTAGCAGTCACTCCCCATTTCCCATTCCCTCTATCCCCTAGATTCATCTGTTTTCTGACTCTATAGATCTGCTTATTCTAGGTATTTCAGATAAATGGAATATGTGGTCTTTTGTGTCTGGTTTCTTTCACTTAGCATAATGTTTTCAAGGTTCATCCACACTGTAATATGAATCAGTACTTCATTTCTTTTTATGGCGGAATAATATTCCATTGTGTAGATACACTATACAGTAAGTCCCCTACATATGAACCTTCAAGTTGCGAACTTTCAAAGATGTGAACATGCATCTAGTTCCAGCAAGGAACCAGAACCTGTGCCATCAACGTCAGGCATGAGTGAAATTGCAGCTTGTCCTCCATCTCCTATTGCCAGCTGTTGTACTATACTACTATACTTTTCAAGGTACTGTACTGTAAGATTAAAAATATTTTCTTTATTTTTTGTTTGTTTTTTATGTATTATTTGTGTGAAAAGTATTATAAACCTATTACATTACAATACTATATAGTTGATTGTGTTAGTTGGGTACCTAGGCTAACTTTGTTGGACTCACGAACAACTTGGACTTAACGAATGTGCTCTCAGAATGGAAATTGTTCGTATGTAGGGGACTTACTGTATTTTGTTTATTCATCTGTTTATGAACATGTGGACTGTTTCCACTTTGGAGCTATTATGAATAACACTGCCAAGAACATTTGTGTACAAGTATTTGTGTGGATGTATGTTTTCATTTCTCTTGGATAGATATCTAGGGGTGGAATTCGTGGGTCATATAGGAACTCTACATTTAAGATTTTGAGGAACTGTCAAACTCTTTTCCAGAAAGGCCATCCCATATGACATTCTCACCAGCAACGCATGAGGGTTTCAATTTCTCCATATTCTCACCATCGCTTGTCAGCGTCTCTATTTGACTATAGCCAGCTTAGTGGGTGGGCGGTTGTATCTCAGAGTTTACTTTGCATTTCCCTAATGACTAATGATGTTGAACATCTTTTCATGTGTTTATTGGCCATTTGTATATCTTATGTGGAGAAATGTTGATCATATTCTTTGCCCAGTTTTTTCTTTCTTTTTTTTTTTTTTTTTTTTTTTTTGGCCATGCGGTGTGGCATGTGGGATCTTAGTTCCCCAACCAGGGATCGAACCCTTGCCCCTGCAGTGGAAGTGCAGAGTCTTAACCACTGGACCACCAGGGAAATCCCTATTTTTTTCATTTTCATTCATCTCAAAGTATTTTCTAATTTCCCTTGGGATTTCTTCTTTGATCCATTGATTATTCAGAAGAAATATGTTTAATTTCACACGTTTGTGAATTTCCTTCTGTTATGGCTTTCAAATTTTGTTCTGCTGTGGTTGGGGAACATACATTATTACAAACTTTTAAAATTTATTGAGATTTGTTTTATGGCTTGACATATGGTCCATCCTAGAGAATGTTCCATGTGTACTTGAGAAGAATGTATATTCTGCTGTTGTTGAGTGCAGAGTTCTATTTCTCTGTTAGGTCTAGTCTGTTTATATTGTTGTTCAAGTCTCTGCTTCCTTGTTGATTATCTGTCTATCCTTTATCATCTGTCTGTTCTATCCATTATTGAAAGTAGGGTACTGAAGTCTCCAACTATTATTGTAAAACTCTATTTCTCTCTTCAATTCTCATTTTTCACTTCATGTATTTTGGGGCTCTTTTGTTAGATGCATAGATTTATCATTTTATATCTGCTTGTTGGATTGATTCTTTTATAACAATAAAAGAATTAAAATGTTCTTCTTTGTTTCTAGTAACAATTTTTGTCTTAAAGAGTACTTTGTCTGATATTAATATAGCCATTCCAGCTTTCTTTTGGTTACTATTTGCATGGTATATCTTTTTCCATCCTTTTACTTTCAATCTATTTCTGTCTTTGAATCTAACATGTGTCTCTTGTAGACGGCATATAGTTGGGTCATGGATGTTTGTTAGTTTGTCTGTTTGTTTGATTTTTATTCATTCTGCCAGTCTCTGGCCAATTCTATTCTGAGCTCATCTTTTTTCTTGTAATACCTTGACAACTGCAGCCAACAGTAGTCAACATACATTACTAATGTTCTGTTTTTCAATCTCTTCTCCTAGAAATGTCATATAAATAAACATGGATTCTGCCTCCCAAGTTAGATCGATTTTTTTTTTAAAGATTTCCTTCAATTATTTTTATTTATTTATTTATTTTAGTTTTTGGCCACACCCCACGGCATGTGGGATCTTAACTCCTTGACCAGGGATCGAACCTGCACCTCCCTCATTGGAAGGCAGAGTCTTAACCACTGGACTGTCGGGGAAATCCCTAGATCAATGATTGATGTTTCAGCATTAAAGCAGTGAGAGGGACTTCCCTGGTTGTCCAGTGGCTAAGGCTCCGCGCTCCCAATGCAGGGGGCCAGGGTTCGATCCCTGGTCAGGGAACTAGATCCCACATGCCGCACCTAAGAGTTCACATGCCGCAACTAAAGATCCCGCATGCTGCAACTAAAGATCCCACATGCTGCAACTAAAGATCTTACATGCTGCAACCAGAAAAAAGATCCCGTATGCCACAACTAAAGATTTCACATGCCGCAACGAAGGTCCTGCACGTGGCAACAAAGATCCCGCCTGCCACAACTAAGACCTGGTGCAGCCAGATGGATAGATAGCTAGATAGACAGATAGATAGATAGACAGATATTAAAAATAAATAAATAAAGCAGTGAGATATTTCCAGTCTCCAACATTAGTTTTCCGCTCAGCATACCAACAGACCATTAAGCTGTTAGAGCAGTGCCCTACTTAGAGGTACCAATATCTCTATGAGTAAGAAATTTATATTAGAGTACAATAAGCTGTACTCTGGTAATAAATAAACCCAAAATTCTAAGCGGTCTAACCCAACAAAGGTTTATTTCTCACTTATGTCACCATTCAATGCAGGTCAGGCAACTGTTCTGCATTGCCCTCTCCACGCAGTAACAAGTTCCTTACAAATGGCAATTTAGTCATCTCAGAGTTCTTAACTTCTAGAACCACAGACAGGAAAGGGAGAGTGGCTGATAGAACAGGGGGTTTATTGCCAGGCTTGAAAATGGTATATATCACTCCTGCCTACACCTAATGGGCCAGACTTAGTCACATGTCTCTAACTCAGCTGCAATAGAGATGGAAACTTTACATGAATACATTGATCAATAACAGTCTGCACCATACTCCTATTCCCTATATACATTAAAGTTTCACCTGTGAAGTGGAGGAAGATGGTTAAAGTTCACTATTTTACGAATACAGGGCATCCAGAACAGGAGGAGTCATCATGGCTAAGTGCTGTGGGCTCTGGCGCCAGGCTGTCTGGGTTCAAATCTTGGATCCACTACTTAATAATAATTCTATCGCCTTACAGCTCCATACTTCACCCCTATAAATTTCAGTTCCTCATCTTAAAGTGGGGATTAAATAGTACCTAGCTAGCTCCTAGGCTTATTGTCAATATGAAATGAGACAATTCATGTAAAAACAGCATAGTATCTAGCACACAGCAAGTATATCAGAGATGTTACCTATTATTAAATAGGTTAAAGAGCTATAAAATAATGGGAAAGGAAACCATACAGTGAATATTATTGCCATTAATGATATTTTCCTCTGCATGCCTGATTAGAAATGTGTTTGTCTGGGGAGCTCCAAGCAGTGGCAGGAAAGTGTAAGGCCAGACAGACAAGGTGCTAATGGGACTATTTATGTGAGAGGAATGGGCATCTGATAATGGTATTAGCTCTCACAAGTACATGGTCCAAGCCTGAGAATGATCCCCTGAGTACTTAGAGAGGAGGAGAGGCTTAATTGGAGTGCAATTTAAATTTTGATCACACTCCTACCCACAGGAGAGTGGAGCTGCTTGCATGGTGTCAAGAGGCTTGGACTCTACTTTGACTGCCTCTGATATTCCAAAGCATACAGCCCTGCAAAGCCCAGGAGGACGGGCTTTCCTGCTTGAAGGAAACCAGCAAGTGTACGTCTATCAGCACCACTGAGGGGGCGAGGGGGCTGGACTATGAGCTCTTGTTGCTGCTGCAGCTAAGAGGTGATGTTGCAAGGGGACCAGAGAGATAAAGTCCTCACCTGAGCTGTGTGTAGTGTGTCCAGTGTTTGAATCCAGAGTCTTCATCTGAGAGCACAGTGGTTAAAAGCACAGGTTCTGGAGTCAGACTGACTGAGTTCAAACCCTAACTCTGACCCTGAATTAACTGTGTGAATCTAAACCTGTCACTAACTCCTCCAAACCTGAGAGTCTTCATCCATGAGCTGAAATTTATATTATTGTGTTGGCTGTCTTCTACTTGCCCCTCCGTATCCACTCTCCACTCTTCTCTACACAGAAGAGTAGAGGAGTCTTGGGAGGCTGGACTATAAGAACCGTATCAAGGGGGACTTCCCTGCTGGCACAGTGGTTAAGAATCCGTCTGCCAGTGCAGGGGACATGGGTTCAAGCCCTAGTCTGGGAAGATCCTACATGCCACAGAGCAACTAAGCCCGTGCGCCACAACTACTGAGCCTGCGCTCTAGGGCCCGCGAGGCACAACTACTGAGCCCGCGAGCCACAACTACTGAAGCCCGTACGCCTAGAGCCCGTGCTCCACAACAAGAGAAGCCACTGCAATGAGAAGCCTGTGCACTGCACTGAAGAGTAGCCCCCGCTCGCCACAACTAGAGAAAGCCCACACACAACAATGAAGACCCAACGCAGCCAAAAATAAATAAATAAATAAAATTTTAAAAAAGAACTGTATCAAGGGACTCCTTTGCTCTCTGGCTCTGGTTGTGCCCAAGAAATGGGCAGGTGGGAGGAGAGTGAAATCTTGATATTTATTTCCCTAGATCCCACACTGCTGGGTTGCTGAGAGTTGGTTGTGACCTTCTCCCCAAAACCACAGCTACTTTTCAGGCAGCTTTCTCCCTACAGCTTTCTCCACAGGTTTCAAAACCACTACTTCCTCCTTCCTCTTCAGGTCTGGCACGGAACAGCTCCCCACTGTCACGAGCCCCAGGATACTCTAACATACTTTGCTGCTTTCCTTAAACTCTTCCCTCTTAATCCCCTTATTAATGCACTTCAATGACCCACTTTTGAGTGCCAGGACCTTGACTGATACAACTATTTGCTTGCAGTAGATACCCTTTGGGTGGCTAACTGGTTCACAGTGATTCCCTTTCTCTGAGAACAGCCCTGATACAAAGGCAAGGGGCCCCAGTGGCCGTGCCTGTAATGCCAGTCCCTTCAACCTGATTGGCCCAAGGATAGATACCTGACCCAATCAGATTCTCCCTCAAAGGAATGTGGTATTTGGAACAAAGAGATAGCAGGGGCTAGCAGCCAATAGGACTGCCCAGATTTATCCCCCAAACCCACGTTCTAAGGAGCCTACAAAAGTAGGCAAGCATGGGTTTCTACCCTTCCAAATTTTGACTGTTCAACTCTGTTTCCTATCCCATGAGATACCCTATTATCCTTTCAGTACATTTCTTCTTTACTTAGCTAGCCGGGGTTGGCTTCTGCTACTTACAGTTTAGAGAACCTGAATAAACACGGCATCTCATTGGACTTTTATGAGATAATATATGTAGGGTATTTAGCACAGTGCTTGTGTATGGTAAGCTCTCAATAATTTGTAGCATTTATTATCTACAAAAGTGGAGCTAATAAGAGAATGAGTAAACAAGCCCCAGACTAGGAAAAAATATTTGAAAAAGATACATCTGATAAAGGACTGTCATCCAAACTACACAAAGAACTCTTAAAACTCAACAATAAGAAAATGAACCAATTAAAAAATGAGCAAAAGACCCTAACAGACACCTAACCAGAGAAGATATACAGATGGCAAATAAGCATATGAAAAGATGTTCAACATCATATGTCATTAGGGAAATACAAATTAAAATGACAATGAGATACCACTACATGCCTATTAGAATGGCCAAAATTCAGAATACTGACAACACTAAATGCTGATGAGGTTGTGGAGCAACAGGAACTCTAATTCACTGCTGATGAGAATGCAAAATTGTATAGCCACTTTGGAAGACAGTTTTCAAATTCTTACAAAATTAAACACACTCTTACCACACAACCCAACAATTGTGCTCCTTGGTATTTTCCCACATGATCTGAAAACATGTCCACACAGAAACCTGCATACAAATGTTTATAGCGACTTTATTCATAAATGCCAAAACTTGGAAGCAACCAAGATGTCCTTCAGTAGCCTACTGGACAAATAAACTGTGGTACATCCAGACAATAGAATATTATTCAGCTCTAAAAAAAATGAGCTTTCAAGCCATAAAAAGAATGGAAGAAATAAAGGCACATGGACCCTGGGTGATTATGATGTGTCAGTGTAGTTTTGGCAAAAGAAAATAGAAAGAGGTATGGACATGAGACAATATATGTGATTATACTAAGGTGCTCTTTTGACCATATGTCACTGAACAAATGTGAGGACTATTAATTACCAAAAGGGTGCTCTCAGGGGGGTAATGTAAATGTGTAGCCCATGCATGTGGTCATGAAATGGTTAAACACCGAAACCCCAGTGGCTGCAGATGGAAGATGCTTAATGGTAGGAGACCAGAGGGTGGGAATCAATGACTGGGCAGTAAGGAGCCTTTGGCAGTCAGCATCCACCCTTATCGACAGCCAGTGCTGATGGCCTGGCCCGGTGTGAGGCACAGAAGGAAGCTGACAGAGACACTAAGATGCATCTAGATCCTGCTCTTCAACTGGATGAGCCTGGCAGAAGTTCCCTGGAGGGATCTGAACCAGGGAACTTTGGAAGCAAGGCTGGAAAGAGAGCTTTTAGCCAGGTGGCAGTAACAGAGTAGAGCCAGCAGCATGGACCAAATGTCAGGTAGAAAAGGTAAAGTGAGGCCAAAGATGAAAAATGCCAGATTGAGAACAGGAGGGATCAGGAGAAAGCCAGAACACAGTATGCGGGGCTGTCAGGGAAGGTTCAGATCCAAAGTTGTAAACCAGAGGGCATTAGGGGCCTGCTTTTTTTTTTCAATTGTGCTATAGTTGATACACAACATTTTATAAGTTTCAGGTATACAACATAGTGATTCACAATTTTTAAAGGTTATATTCCATTTACAGTTATTATAAAATATTGGCTATATTCCCTGTGGTGTACAGTATATCCTTGCAGCTTATTTATTCTGTACACAGTAGTTTGTACCTCTTAATCCTCTACCCCTATCCTGCTCCTCCCCCTTCTCTCTCCCCACTGGTAATCACTAGTTTGTCCTTTATACCTATGAGTCTATTTTTTTGTTCTATTCACTGGTTTGTTTTCTTTTTTAGATTCCACATATAAGTGATATCATACTGTATTTGTCTTCCTCTGTCTGACTTATTTCACTAAGCATAATACCCTCCAAGTCTATCCATGTTGTTGTAAGTGGCAAAATTTCATTCTTTGTTATGATTGAGTAATATTCCATTGTATATATACACCACATCTTCTTTATCCATTCATCTGCTGATGGGCACTTAGGTTGCTTCCATATCTTGGCTGCAGTAAATAATGCTGCTATGAACATTGGGGTGCATAGATCTTTTTGAATTAGTGTTTTCCCTTTTTTTTTTTTCGGATAAATATAGGGGACTGTTTTCATGTCATGTTGACTCCGTGGCCCAAAGGCTGTCACTGGAATCTTAAGAAGTCCATGCAGAGCCAGACACACTGGATGAAATTATACCTCCTCAAAAGCATAGTCACTGAAGACTTGCTTCTTTACTGTGAACTTTGAGCAACTGCTGGTGGAAAGGCTGGGAATTTTCCACTCTTGACACTAAATCCCTGTTTCAGAAAGTAAATCATTTCAGGGTAGATAACGTGGTATGCAGACAGCTTGAGACAAAGATGAGGATTAAGAACTAAAACCAGGGGCTTCCCTGGTGGCACAGTGGTTAAGAACCCGCCTGCCAATGCAGGGGACACGGGTTCGAGCCCTGGTCCGGGAAGATCCCACATGCCGCGGAGCAACTAAGCCCGTGCGCCACAACTACTGAGCCTGCGCTCTAGAGTCCGCAAGCCCCAACTACTGAACCCGCGTGCTACAACTACTGAAGCCCGCACACCTAGGGCCCGTGCTCCGCAACAAGAGAAGCCACCGCAATGAGAAGCCTGCGCACTGCAACTAAGAGTGGCCCCCGCTCGCCGCAACTAGAGAAAGCCCGCGCACAGCAACGAAGACCCAAGGCAACCAAAAATAAATAAATAAATAAATAAATAAATAATTTTTTTAAAAAAAGGAACTAAAACTGGGATAAGACAACAAAAGGAGGGGATGCCAACAGAATCAGGACAGAGATGACTCCTCAGCCACAGCTGGCTGCTGTTGTCATAGTCCCCTAGTGAAGAGGAATGAGCGTCAATGACTGAAGAACTCTTCATCTTCTGTGTGGTTTCCTGTGTATATCCATTTGCTTCAGTCCACTTCCGTAGTTCTCATCCCCCAGTGTCAGCTCAGCCATTGTCTTTCTAGAGTTCCAAGGAAAGCCATTCACTGGCTTTGGTGACACCTTGGCCTGGTGGCTTCCAACAGGCAATCACTGCATAGATCCTGGTGCCCAGACTGGGCAGACCCGATAACAGCTCTCCCTGCCTCCCCAACCCACATCCTTAGAAACTCACAGAACAAGCCAGAACGTAAGAGAACAAGGCCTGAACAGGCCTCATCACAATGTGGGTGTGCCACTTATTACACAAGCACCTGAGTTAATTAAGAAGCAAGATCTGGACTAAGAACTGGGTCAGACATAAAGGGGCCCAAGAAACAACAAGTACACAGATCACTGAGACATGACCAAGGAACTTGCCAGCAGCTGTGCTTCTAAGACAATAAGAATGTGTTGCTGGGAGATGCCCAGCCTTGCAAGTTGACTGAGCATCCTTCTTCCCTGAGTCACTGACGGGAGTGCAGTCACGGCCCCAGGACTGCAGGGCAAGGCGGGAGGGGTGGGGGAGCTCTGCAAAGCCCCCTTGGGCAGCTGCTGCTCCCCAGCTCACCTTAGGGTAGAGCCTGCCCTGGGCTATGGGCATCAGAAGAGGGGGCAGAGTTTCCAAAAGCTTGGTCCACCGCTTCCCTAGTTCTGTAAAAATTCTGCCGGAGCGCTGGGACCACCCTAGAGCCTCAAGTCACTCACAGGGGAAATGTGTTCAGGCGCCTGGCTTCCCACTTTGCCTTCTTCAAAAGGTGAACATTTTCTCTCTCCCTCTTTTTTTATAAATATATTTGTTGCTATTTTTATGTTTGTTTTTTTCCCCAAATCAAAACCTTTAATAACCACACAGCAACACAAAGGAAAGGAAACTGCTAAATAGTCATTTCCCAGACTACAGCCCAGACTCCCAGGGAGAATCTGTGTCACCACATCTTCTCTGAGCTGCAGACCACAGATTCCAGTTTTAATGTAGAGGCAAAATGAGCTTCTTTGAACCATTCCCTTTAAAAAGAGCCACAAAGGAACATCCTGTGTGTCACTCCTGGACTTTCCTACACAAAGGAGAGCAGGGAATTGGTTCCAGGTATAAACAACACACCACGCCATCCTTCGGATAGTCTCAGGACCATCCCAGCCGTTCCACGGCCCACACTTGATGTAGCTGACTGACCACGTGGAAAACTACCCACAAAAAGCTGTGAGAGAAAGTTGCATGGAAAGTTACAGAATGTCACAAGGGAAAACTGTGCTGCTTGGGGCGGAGGAACAGAGCAAAACCTTTGCAGAGCTGTGCCACTGAGCCAGCCTCCCACCCCCAATCTTCTTGTCCTCCCCTTTACCCTTCAATTCTGCTCGCTGACTCTTTATAAAAGTGCCAGATTTCATGTAATACCCTAGCCTAGAGTGAGGAAAGGAAGCAAAAGTTCAAAAGACACATTTGGAGGTGACTGCACTACCTACATCCCCTTCTCTGGGATCTGTCCCTGTTCCTATTCCCTTTAACTTAACTGGTCGTTCATTCATTTAATGCACAGATATTTATCCAGCACCTCCTGTATTTCAAGCACTGTGTAAGTAGAGACACACACACACAAAAAATGAACAAGACAGACAAGGGCCCTTCCTTAGGGAGCTAATTTTTTAGTGGGAGAGTTAAATTATACGCAAATAAACAAAGAAGGTAAGTTTGGATAATGATACTTGCCATGAATTTTTTTAATTTTATTTTTTAATAAATTTATTTATTTTTGGCTGCGTTGGGTCTTTGTTGCTGCTCACAGGCTTTCTCTAGTTGTGGCGAGCAGGTGCTACTCTTCGTTGCGGTGCTCGGGCTTCTCATTGCGGTGGCTTCTCTTGCTGTGGAGCATGGACTCTAGGCACGTGGCCTTCAGTAGTTGTGGCTCATGGGCTCTAGAGCGCAGGCTCAGTAGTTGTGGCACTCAGGCTTAGATGCTCTGCGGCATGTGGGATCTTCCCGGACCAGGGCTCGAACCCATGTCCCCTGCATTGGCAGGCGGATTCTTAACCACTGCGCCACCAGGGAAGTCCCGCCATGAATTTTTTAAAATGCAAACAAAACAAAGTGATGTTCTAGAGAGTCATTTGGGAGAAAGGTTGCCTACTCTAGATAAAATAGACAAGGAAAACCTCTCTGAAGAGGTAAATATGAGCTTTCACGTGAAAGAGAAGGAGCTGTGGCTGCAATGAACATTCTGGACAAAAGGAAAAGCAACTATAAAGGTCCTGGGACAGAAATGAGAGAGCAACAGAAAGGCCAGTGTGGCTGAAGCCTGTAAAACAAGGGAGGGTGGTAGAAGGAGTTTGTAGAAGAGCAGAGGCCATGGTAAAAAGCTTGCGTTTTATTTTAAAGGGAATAGGAAATCACTGGAGAATATTAAGAGAGTGGCATAACCTGACAGACATTTTTTAGTACAAACTCTCTTCCATATTTTATTTGCTAATGGACAGCTGATTTCTAAATTAAGAACATGTTTACAAGACAGGCGAGGAAGTTACTCATCCCAATCCATTAGCAAGTCTTGTTTTGACTGAATTTTTAAATAACTTCTGATAATTAGTGCATCTTGGCTCTTAGATTTCAAATGAGATGAAAGAATCTATTTTCTTTTTTATTTAGAATTATTGTATATTTAGCCCAATCCAAAGAGTTTCTCCCAATGAAACAAATGGTTTAAATAATTCCTTAATTCTCACAAGGAAAACACATGCTGTCCATATACTCCCATCACCAAATTTTAAATGATCAAAGTGTAGAACTCTATTTGTGATAAGGTCAGGAGTTAGTAAACTTTTTCTGTAAAGATCCAGATAGTAAATATTTTGGGTTTTGAGGCCATAAGGTCTCTATCACAGCCTCTCAACTCTGTCCTTGTAGTGCAAAAGCAGCCGTAGACAATACATAAGTGACTGCCTATGGCTGTGCTCCAATACGACTTTATTTATAAACACTAAAATTTGAATTTCATACAATTTTCATGTGACATGAAATATTATTCTTTTGATTTTTTTTACAAGATGTTAGCACCATTCTTGGCTTAGGGTTCATATAAAAACAGGTGGCAGGCCAGATTTAGCCGGCAGGCTGTCTGTCGTTTCCTGACTCCTGCTTTAGGTGAACTGGGGCCTGATAGATATTTTTAATGGAATCATTTTGGCTGCAGTGTGGAAGGTGGCTCATGGGACATGGGGAGCAACGGTGGAAGCAGGGAAATCAATCAGGAGGTAATTGGCGTAGTCCAAGCAAGACATGATGGCAGCCTTGACGGGGTAGTTGCAGTGGAGCTGGAAAGAAGTGGACATAATAGTACATTGTGGAGGCACTGACAGGGCTTGCTGATGTAGTAAATGGGAGCAGAGAAGGAGAGAACAGAGTGAAGCATGATCTCCTGTTTTGGTCTTGAACAACTGGATATGTGGGCATGTCATTTACTTAGATGGAGAACACCAGGAAGGAACAGGTTCAAGGGAAAATCAAGAGTTCTAGTTTGAGATGCCTGTTAGGTATCCAAATAGAGATGTCCAGTATGTTGGAGTTCAGGGGTTATCGGGGCTAGAGATGGATATGTGGGGGTCACTGGCTTTTAGGAGGTATTTAAAGCCCCAGGACTAGATCAGATCTACTGGGGAAAGTGTATAGGTAGAAAAGAGAAGAGGGTAAAAGAAAGAGTCCATGAGGATTCTCAGAAGAGGAAAAATTAGCAAAAGAGAGTGAAGGTAGCCAGTGGATGAAACAGACAAATCAGAAGAATGGGTCATCTTGAAGGTCAAAAGAAGCCAGTTGTTCATGAAGAAGGGAGGGGTCAAGTATGTGGAATGCTGCTGAGAGACAGTATTGCGAGGTCAGTGAAGTGACCTTTAGATTTGGCAACATGAAAATAACGTGTGTCCTTGACAAGAAGAGTTTCAAAGGACTGATGGAGACATAAGAATGTCTTGAATGGTGACTGGGACTTCCACTTAAGCACAGGGGGGTTTAAACACATGTGTATCTCCATTCCCTCCTGACACCCACTGAAGTAAAAGTGATGACATAAAAAAGAATGAGGCCACAAGAGCAAAGAAAATGGCGTGACGGTGACAGAGGACAACAGAAGTTAATAAACCCTTAGAAGAGGCAAGAGGCTGGATAATGTCAACTAAGCAAAGCAGAGAAAGCTGAAACCAAAGTGCCTGCAAAGGGGGAGGCGGGGATGCCAAGAAGCAAGCTGGTTGCATTCAGTGAACCCCAGCAAGGCTCATGAACTTGAGCCAAGGTGAGAAATGGGGCTGAAAACAGGAGGATAGGGAGAAAGTCTTTACAAGGAAGAGTTGGCTCTCCCAGAGTCCTTCCCTAATCCTGCCCTGCCAGGAAACTATCATGCTGGGAAATAAATGGTTTAGTCTCTGCAGAAACTCAAGGATAAGAGATCCCTGGCACAGGGAAGGTAAAGGTGAGGCACTGGACTAAAAGCAGGAGAGTGGAATAAAATTTACATACTGATTGGTGAGGCTTCTATCACCCTCCCTAGCTCAGCAGCCAGCCAAGCTTACAGCTCTCTCTCTGTAGCAGACAGAGAAGCTGTGGGCAACACCCTTCCTGGGCTGGCAGCCAGGTTGGCTGTGTGCAAGCAGAGGAAGCCAGTCAAGATGAGAGGAGAGAGAAAGCTGTGAAAATGAAAGATGCTGCTTCCCCGGGAAGTGGGGGCAGCTTTGGGTGCCAGGCTCAGGCAGGCACTGCCAGGATCGGGCAGTTCTTCCTCCCTGAGGCTATGAGATTGCCCAGTGTATCCTCATACAAGCACCCTTACAAGGACAGATTGAGTGGCTCTGACCTTGACCTTGTAGCCTGATGATCCCCAACAAAGGCAGGAGGCATCCTGTAGAAGGCTGATTTTCCAGACCCTGTCCAAGCCCCATTTGCAGCCTTCCTTGGTCACTGTTATGCAGGGGGTGCCAACTGAGCTGCAAGCTGCAAGCTCAGGGGTTCAGGGGTTCTAGAAGCTGCAAGCTCAGGGGCTCAGGGGATCTAGAATGGCCAGGAGGAGCCCAGCTGCAGGTCTGGAGGGTCTGGGAAGGCAAGCATTGTCCCACTTCGTAGAAGTCCAGGTTGTTAGACAGTATCTTGTGTAGCCACCACATTTTACAGATAAGGAAGGCCAAGTACAAGGAAGATGAGCAATTTGCCTAAAGTCACAGAACTTAATTACTGAAAGAACTGCTCAAGGATAAAATTCAGTCTCTTGACTTTCAGTCCCTGACCCTTCCAGTGCCCTACCTTCCCTCCAACATGCTCAAAGTCTACTTTAATAGGTGGGATTTAGTTATTTCTATGGCACGACTGAAACCAAAATACTAAAACGTGGCACTTTGGATTCGCTTTTGGGTGGCAGACAACGTGCTAAATGTGGAGTCCAGCCATGTGGATTCCAGTCACACAACCACCTCTCATTCTGCGGTATCACTTAGGCAAGTCACTGACCCCCCTCTCTGGACCTAGTTTTGTCATTTGTAAAAGGTGGAGAGAGTGACAATACTCAGAGCAGAGGAAAGAATGCAAATCCCAAGGGTCTGGGAGGAGACCCTGAATATGCTTCTGAAACTCAAGATTTCTGTCAGGGCGCCCCATTCTCTTAAACATTTATGCGAATTTTGCATTCTATTCCTATATGTATATTTGTTTTAATAAACAAAGGTGGGAGTGGTATTGCCCACAGATAATTCACATCCAATTGATGCTCCAGGAAGATGGTCCATATTTATCCTAACTTGGCACAGCATTGCATATCCCAGTTTGAGACGTCCAGGACAAGAACTCTGAAGTATTTTCAGCTACTAACATTCTTTAAAACTTCTCAAACTTCAATAAGTCCAGTCTCCATTCTGCCAACATGGGAGCCAACATCCCCAAATCATCCATTCCATTCCATTCTGGAAGAGAAACCAAGTCTTGATGCTATTAAGCTCCTCCAACACCTGAACAGGGACCAGGATTCCCAGGGGATATCCTGCTGAATACACTGCTGTCTTGGAAGCCATGAGACCAGAGCAGACACGGGTGTTAAGTGGAAGCTGGAAAGAATGAAATATTGCCATTTGCAACATGGATGGACCTAGAGATTATCATACTAAGTGAAGTAAGTCAGACAGAGAAAGACAAATACCATATGATATCACTTATATGTAGAATCTAAAAAAAATGATACAAATGAACCTATTCACAAGACAGAGACAGACTCACAAACATAAAGAGCAAACCTACAGTTACCAAAGGGGAGAGGTGGTGGGGAGGGGTAAATCAGGAGTTTGGGATTTAACATATACACACTACTATATATAAAATAGATAATAAACAAGGACCTCCTGTACAGCACAGGGAACTCTATTCAATATTCTGTAATAACTTATGTGGGAAAAGAATCTAAAAAAGAATGGATATATGTATATGCATAACTGAATCACTTTGCTGTTCACCTGAAACTAACAGAACATTGTAAATCAACCATACTCCAACATAAAATAAAAAGTAATATAAATTTAATTTTTATATTAATTAAATAAATTATTTATTTATTTAATAATAAATAAAAAAACAATAGATTGTGGGTGACACCCACAATCTAACCCTGGTGGCGGCCACTACCACGGCTGTCACACCCAGGGGCCTTGTTTTGAGCCTCTGTCTCATACTCCAACGCTTTCTCTAGGGGCTGCAGTTGGGGCTGAGGGGAGGTAGAGGAAGGGGTGGGGGGACTGCAGAGCCCCCCCTAGACTGGAAGAATAGAATGTACACCCAGGGCTGGCAGCCAGCAGTCTCCCTTCCTGGAAGCTTTAGTGGAAGCCAATAGTATTTAACTCTTTCAGAGCCCACTCCAATGCTGACCATACCCCTCATGGTGGACCCCTTAGGATTTCCTAAAAGAACATCCTGAATTCCCCTCCCAAGCACTGTGGCAAAGCTTCCTGACTGCCTGAAGGGAAGGACGAGAGCCCTCTCTCACAGCCACTCCTTTGCAAATGCTGTTGAAAATTACCATCCTCCCGCCTCCCCACCCACTTCTGCAAAAGTGCCCTTTGCTCCCGGAAGGCGTCCCCACGAGCCCCACCTCCGGGCAGAGCTGGACGCTCCCTCCTGAGCCCCACCTCGTCGTTTTGTGCGGTTCCTTATTAAAGCATACATCACCTGACACGTCCATCCCCCTCCACGCTCTAGGCTGTGAGCTTCCTGTCAGTGTCTATGCAGAGCCTGACGCTAGAAGCTCTCCTTCTATTGTCCTTTGTGAAGGAAAGAACAAACACGTTAAAGATGAAGGCAGCAGCCACAGCTCAGGCCAGCGCCACAGAGGGCCAAGCTGCGCGGTTCCGCCCACCAGTTTTCCAAAGCCTCCCAGGTGCCTCCACTCGATCCACAAAATACCGGACCTCAGAGAAATCCCCTTCCTGCCGCCCAAAATTGCCCTTTCCCACAGCAGTTATCCCCTAGAGCCCTCAGCAAAGGCAACCTGAGAGTTGAGACTCCCTCTCAACAGACCACAGCAGAAGTAAGGACCTGGGTCCCCAGCTTCCATAATTAGACCCTGGGGATGCTGACGGAGCTCTTAAACTCCTGCCTGCGAGGCCTGATTCTCCCTGGGAGAGGCAAACAGCTTCTCTCTCCAGCAGGGCAGGGCCCCAGCAGGAAAAGCAGGACCAAGTCTGGGGCACAGATCTCACTCTCCCTGATCTCTGCTTCCTCTCTCTCTGCCCCCACCCCATGGCAATGCTCCTGCCAAAGTCCCTTTCTGTAGCCTTGACCTTGTCCCCGTCTGCATCCCTCCCTGCCCTGTGGTGTTACAGGGCTCCCTCCTAGGTCCCCAACCCTCCTCACCCCTGGATGCCCTGTTAGTCCACACAGGAGAGTGTTCTGGAGTAAGTGACCCACAGGCATCCTCCGTGACGGCAGTCCCTCGAGGACAGGCAGCAGGGGCTGGCTGAAGCTCCCAGGTTCCAGCCAGACTGGACAGGTCCCGCTAGTGAACTGCCAATTCAATTCCAGCCAACAAGTATTACCAAGGCCCACTCTGGGCCTGGCCCTGTTTTAGGTCCTGGAGGGACACACACAGCCTGGACCAGCCCCTGAGGGGAGGCAGGCCTGAGAACCCACAATTATAATCTATTAACTATACAGAGAAGATAGTTTGTGACGGAAAGGACAGAAGGAGGGAGGGAAGGGAACAGAGAAGAGGTCAGGGCAGCTAGCCCGCCGATGGCCACACCGTCCCGGGAGCAGGACGCTGTAGGCTGACTTCCAACGGAGGAGCAAGCGAAGGGAGCCAGGGATGCTATCCAGCTTCACTATTCCTGAGCCAAACTGCCATTTTCTCTCACATAATTCACAAACAGTGGGCGCAGGAGACCCCCCAAGGGACAGGGTGGGGGAGGGCCAAGAGCTATGCCACAGCACCGCCCTGGGACACCAACTCCTGATGTCAGGAAAAACCCGAGAACAAAACCCAAACGACTGTGCAAGTGACAAGGAGGAGGAAAAGGGAATAAGGGAAGAAGGGATCCAGGGGCGCAGAATGAGAGTGAGACGTGGGGCCCAGGAAGGAGGAGGCAGGAAGCAAAAAGCGGAGCTGGCTGAGGACGCCTGTGAATGCAAGCTGAGCTAAAGGCATGCGGGTGTCAAGTATCATGCATGCCCAGAAACAGGCCCTAGCCTGGCCCTTCCCACAGGGACACTGCTTACCTGGCCTGCCTGCTCTAGGCACCAGGGTCAGTGACCACAGTGCACTCTTGGTCCAGTGTCGAATTAGTTCCCTATAATGGTAACTGAAGGGGCCCCCACCCTGGACTTTATTCAGGGAGTCACCCCACACACACCTTGGTATAGACCTCAAAACACAGAATTTGGTTACTCATAACCTTTGGTTCCTAACACATTTCTATGTCAATTTATGGCCCTCTTTTATTTTAATTTGTCATGCCAAATGATTTCTGAAAACTTATTTGAAAGTCCAAATCAAATGACTGAAAGTCAAATAATACATTTGTATATTATGGCTGGGGGTTGTACTCAGAAAGTTCTTCAGGGGCTGAGAGAGAACTTCTGGTTTAGGTGCAAAACAAACAGGAACTGAGAGAACGTCTCAGTAAAGCTAAAGGTCGTGGCCTCTTTAACTATGCTGAAAGCCAGAAATCCAAGAGCCATCCCTTTCCAGAAGCCCTGCACCCTCAGGATCCCCATACTAAACACACCTCTCCAGACCAGCAATTGGCGAGCTGTGCCCAGCCAGCCAAATCCAGCCCACCATCTGTTTTGTAAGGCCTGTAAGCTAAGAATGTTTTTTCCATTTTTAAATGGCTGGAAAAAATCAAAAGAAGAATCACATTTTGTGACACATAAAAATTACATGAATTCAAATTTCAGCGTCCATAAATAAAGTTGTATTGGAACGCGACCACAGTCATTCACTTCCATGTTGTTCATGGCTGCTTTCAAACAACAGGGCAGAGTTTAGTGGTTGCGACAGAGATGGGACAACCCAAAAGCCTAAAACACGTATCTAGCCCTTTACAGAAAAGTGTACCGACACCACTCTAGACCAAAGTCCAAAAAGGGGATTTAAGACCCAAGTGTCTGACTGCTTTCTTGTCTCTCCTCCCTCCCCATCTCATTCTTCTTCTTCTTCCTGGGGCCAAGAAGTGGGCGTTGGTTTATTTCCTTTACATAGATCTTCCCCATTTCTGACTCCAGCCTCAGGAGTAAGCCTTAGGAACTGGCATAGGCACCCTCGCGAGGCCAAAGCTTTCTAGTAGGCGTGCCTCCAGTGGGCCACAGGTGTGCAGCAAAGTGGTGTGATGCCCGCAGCCCCGGGGTGCTCGGGGACCTGGAGCACGTGGGCTGGTCACTCCTGGGGAGAGCCTGGCCTACAGCACCCTGGAGGGTTGCCCCCTTAAAGCAGGCCCCCTTAGGCACAAGGACAATGATCTTCCCCCAGCCAGAGAAGGGGGCCCCCACCATCTGCACACGTCCCCCAGGCACCAGCTGCAGAGTGTGCCACTGCCTGTTGTGCACCAGGAGTGTGTCCCACGTGCCCAGGGACCACAGAGTGCCCACCAAGGGGGCAGGGGCGGGGGAAGGAGAGCAGGAGGGAGCTCCTGGCGGGCACAGCATCAGACGGCAGCCCTGAATCTCTCTCTTCATGCGTATGTACAGAAGCCATATAATTTATTGTCCAAACTGGTACACTTTCTTTTTTTAAATCAACTTTAATAAGGTATCATTTATATGCAATAAAAGGCACCTATTTTTAATATACAGTACTATGAGTTTTGACAAATGTATAAGTGGGCGATCTACCAGGGTGGCCACTGCCACCACCTAGATCGAAAACCTTGCCTAAATTTCCTACGTACCCCTTTGCAGTCATCTCCCACGTCACCCCCAGCGCTGCCCCAGACAAGTATTCATCTGCTTTCCATCACTACAAATTTGTTGGGCCTGTTCTAGAATTTCAAATAAATGAAATCAATCATACAACATGCACTTTTTTGTGTCTGGCTTCTTTCACTCAGGATAATGTTTTTGAGATTCGTCCATGTTATATGCATCAACACCAAACTGATGCAGTTTTGTTTTTTGGTTTTGGTTTTTTTTTGAGTGAAAGGAGGTGCTATGAATAGTCATGTCAGGTCAGAAGACATAAATCAGAACCCTTCAGGACTAATCAGGACAATGGTTACTCTATGTATATGGGCTGCTTCTTATCTTTTGCAGCAGCTGAAGTTTTTTTAGTTACATCCGGGCTGGCTGCAGGGTGACTTCTCTAAAAATGCATGTGTATTCTGCTAATTAACGCTTCATCATTATTTCAGTACACTCAAATCCAAGAGATCTGATGGATGTTAAATCCAATGCCTTATCACAAGAAATTTCAACACTGCATTAGTCAATGGAAGGTGAGAAAAAGCTTATAGTCTTTAAATGTAATTTCAACTGCTATAAATTTTTTAGTGGCTATAAAGTTATTTTTAATGTTTTATCACCAGTTTGTACAAATGAATTTTCTTGTCAATGATGATTATCAAGAATTTGAAGAAATAATTAAAAATCTTGATCAGAAGTTTTATGTTTCCATTTCAGTTTAAAATTAGATATAAAAAGAGATGTTAGTGGAAGCCAGCTCATGTTTAACAGTAAAATATTTGAAATAATTTTATTTAGAATTTTATACAAATTCAGTATTACTATTTTCCTTTACTTTGTATCTTACTATAATTTCAAAACATGAAAAAAATGATATGCATTTTCCCACTAAGCCCAAATATGTATCCCCAAGTCCCCTTCAGTTTACCCCAGTGCGTCATACACATTCTCACTTTCTATATGAATGGGAAAGCTTTAGGCAGCTCAGCCCCAGTCTATGGGAGAAGCCTGCTCTCTCGCTGAAGTCTCTCCTGCCCTCTAGTGATAATCTTTGTGACTGGGTCTCCGCAGGAAAACAATAATGTAAGGGGTAATTAAACATATCAGTTTTACATGTGCAAAAAGATCACAGGCATTATGCCTGCTTTGTGTCCTGGCAGGTGCAAGAAGCCTTCATGGGCATCCCCCCTGTTGCTCCATGGGGCCTGGAGAGGCCCAGGCTGTAGCTCCTATTCTGTGATTCCACCATCCCTCTCCACCCTCATCTTCTCCACTACTACAGATGGGCAAAATCTCCACCATCTCCAGCCAGAAGACCACCTTTGCCATCACCTAGAACCACCAGCCACCGAACTCCTTCCCCACCCCCACCAGATGCAAGGACCACAGGAGGGGAGATGGAAGCACCCACCCTGTTCAGCAATCTGATGTCAACAGGCAAGGTCCAGGCCCCAGGTATCCAGGGCATTTGGGGTCCCCTTGGCACATTGTGGGAAATGAGACCAACGCTGCCATACACATTTCCTGTACCTCCACCCCAAGGTAGAGACCCAGGCTTTCATCCCCTAGCAGCAGCAGGTAGCAAGTGGCCGCCAAGAGGGAACACAAATCCGATCAGCTGATAGATGAAGTACCAGTTTCAAGGTATCAATGTGTAGTTACGCAAGTGAAAGTTATATGAAAATTGGAACATATAAAAGTGAGGCTCATTTATGCAGGCAGCAAAAAAAATTGTTGAGGACAGCAAAGTTCTCCTCTGAATGGGAACTATAGACTATTTACTCTTGAGGTAACTTAAATTCTGCTGAGTGCAAATCCAGAAAACTGCAAATTCTACATAGTCTGCTGTAGTATTCAGTTCTAGCCCATCTTCATGTGTATCTGCTACATTTGGAGACCTCTGCAGTCCAGAGGCCCTGGTTCCCTGTCTACGCCCCACTTTTCCAGGTCAAGACCCAGAAATCCATTTGGGGAAGAGCTGTCAGAAGGTTAAGTCATAATGAGGAAGTGACAACTTCATGACTGCTGTGATGAAGGACATCAGAGGAACACAGAATTTCTCTCCCAGCCTTTGCTTCTAAGTGGGACCTTCAGAAGCACACAACCCCTCCCCAGGTGTGCCTGCCAGGAGATTAAGTCCCACACTTGGTGTCTGATTAATCCCTTTTCCCTGGGACTATGTGAGCGGACTTGCCTTGGGCTGCAGACAGTAGCCAGACAGTAATACAAGTGGCACAAGGCAGGTGCAATGGTGTCCAGGTGGACAGGCTCTGGGTCTGTCTCACTTGGATCTATAAAGCAGCTCTCCTGAGGCCCCCAGGCTGCCAGTCTCTGGATCAGTGGGGCCTCCCCTGACCCTGCACAAGACAGCAGTCATTAGCAGATGAGCACCACTGAGTCACTGTGGGACTGAGTTCTAATGATCTCTTGAAGAATCATCCCCTATCACATTGGTCTTTATAAAGATGAATTTTATCATGGGCTCTATATTGGGTAGGACTTTTTTGGTTGCAAGTGATTAAAACGCACACATGTACGCACACAAATCTAATTAGTTCAAGCAAAAAAAAAGGGCCCATGAAACTAAAAAGCCCCAGGGATGGGCAGCTTTAGGCAAAGCATCGTAAGGGGCTCAAATGTTGGCATTTGAGCTATGCCTCTGCTCTGCTTCTCCCTGTTGACTTAAATCTCAGATTTCACAGCTAAGGGAAAATGACTCCCCGCAACTTCAAGCCTTCATCTTCCCAGATACAAGTCCAATGGGAAAAGATCAAGTCTCTTCCCCAAAGCTCTTGTTCAAGTCCTGGAATTTACTCTGATAGATGTCTCTTGAGCCACATGCCATAACCTGAACTAAGCACCGCAGTCAAGTGAACGGAACAGGACACACACCCAACTTGTCCAGGCTGTCTCCCCCCTAAAGTCTGGCCACCAAGGCAGCAGTAAACTCAAGTCCCCAGTCCTGAGTCAAATCAACCTACCCATGACCACTTCCGGGTCTCTCCTGGTTTCGGCTCCTACAGAACTCTTTCTCCTCCCACCTTTCCTTTTCTTCCCTGGGCTGTCCATCCAGAGACCTACCCCACTGAGCCTCTCCAGGTCAGCTGGTTCTCATTATAACCTGCTTCTCTGTGCCCCTCCCCACCCCCAAGGTTAGACCTGAATTTAGGGACTGAGAGACCGTCCCAAAACCCTCAGGTCTTTTAGCACCAGGCAGCCAGAATTCCCAAGAAATGCTAGGAAAGACAGAGCTTCTCTGTACTCAGGTGCCCTGAGTGTGTCCCTGCCAGCCTGTCTGGCACAGGAGACCAGCTGTGGCTCCAGGTGTGGTGTGTGAAGGACTGGGCAGTCAGGGCAGACTAAGAGCAGTTCAGGAAGCAAAACCTCTCATGCAGCTCCCTCCTAGATGGCTCAGACTGTGAGGGGCCTTAAATGCCATGCCAAGGGGCTGAGACTTTAGCCAACAGTGCCAGGAGATGGCGAGTAGTCAAAAGGCTTATTGGATGGATAGATGAACAAACAAGTAACCTGAGCCCAGAGAAGAAAAGTGACTTACATTACACAGCAAACAAGTAGGAGCAGGAAGACCAGACTCCAGGCCTTTTTGTGCCATCCTGGGGTCTGGGCTGCCTCCGCCTCAGCAGGGTGCTTTGGGAACCCCCAAAGATCATCAGCCATGGTTTCACTTCTCAGGTGCTCTAGACCTGGGCTCCTGAGCGCTGAGCAAAAGCGGGAGCCTGGGGATTAGAAACTTGGCCACAGTCAGAGACAACCAGCAACTGGGAAATTTCAGGAAGGCTCAAGCTGGCGCCCAGGGTTGAGGCTGGGGAATTACAGAGAGACTGAGTTCTCTGGGAGCGTGGTAGAGGAGGGGCAGAGGGAAGCAGCCCAAACTCAGCCACATTTTGCTCTGGCTGAGGCCAGCCAGACTCTGAGGACAACCCATGCCTGACAAAGCCCAGAGCTCACCATTCTTTATGAAGGTAAAAATCCCCGAGGAAGCTGTTGGGGGGAGATGGGTGGGAGGAGGTGTCACCTCTGGCCTTCAGAAGCCTTGGCATCGCTGAGTCTGACATTTTGCCCTGGGGAACAGAGCTCCTCTAAGGCTGTCATTAACAGAGGGCAGGGGCTGGGATTAAGGGTGGAGGGGCAGAGCCTTCTGGTCCCTGGTTTAGGGAAACCTGAAACTAATCTAGGGCAGGATTAGTCAAGACTTCAAAGGTGAATAAAGGTCCAGAACTTCCATGCTATCTGGCTCACCACTGTATCCCCAGTCCCTGGAACAGCCTGACAAATAATAGGTGCTCAATAAATACCTGTTGACTGGGGCTTCCCTGGTGGCACAGTGGTTGAGAATCTGCCTGCCAATGCAGGGGACATGGGTTCGAGCCCTGGTCTGGGAAGATCCCACATGCCGCGGAGCAGCTAGGTCCGTGAGCCACAACTACTGAGCCTGCGCGTCTGGAGCCTGTGCCCTGCAACAAGAGAGGCCGCAATAGTGAGAGGCCCGCGCACCGTGATGAAGAGTGGCCCCCGCTTGCCACAACTAGAGAAAGCCCTCGCACAGAAACTAAGACCCAACACAGCCAAAAATAAAAAAATAAATAAATATGAAGTACTATGTATCTGTTAAAAAAAAAAAAAAAAAAAAACCTGTTGACTAAACAAAGGACTCTTGAGAAGGGTCAGGGGAGCAACTTTTCACTCCTTTTTGCTGCCCACAATCCCCTCTCTACTGCACCGGCACCACGTAATAAAAAGCCCAGGCAGGAGTCAGGCCAACAGTGTTTACAGTAGTTGGTGGAGAACTTACTGTCCTCAGAGCAGCAGCCCACCCCAAGGAGAACTTTTCACCCTTAGCTCTGCCAAACATGTTTGATGGATGCAAAAGGTATTAGGCTGTAAATCGGGAAATTTAAGTCTTAGGGACAGCCAGCCTCTAACAGTGACAGATGTGAAAGCGCTTTGAGAACATTTTCACATTTTATGGCCTTATACTATCCCCATTTTATAGCTGTGAAAACTAAGATTGTAGGTAGCACTAGATTACACAGCCGGGGAGTGGCAGCGCAAGCCCTCAGGTGGCTGCGACCGTAAGCACCCCGTCTGCGATACTGCTCCAAACCCAGTCTGGAATCACCTGGGGGTGGTGGCAGGGAGGCGACGGTCTACGTGCGCGGGCGACAGGCCTGGCGGCGCCCCCTGCCGTCCGTCGCTGGGGCTGCCGCTTCTCTGCGCGGCGCTGCCCTCCCTCGGCCGCCTGGACGAGCCTCGGTACCCGCTGCAGGCGGGTCTGAGGTTGAACGCGCTGGGGTGCTGGCGGCTGGGGGCTGCTCGGACCTTGTACGTTTGACGCTACTCTCCGGTCTGGATCGTTCTATCACCTTTCCCCCGAACAGAAAATGGAAGAGCCGGGGTGAGGAAGGAGGAAAGAAAGAAGAGGGAATATGTATAAAATAGATAAGCAACTATCTTATCTAAGGATAGATTGTACAGCGCAGGAATTATAGCCATTATCTTGTAATAACTTTTAACGGAGTATTATCTATAAAAATACTGAATCACTACGCTGTACACCTGAAACGAATACAATATTGTAAAGCAACTATAATTCAATTTAAAAAAGGAAGGAAGGAAGAAAGGAAGGAAGGAAGGAAGGAAGGAAGGAAGGAAAGGAGAGGGAAAGCAAAGGATGAAGGAGAGGAGACATCCAGCCTCCCACCACGGCCCCTCCGCTTACTCTCACTTGGGGTCCTGGGCATAAACTGATGGTCAGGAGAGCCCCATTTCAGGACATAGTTATTTGAACACCCCCAGAGGGCTGTGACCAGCTGTGCCAGGCTCAGGGGCTCCACAAACGAGCAAGACTTAAGCCTGTCCCCTCAAGAAGTCACAGCCCCATGATTGGGGGATGTGGGGAATGGGAGGAGTAGATGAATAGGGTCACCTGCAATCCAGCCTGAAAAGTGCTGTGAGGAAGCAAATCCAGGCACTGGGAGTGCTGAGAAGGAGATGACTGTCTCCAGCTGAGCGGTCAGGGAAAGAGGAGAGCCTGGGGCTGCCACTGCAAGGATCCATCAGGGGCAGGGCTGTTCCAGACCGGGGACGAGCATCTACAAGGACATGAAGACGTGGTCACCACGAGGAACCCCTGCCGCTTCCTCTGGCTGTGGACTCCCCCTTGGAGAGCGCAGCCTCCAGCCCAACCTCGTATTTCCCTGTTTCTGCCCAGCCTGCCCTGGAGCTCCCAGATAACCTCCAGGCTCTGGACCTCTCCCAGGTCCCCCAGTGCACGTCAGCCAGCACCCTCTGGCTCTCTTGACTCCTGGTCCCCTGTTCCCTGATCCCCAAACCCTTAGCCAATGACGCCTGCAGGAGGCTCACTTAGGGGGAAGTTTGACCCCACTATGAGTCACACTCTCCATCTGCCAGGGAACCTTCCTGTCGTCCTCATTCAGCCCAGGATTCTCCCCACTTCTCTGGCCAACAGGCTGCCCTTGTCTTCTCCCTTCGAACCCCCCAAACTTCCTTTGCCAATCTCAGTATTTTCAGGATAGCCTCTGCATCTACTCTACTGAGGCAGGGGTCTTCAGCTGACACTCCCTCAATTTCTCTTTCTTCAAATCTATACCTCTCTCATCTCCCATTCTTTCCTCTTAACTGACTCCCCCTTTCCAGTCTTACCCATCTCCTGTCTGTGCTCCACACAGCTTTCTGATACCTCTCGACAGGTAGATGATAGATAGATAGATAGATAGATAGATAGATAGATAGATAGATAGATAGATGATAAATAGATAGATAAATAGATAGATAAATAATATACAATATATAAACTCGTGTGTGTGTGTGTGTCCTGTTGGTTCTGTTTCTCTGGAGAACCCAGACTAATACATCCTTTCCCTCCACTTCAGCCACAGAGAGGGACATAGCCCAGGCCTCCTTCCGTGGAAATTCAAATAAGTGTGACATCATCATGAAAGTCCCAGTAGTGCTATGGCCCTCTTCTCAGGCATCAGGGGCCCAGCTCGAGCATCACCCTGCTGGCCTGTCCTGCTAATCTTTCCAGGAATAGCCTGGCTCTCGACCCAACACTGAGGAGGTCTCTTGCACTGATGAGACAAGATTACTAGAAAATGGATTTAATTTGAAGAAAATGTTGATAACTGTGACAAACATTCACTGTGCAGATTACATGTCAATGCTAGCAAGTCACGCAAACCTCTACTTCCATCAGATTTAGTCATTCATTCACTCACCCAGCAAATATTTATTGAATTCCTACATGTGCCAGATACTGTTTTAGGCTTTGAGAATGCAGTAGTGAATAGTTACATTCAAGCAGGGAAAGACAGACAAGAAACAAACATAGATATGTAATATGTTACAGGGTGACAAAGAGCTATGAAGAAAAATTAAGCATGGTAAGGGACGGATAGTGTGGAGAGGTGACTGAGGGAGGTGTCTGATTTAGGGAGGATGCCGGAAGAAAGCTTTTCTGTTAAGGTAGCATTTGAACAGCAGCCTGAATGAGGGAGTGAGCCACACAGGTCTCAGAAAAGCTTTCCAAGCTGAGGGAACAGCAAATGCAAAGACCCTGAGGCGTGACGTGCCGGCATCATCAAGGAACAGCAAGGAGGCCAGTGTGGCTGGAATAGAGTGAACAGGGAGAACATAGTAGGAGAAGCAGTGGGAGACCAAGTCACGAAGGGTCTTAGGTTTGTGATAAGAACTTTGGATTTTACTCTGAGAAAGATGAGAAGCCATTGGAGTGTTTGTCCAGGGTTGTTGTGCTAACTCCATAAAACTCATAAGGAGTGGAGAAAAAAGAAAGGGGGAGGCGTGGTTTTACCATCCAGAGCTCCTGTGCCCGCCACTCCTGGGCCACCATGCGCCCCAGAGAGACCTCTGTGACTGCATTTTCAACAGCCATTGCCTTGGCTCCCAATTACATTGTCTCATCCCCAGAGGGGGATAGGTTTTAACCTTAGGGAGAAGCACCTGGGGATGGGAGGGGGTAGTGAGGAAGAAGGACCACCAGGGCCACATGTTGACTACCATCTCTCCTCGTTGATGCTTGTGCTTTCCACATTGCTTCCACTAATCTCTCTTCTTTATAATCTTGACAACTGTCCTGTCAACATGCCACCTTAAAAGTGGTCTTGTAGCAAATGTGCCCATGGAGACAGCCGCCCCCCTGCTCTTGGCCCACCAGAAGTTCATCTGCACCCTGTGCCTTCTCCTTGATTACTGAGTATTGTAGCCTTGGAGCTTGAAGAGGTCCCTTCTTGGGTCAAGGTGCATAGAAGCTTCTCTGCTCTTTCCTCACTTTCTGTTCCCACCATCAACATTCTACAGCTATGGCCAACCGCGTCAGGCCCTAAACACCACTTCATTCCATTGTGAGGTAGAGAGTTGGGAAATAAAGATGTAAGAAAGGAGACCGGGGTTGGGGGGGGGGGAAGTGGGGAGAAATAAATCAAAGAAATGAGGAGCAGAAGCAGGAACTTCATCCCTGGAGAAGTAGCTCCGGAAGCTCTGCATATGGGAGCAGGGGCAGGACTCTGCTTCCCCAAATGTGTCCTATAAAGTCAAGAATGATAGCAGCAGGAACCTCCACTGGAGGGTCCCTGGGGTCAAGTCAGTCTTCTATCCCAGAGAGCTCAGCCATGGGAGAGAATGGAGCCCCAAGCAGGAAAATTCCTCCTGGTGGGAGAAGCACACTGTGTTCTCCTGCCCCAGAGAAATAACATTTCTCCTCCTTGCCCAATTCTTCCCTTCCTGCCTTGGCTGTCAGATACATCCGAGTGCCCCCCCCCCGCCCTCCCTCCATATCACGTGAAGCTATGTATGGTTTCTTAGGAGTGAAGAGTTGCAATGACTCAGCCTGGCCACCTGCATCCATTTTCCAGCTCTTTGGCCTCTGGCGCATCCTTGGGGATGGCCTCCACACCACAGAGCAAGACGTGCCATCTCTGCCTTTGCTGAATACATATCCAAGAGGATTTTTCCACGATTTGTCACTTTCTGAGAGGGCTTACATAAAAAGTGTTTCCAGGGCAAAGCAAAAAAATAATCAATGGAATTTAGAGCAATCCTAGGAAAGGCTTGTCCAGTGGAGAAGAGAAAGTTCCCTGCCCCAGTTGAATCACTGCTCCTGCACAGTCCTGATTCTGCAGGAACCCAAGAGCCCTTGCTCCTATGAGAAGCGCATCCTGGGACCCACACCCCAACCTCTTTCCTCAAGACAGCATGAAAGACCTTAGCTCCCATGCAAAGCTGCCAGGGAAGCAGATAGAAAGTGTCCTCCCGTCTCATTATTCTCCATGTGCCGATAGCGCTGATTAAATTGACTTCAACCCAACCTCTTCTCCGAGCTCCAGTCTCATTTCTCCAACTGCCTACTTGACCCACTTGGATGTCTACTAGACATGCCCAAGTCTGAACTCTGGATTTCCCCCCTCAAACTCCAAAACTTCTCTGCTTGCAGTCTCCATATCTCTGTTAATGGCACCGCTATTCACACAGTTTCTCAAGCCAGAAACATGGGAGTCATACATGGAGTCTTCCTTGCCTACCACATCTGATCTTCCTGTTCGATATCCAAAATGCGTCTCCAGTGTCATGACATCAGAACTCTCAGCTGAAAGACTGCAATAGTTCTTACCTGGTCTCCCCGCTTCCACGGGGCCCTCTCCAATCTACTGTCCTCATAGCAGCTAGAGTAATCTTTTAAAAATATAAATCAGGTCACATCAGCCCTTATCTAAGCCTTTTCCCTTTCTAACTTTTTTACCATGACCAAAAAGCTGTGTATTAATATGTCTCCTGCCTACCTCCCTAGTCTCATTTCATGCCACGTTCTCATTTGCTGTACTTCAGCTATGCTGCTTCCCATTCCTGGAACACATTTTCTTTCCCATCTCAGGGCCTTAGCATACTTTATTTCCTGCTGCCTGCGCATTTTTGTCCCTCCACCATATCCTTCAGATCTCAGCTTAAATGTCACTTCCTCAGAAAGCCTACTCCCAACACCCTTTCTAAATAGGTCTCCCCTCTAATTCCTTGCTGTTCTCTTTTGCTGTCCCATTTATTTCCTATATAACACTTAGCCAGCTAGCGTTAATTATTGTTTACATGTTTATCACCTATCTCCCCCGCTTTTTTCTGTCATCCCCACAGGAATGAGGCCAGGCCCAGAGATGGACAGATCAGTGACTCCGGCTAAGTGGTGCTGAGGGGACAGAGGCAGGGCACAAGGGTCCTTGAGGGAAGAACTTGTTTGACTTGTTTATCACGGTGTTCTCATTGCACAGCACAGAAACTGGCAGAAGCATTAATTGAGTGACTGGACGGATGAGTGGGTGGGTGGGTAGGTGGATGAGGGAATTTCAGCCTTGGGCAAAATCTATAGGAACCATGTCCAAGGAAGAGGCAGTGATTAGACAGCACGGACCCTGCATCTGCAGGAACCTTACAGACCCAAGTTCAGGGATGTAAACAATGTCATTTCGGTAGCTGAATTGAGAAAGGGACTGTGAAAGGTCAGCCTAGAGTGTACTCAGGTAAAACCTGCCTGCATCATGGGAGGGAGAATTAAAATCAAAAGAATGAGGAATAGAGTCTGCTTTTCTCCTTCTTCACCTTTGACAGAGCTGTTTAGATTCCGGTTAATCCTGTTGGTTGATGATTGTCCTGACACAGGATGATCTGTAATATTCTGGGGCGTATTTACATGATAGACTTGACTCTAAAATGTCATCATCCCTCAGTGGTACACTAGGAGATCAGCTCCCTGGGGAAAGGGCTGTTGCACACTGACCCCCAGCAACCGTCACAACCAACAGAAGAGAAACCGATGGAAAGGAGAGAAGACTCCAATAGAGGGTCTAATGGGACGGGAAGCACAGCCCACGCTAAGTGTTACTAGAATGGGCACACAGAAGAAGCATGCAGGGCCAAGGTGAGGAACAAGAGAAGATGGAGAGAGCTCCCTCATTAACCCCAAGCCATGGGTTCCCGCCCAGCTAAAAAAGGCATTTCTGATTGGCATTAGTATTTAAGACAGCCAGTCCAATAGGCAGAGATGACAGAGATGAGAGGTGAAGTAGAATCAAATGAAGCTAGATCATGGTGCCCAGGGTTTCCTGCATCAGTGGCTGGAGAAACGGACAGCAGTTCAAAGGTTGTAAGTGGATGTGGGGCCCCAGGCAGTCTGGGTTCAGGGAAGTATGACCAAGTGAACTAGGAAAAAGGGACCAAGGTAGGAGCCCAGTCTATGGATATCCCAACACAGCGAAGCAGGAAGAGCCCAACCAGAGGCCCAGCCTGGTGCTCCCCACGCCAGGTCTACCAGTGGGAAGATGATTCCAAGCCCGCTGGAGCAGACTGAGGCTGCCATCAGGATTGCCTCAAGCCCTGGCCTGGGCTCAGCCTTGGAAGCGGCCACATCGACGATCGCCGTCGGGAGGGGCTGGAGGGACAAAAGCCGGAGCGGCAAGGTGGATGCCACACTGACAGCATCCCAGAACGCATCAGCATCCCTTCTCACACCAAGAGGGTGGGATGAAAAAAAAATGTCATTGTCAGGAGCTTTGGACGACCAGGAGATACCCAATTTCCTTCCCCTGCGGGGGTCTTTCAGGAGCTAGCTGTCTGGCCTGGCTTGGGGACTCTCCTCTCTAGCCTCAGGGAAAGGTCTCTCCACCAAAGGCCATTTTATGGCTCGCTAGTTTGAGCCAGGACTCAGGAGAAAGAGGCACCTCCTCCCTGCCCTGCCCTGGCCTTCCCTTCATTCTGTCTTAAGAATCAGCCTCCTGGTAAAGTAGACAAGAATAAGGGGCCATCCTTCCCCCAGGAGCCTCACAGCTCTGTGAAAGATCACCTTATCCGGGACCTATGACACACACCTTCTGGTAGCTTCCCCAAGGGTTGCAACTAGCCACACCACTGGTGTTTGCGCCCAGCTCACTCCAAGGTCCGCCAACAAAAGTCTGTCTAATCAACACTGCTCATTCTGGAGCTGCTCCCACGGGGAAACGGCATGGGCAGAGTCTATTTCACAATTGTTGGCTTCGCATCAGGACCAAAGGAACAGGGTGTAGTGGAAAGAGCACTGGGTTGGGAGTTAGGAGTCTGGATTCAGCCCTGCTTCCGACACTCACGGGCGAGCCTCCCTGTCCTGCCTCACTCACAATGGTACAGTGGGTGGAGGAGAAGCTATCTGTGACGTGCGTCTTACTGTAAGCACTTTCCGTGAAGAAGAGGCCCAAGCCAGGGTCGCTCCCCTTCCCCCCATTTACACGTGTGACCCTGATCCCTGGCCATAGATGATTTTATCAAGAGTGAGCCTGTCACTTACCAGGCCCAGTGAACACCTTTCCTCAAGGAATCTGGAACTGGGGAAGCAAGAGAGAGAAAAGGAGGCTCATGTGAACTCAGGAGCAGTGGGGAAATCGTGTTTTCTCGCCACGCAGTCTGGAGAGCAGAGATATCCAACCTGCAGTGAGACCGGAAAATGAGAAAGATATGCAGGAACTGGCAGCCATGAGGGCAAGGAGAGCTGTGTGCACTTTTAGTTCTGGGTTTCAGGGCTCCCTGAAGCCCAGATGTATCTTTTTTTTTAAGGTGGCTTTTAAAAATGGGTCCTGGGACTTCCCTGGTGGTCCAGTGGTTAAGACTCCACGCTTCTACTGCAGGGGGTGAGGGTTCAATCCCTTGTCGGGGAACTAAGATCCCGCATGCCACATGGCACGGCCAAAAAAATTAAATAAATAAAAATTTATTAATTAATTTTTTTTAAAAAAACCACTGAAAAAAAAAAAAAGTTCCCTCCCAGATCCCAAGTTTCCAGACAGCTTCTGAGTCGTGAGTGTTGACAGGGGCTGTCATGGGTCCCGCTCATCATTGCCCTCCGGGAGGCCAGGGCAGGCGCTGGTTCACATCTGCATTTCACCCCCGCCCTGTGCTTTGGCCGCAGAAGATGCTCTGTCAATTTTTGTCAGGTTAAGACGGATGGAATCCAAAGACATCCATTCCTCCGTGAGGGATGCTCCCTGGAGCCAGGCTGGCAGCTGTCCCTCCCTGTGCAAGGTTGTCTTTGGTGCCAGCCTCACGGCCAGTCCCATGGAATCCATGACCTGCCCGAGCCCTTCCGGCCCTGCAGCCCATGACCCTGTGTGAGCCCAGGACTCACCCCCAGTGCAGCTAGCCCACAGCTTCCCAGGTTTTATTTTCATTAACCCAACTGGAAAATTGGACTGCGTTCAGGATTGTGCTGAAAACCAGATGCTGGAGCTGGGCTCCGGTTTCCTAGATAAACACACTGGAATAATATGCATCTACCCATGAAATGCTCTCTGTGGCGGCACGTGGCAGCTCTCCAGAAGAAAGAAAAACAGTGTCAAAGCTCCATTTGAGGCTTCTCACTCCCCCTTCCTGGCCAGAGGCTGGTGAAAATAGCCAAGTTTTTTGTTGGCCCCATTGCCGGCCAGCTCCCTCTCTGCTGGCTCTCCTCACCCTCTCCCCATCTCTGGCCGGGAACATACCAGCTTCTAAAAAGAACGTCAAGCCTTCCCCAGTTCCCCTGTCTGGATGAAGGCCCTTCTTCTGAGCTCCCAACGCACTCTGTGGACCCCCGTCCTCTAGCAATGAGACAGTCCTGTGATTGTGTGGCTCATCTGATTCCTCCAGAACCGCTCAGAAGCTCCTTGACATGAGGGAGGGAGCCTTGTTCTCTCTGGCCCAGGGTTGGTGAAGATAGTTGTTAATGTTGCTGAATGAATGAATCAAAAGAAGTCACACCAGCCACGCGTGAAGGAGGCTTGGGTTCCGGAATGCTCTTGAGGTCTGCTTTTCTCTGCCTGAGTGTTTTCACTCATCCAGTGCTCACTGAGCTTTCACTTTGCAGCAGACCCCATGCCTGGTGTGGCCGTAGCAGGGATAATGGCACATCCCTGCCCTCAAAGAGTCCACCATCTGCTAGAGGAGATGGACCCAAGGCATGTGGTAGCTGCATGAGGTTTTCTTTCCCCCTCGTCCACTTCTTTCCTACAGATAACCCTGCCTCCTCCTATGGGGAAGGCTTGTCTCTAGATAGTCACAGTAGAGTGGTAGAAACTATGTTAGCCCAAAAAACCCAGGCTACAGAAGGCAATCAATATTAGAAAGAGGATGGCTTGTTTTGTGGATGCTTCTCTCTGTTGATTTTTAAAGACATTAAGACCTGAAGACTTCAGGATATAACGCCACAGCTCTGGAATGGAGTTAGGACCCTGGGGGAGGCCAAGGAGTAGAGAAAAGAAACAGGACCATAGGGAGGTGAAGGGAACAAAGGGAACTCCCATTTGCCCATCTAAGGCTACTTCTGTAAGGACCGATGAATGATTTGATGAGAAAATTAAATCTTTTGCTGAATCTCCTGGACTCTACAAGTGTACATGAACCCCTGAGAGTAAGAGGTATTTCTGGCGGTAGACTGTACCCACTCTACACTCCAGCCAGGTGTTACAAGAATAGTCCAAGAGTTACAGAGATACTTCAAATCTGGCATAATTGGGAACGAACAAGGGCCTGTGGGAGCATAAAGAAGGGGGGTGTTGCTTTTTAGGGGAGTCATGCCCTCATTCAGGAATATGTGTGGTCTGACATTTGGGTTCAAGTCCTGCCGTTGTCCTCCTTGTCCCCTCTGGACTTTGGCCCCTCTGGACCTCAACTGCTCAGGTGAGCGGTAAACATCCTATCACACTGTGCACTGGGGAGCAACGTGTGAGGATGAGCACATGGATTTGCAGGACTGCCAGGGGAAGCACAGTCACAAGCCCAGCTGTTGTTGTCAGGGACATTTCCTTTTGACCCACGCACATAACTGCAGTTCTGCTCCAGTCCACACGGTGTTTCTGTGTTCTGAGGACAGTCAGATCCCAAAGAGGCATTCAACCACTGCCCCCTATCCTGGCCCTTGGCCCCTGTCATTAGCCAGGACAGAGGTCAGATCTCCTTCCAGGAGAGTAGGGAGAGCAGAGCAGATTTCTCAGTAACCTCACCATTTGATATAAAAGCAAGCAAATACCAAAAAAAGCTTGATATAGACAATAAAATATAATCAACATAAATGCAAATTAGGTCATTCCCTTTTTTATGTGGAAAGAGAATTAAGTGTTTAAATTAAGAAGACTTAATCTAGTGATCTAGTGGGTAAGACTCCGCACTCCCAATGCAGGAGGCCGGGGGAACTAGATCCCACGTGCATGTCGCAACCAAGAAGCCCGCGTGCCGCAACTAAAGATCCCACAAATTGCAATGGGGATCCTGTGTGCCGCAACTAAGACTCAGTGAAGCCAAAATAAATAAATATATATTTTTTTAAAACGATGTAAAAGGCAAAGGGAAATTCTCCTTTGCCTAAATAAATAAATAAGACTGAAATCAGCACAATTATGGTGGCAGCTGTAAAGACCATTTCTATTTATAAATGACAATGACACCGTTTTTAGTGTATTTCAGACTTCTGTGTGACCGCTCTTCTAGGAATTACAGCATTTGCTTTCATTCTAAATAAATGACCTCTTCTACAGGAGGACTCAGTTGAGAACCAGGAGGCACTGAGACTCCCAGAATCTGGGAAATGGGTGTCCTGTTCTGATAGGGGGAATCAGAGGTACACCAGAGAACCACTAAGCCACTTCCATTTCAGCATCTTCCGATGGCCTGTGTATATCCTTTATCCAATTTTCTAATAGCACTTTTGCCTTTTATATAGGCTTATGTTTGCTATATATATCTTATGAATCTCAATATTTTGTTATATATTGATATATACTGCAAATTCTCCCCCAACTCTACCATTGTTTTTTTTTACTGCCTTCTTGATCCATGTGTGAGTTCACTGTTTGGACCTGTTGACTTTTCTCAAGGAAAGAAACTGTGAGACAAACCCAGAGATGAAAACTCAAAGAGGGAAAACTCAAAGAGGAAGGATCAGAGACTGAGAGGGAGGAGCAGAGGTTCAAAAGGGAGAGCAGAGGCTCGGAAAGGTGGCCAGGAGCTGAGAAGAGGAGAGTCAGAGAAAGATAGGAACTAGAGAGTGGGGGACAGCTCCAGAGTTGCTTTTGTGTTTGTAATCTGTTTATGGTGTCTCAGCTTGCACAAAAGTTTTCAATATTATGTAGTCAAATCTGCCAGCCTCTTCCAGGATTCTAAATTTTTGTCTTACTTAGAATGGTCTTCCCTACCCCAAGATTTAAAAAGTACTCTCATATATTTTGTTCTAAAATGTTTTAATTTTGTTCTTTAGTATTACTTCCACAACTGAATTTTATTTCTGTATATGTGTGGGATAGGGATCTAACTTAATTCTTTTCTAAATGGATATCTAATAATACCACTTATTATATAATTGACCCTATTCCCCTCCCTTTATCCTCTCATCTGAAATATTCATCATATGCTAAACTCACACATATAGATGACTCTGTTTCTGGACTCTCAATTCTGTTCCATTGAATTACTTGTCTATTCCTATGCCAAAACCACAATGTTTTAATCACTGTAGCTTTATAGTATATTTTGATATTTGATAGGGCATATTCTCCACCATTGTTCTTTTTCAAAATGTTCTTGGCTAGGCTTGTGTCTTTTCTCTTCCAGATGAACTCAAGAGTCTGTGGTCAAGTTTCATAAAAAGTTCAGAAAACATCAAATACTCTGTTTCTAAATGTTCCTCCCTTTCCAGTTACTAATGTGTTTTTCCTCCACCCCATCCCCACCTCCTGGAAGCAGTACACATGGTCATCAGCAAGACGCTCCCAAAATTCTAAGAATTAAACTATTAAAATCCTCACATTCTCAATAAAACTAGAAACATGTAAAAAGCTATAATCATAGACTATTCCTGGGATCAGGAGTAGAAAGAGCAAAATCTAATTAAGTAGGTTTAACAAATTATTTTTTAAATAAAAAGAAGGAATCAGTCATAAAGGGTGTTGGTCAATGATGCAAGTACAGTAAAAAAAAAAAAAAAGTATGAGCATAAATGGAAACAGAAACATTACCCAATTTATGACTCGCTACAATACAGTGATGGAGAGGGTGTAGCGTGTGCCACCTGTGCTCCACTTCTATCCCCTTAACACCATCCATTTTGGTGCCCATAAGACCATCTTCTAACTGTCTCACCTGTGCCCTTTGACCTGTGGACTTTCTCTGGCCACCAGGCTGGAAAGTATCCATACACACAGTAGGCTGGATATGTCAGCCAGTTAACTACTCAACTCCACCCTGTGGTCAGAAACATCACTCAACCAATGACTTATGATAGTTGATGGATAAAGAACCTGGATCTCTTGCCCCTGGGGTGGGTTAACAATGAGATGCACATTGTACACTGCTTCTCAGAGTCCCCAGGAAGATTAAGTTCCAGTTGCCCACCACGGTAACTTGTTTGGTCACACACTTGTACTGGCTTCCTTCCCTTCCCCATTTCACTTCCCTACTCTGCTACCACTGATTCTGGGACCACCTCCCAAATAAACTACTTGCACTGAAATCCTTGTTTCAGGGTTTACTTTAGGAGGGACCCAAACAGAGAGGGTCAGCTTCCGAACCCAAGGCCTTAACCTATCCAGCTTCAGTGGCAGTTTTCCCCCCATCCTAGACATGAGGGGAATGACTGGTCAGAACCTGTTGCCGTGAAAACTCGCCATCATAAAACTATCTCCCCTTATTCTGAGTCCAAACTCACCAAGCAACCTTCTGATTATGACCTGGCTTCCAGATGGTTTTTCTATAGAAAAAGAGGGGATACTGACTGAAAGCAGCAAATGCCCAGCCCCCAAAGAGCTTTATTTTCTCATTGCCAATGAACACCTGGAAAGTAGGTGAAACCTACTTTCACCTACAGTGAAACCCTGCTCTGAGTGAGATGGAGCCACCCTCAGTATTGACAAAATTGCATTTCCAAGCCTGCCACGCTGAAAACCAGACTCTGGGCCAAGGTGACTTCCCCAAGTAAAGGCTGCTTTATAAGGAGCCTAATGGAAGCCAATCAGCCTCTCCTGCCAGTACCTGACCTGGCCATACACCTTTTTACAGGCTTTAGTGGCAATATTGCACTCCTATTAAGTGAAGCAATAGATGGAATCACATTTTTTCAAAACTTTCTGCTCACTCCTGGCAGGAAAATCTCTGTGCACCCTCAAGTATTTTAGTTTCCAGGGTGTTCACAATTCCAGGACATCCATTTCCAGTTAGACTTCTCTCTTCTACCTGAGTCATTCTAGACTGCTGGTTATGGGCATGATAATCTTAATTCTGAATGTTCTGGAACATCCCAGATTTCAAATATTCTGAACATTTGCTTTAAAACATTAACATATCCTTGAAATGATAAGATTTCAGTGTCCAACTAACCTCTCCCATATTGCATTAGCACTGGGAAGTAGCCCAAAACAATTTTTGTAAGATGATGTATCCTTGATGTTGATTTCGATCTGCAAATCCTGTTATAGAAGATTCCTGAGCTATTACACACACACAAATCCCTGAGCTGTTTCTAACTCAATCACTCAGGCTCTTATAATTAGCCAAAGTAATCCTTTATTCAGACTAATTTGATATTCCTTTTTATATATTGTTTTGTGTATCCTAAAGAATAAAACCTCTTGAATCGAATCTCCCTTACAACAAAGTGAACGTCTTAAGAAAGAAAGAAGAAATAACAAGAGAAAGACAAGCCATCATTCACAGAACACCAGTGGCCCCGTGGCCCCGTTGAGATGGGGAGATCTGGTGGTTGCTGTGGAGCTGTCCACCAGGCAGGTGCTGACAAGAGTTGAACAGGGGCTGCCCTCCTCAAGAGTTGTGAAAGAGCCCCATCCTCACCCCAGCCATCACACCACCCCCAAAGAAATGTGAAAAACTATTAGAATGTAGGGAAACATAGGCCATGTGCCCCGATTGGAGTAGAGAAGACAATAATTGGTTGGCAGAGTCTTCTGAATCTTCTCCACTCAAATCCAGATATAATATCTGTCCAGGATTCCTTTTCTCTGATTGTAAACATTCAGTGCAGTGGCTGCTGTAGATGCCTCCAGGGGGTCTTGTTGTCCCTACAGTTGCTAATTCTGGCAGACCTAATAGGAAAATAGGACTGGCTGCTGGTGAGGGAGAGGTTGTGGCCCCAATCCCTATCACACACCCTGACGTTACCCTTCCTTCTCCATTTTCCAAATCAAGAATGAGGGCCTGAGGCCCTACCACTTCTCCTTATTTAAAAGGGCTTGGAGGAAAATATTGCCTGCCTTTGAAGTGGTGCGTTGGATGTGTGTGACAGGCTGGCTGGCACTGAACAAGTCCCTCTTCCCCTCTAGGCTTGGTCTCATCATATGTAAAATGGGGAAATGCCAGCGACTCAAAACTCTTTTCTTGTCTCCCTGTCCTTGGCCATCTTCCCTCAGTTACATGCCTCCCTGGCAGGCTATTCACAGCCTTTTTGCAAAGAGTTTATGCCACTCAAGTTCTCCATCACTGACGACTCCTGACATGAGCTCTGGGAGCAGGGGCCTAGTATAGGACCACTATGGGTATTGGATGAGCATGAAAGACTTGGTTCTGGAGTATATGGGGTGGGGGAGGGTGGTAAGTGCAAGGAAACCCCAAATGTTAGGGAACTCCAGAAGCATTGTCTCCTCTTCTTTAAGATAATCCTTTATTTTTTAAAAAATGATACATTTAAGGGACTTCCCTGGTGGCACAGTGGTTAAGATTCTGTGCTCCCAATGCCAGGGGACTGGGTTTGATCCCTGGTCAGGCAACTAGATCCCACATGCATGCTGCAACTAAGAAGTCCACATGCTGCAACTAAGAAGCCCACATGCCACAACAAAGAGTCCGCATGCCGCAACTAAGAAGCCCACATGCTGCAACTAAGAGTTCGCATGTCACAACTAAGGAGCCTGCTTGGCACAACTAAGGAGCCAGCAAGTTGTAACTAAGGATCCTGCCTGCTGCAACTAAGGAGCCGGCAAGCCCCAGCTAAGGAGCCTGTGAGCCGCAACTAAGACCCAGAGCAACCAAATAAATAAATAAATACTTTTTTTAATGATACTTTTTTTTAAATTTTAATATATTTTTTATTGAATTATAGTTGATTTACAATGTTTCATATGTACAGCAAAGTGATTCATTTTATATATATATATATAATATATACTACATATGTATTACATATTCTTTTTCAGATTCTTTTCCATTATAGGTTATTATAAGATATTGAATATAGTCACCTGTGCAATACAGTAGGTCCTTTTTGGTTATCTATTTTATATATAGTAGTATGCATCTGTTAATCCCAAATTCTGAATTTATCCCTCCCCCTCTTTCTTTTTGGTAACCATAAGTTTGTTTTCTTTTTTTTTTTAATTTTAATTTTATTGGAGTATAGTCGATTTACAATGTTGTGTTAGTTTCAGGTGTACAGCAAAGTGATTCAGTTATATATATACATATATTCATTCTTTTTTAGATTATTTTCTCATACAGGTTATCCCAGAATATTAAGTAGAGTTCCATGTGCTATACAGTAGGTGCTTGTTGGTTATCTATCTCATATATCCCGTAAGTTTGTTTTCTATGTCTGCGAGTCTATTTCTGTTTTGTAAATAAGTTCATTTGTATCATTTTTTTAGATTTCACATATACATGATATCACGTGATATTTGTCTTTCTCTGTCTGACTTACTTCACTTAGTATGATAATTTCTAGGACCATCCATGTTGCTTCACTTAGTATGATAATCTCTAGGTCCATCCATGCTGCTGCAAATGGCAGATACATATTTATTATAACAAATTCAAATAATAGTGAAAAGCACAAAGAAATTATTCAAAAACCTTCAAAATCCCTTCACCTCAAAATAATCAAAATAATCATAGCTAACATAAGTAAACATCATTGCAGATACTTCTTTCTATAGATGTACAGACAGAAGGATAGATAGGCAGGTAACTAAGAAGGGAGAGTGGTTGGATGGATGGGTGGATGGATGGATGAATATTAATGAAATAGTCAGTTAAAAAGGGATCACCCTTCACATACTATTTACTAAAAGGTATAAAATGCTGAAGTAAAGCTAATGGAATTACCTACCTTCATTTATCCTCCACAGGAGATATTATTTCTCAAAGATACCTCTAAGGTTAAGAAAACACATTATGAAAAAAATTAAGAGACTTGAATCGCTATGCGTTTTTTTTTTTAACAAGCTTCAGTTTTAGACAATATCAGTTGATTGGCTGCTATCAAAGGTAAGGAAATTAACACCCTTTTGTTTCATTTCATTTCCACCACCCCCCACTTCCCGAATATTATGAGCAATACTGTTTTCTTTTTCTATTTTTGTCTCTTAATATGAGTCATTGTCAGTGCATATGATCAGGATTAAATGGTGCATGTAATGGAGAAATGTGATGACATGGATTTCTATTACAGACAACAAAAAATAACCAAAAAAGAGAAAAATTAATTTTTTATTTGCCTACATCAGTGCAATAATAATTTCAACTATTGATGTGAACCACTGACCTTGTGTGTGCCTAATAACTATGTATCACAAGAGTAATTATATATGATTGTCTTCAAATGTCAGATTTTTAAAATAGTAATAAAATTAAATGAGTGGTCAAACTGGATTACCTCTAAGCCTTTTGCAGCGCTATGACTTTGCCCGGAGGGATCCTCATCTGAGTTCAGAAGAGACTTGCCCTGTCTCAGAGCAGAGCCAGACTTGAAAATAATAACAATCTCTAACATTACTCAGCACTTACTGACTGCCAAGCACAGGGTTATGAACTTCACATAGATTGGCTCATTTACTCTCCCAACATTCCAATGAGGGTCGTGCTATGTTCTTAATTTTAAAAGTGAGGGAACTGAGGCAGAGTGGTTAAGTAATGCTCAAGATCCCACAACTAGTAAGTAGGTGACCCTAGATTCAAATGCTCTTCAGGGTAAATAGCAGAGCTGGAATATGAAAACTCCCCCAATCTCAGTAACTCACTAGCTGTGTGGCCTTGGGCTAATCACTCATCCTCTCTGGGCTATAGTGTCTCCTATAAACCAGGGACTAATAAGGACTTCCCTGCCTGTCACCCAGGGCTTCACTGGGGATCAAGTGAGCAGTGCCTGGAAAACAGCTTCCTAAAGCAGCATTACCACCTTCCTCCCTGCCAGAACTCAGCGTGGCACGCAGCCGGCGGCCTTGGTCAGGACTCAGGCAGGAATCAGCCTCTGCTGATGAGAAAAACATTACCCCGAGGCCACAAAAACAAAACAGTCCTCCTGCCAGAAGACAGTTACATGGGGTAGGCAAGGAGTTCCGATGGCCGTGAACACTTCACAAAGTTCATGTTCAGGGTGAATTCCAGCAGGACACTCTTTGTTCATTGGGTTCATTGTCAAACTACTATTTGACAGGAGAAGGCATTGCATGGAAAGAATGTCAAGAGGGCGCCTGGCTATTGTCTCCACTCCCTTAGGCCAGATCTTTTTCCTCAGGTCCTGAGCATTCATCCTGCCCTGGAGCAGACACGCTTGTCCTGGCCGAGCCATCAACCTGCCTCTCCAGATGTGATGCCTAAAAGGTGAGGGCCAGAGGTAGGCCATTTCAAAACCTCAGTCCTCATGAAGAAAGAGGCCACCAGGCCGGCCTTCTGAGCTGCAGAGGCCCTGGGAGGCAGGAGAGCTGACTTCTGGCCCTGACTCAAAACCATGACCTTGGGCAAGTCCCTTCTCCCCTCAGGGGTTTTGTTTTTCTATCCATAATACAAGGATGCACTCCCGGGACCCTTCTAACTCTGCCCTCTCGTGCTGGCTATTTTGGGGAGAGGTGCAGCATGGATATGACTGGCTGTGATTTATCTGGGAGATTTCCAGAGAGAGGAATTAAGCAAGAATCTGGAGACCAAAAAAACACTCAAATTTTGCATCCTTAATCTAAAACTAGTTTTATCTCTGAAACATACTATTTGTTGTAGCCAATTTGCATTACTGTACACAAAACTTTTAGCATCTGTCTTTCATACTGGAAAGACCCACATGATATAAGTAAGCTGTATCCTGAGTTTTCAGAACGATAAAGCACAATTTTTCATATTAAGAAGATAATTTTGATAAGCAAGAATCTGGAGACCACAGACTATGATAAACTGCAGTTTAAGAACTCTGGCTGACACTGTAAAGTCATAAAGCCACAGCAGTTGGTCTGTAGGGCAGAGGAGAAGATAGTACTGCTGAGGAGCATCTGGGGACAAGGGTCTTTAACAAAGGGTCACTGGTACCCTGGATTATATATTATATGCAAAGCACAAGGAGAGAGGGAGGGAAAGAGAAGCTACAGAATCTTCCAAGATGAATGAGACATAAGCCCTCATAGGGCTTATAATGAAGGTAAGAGACAGCTGTGGACTGAGCCAAGAGAGGAATGAGGGGGTGTGGAGCCCCTCTTAGATCCTGTGCTAGGTGCGGCATCATCGAAGGTAAGGGTCCTCCCTGGTGCTGGGGTGGGAAAGCTGGCTAGGCAGAGGGTTACTCTTAAATACCATCCCAGAGCCTTGGAAAAAAATATAGCGCTCAAAGGGCCTGGAAAGCAGATGGCACTTCAGTTTCACACCTCTCAGCCAGGCCTCGTATCTCTAAAGGACTTCTGCTTCTCAGTGTGCAAAAAGCAGGAGCCACAGCTCCCTTTGCAACTGCCCACCCCCAGCACCCAGGGCCTCATACCTTTCAGAAGAAGCCAAGATTCCCAAACCCGTTTCCAGATCCGTCACTTACCTCATCAGCCACAGGGCTTCTCTCTGAGAGCTGGGTCAGGATCCCACCTCCGAAGGAGCCTGCAGGAGCAGAAGAGAGCCAGGATTCTCCCACCAGATCATCAGGAGCACAAGCTGTTTCTGCCTTGCTGGCTTCCTGTGCTCTGCTGCAGGTCAGGTCTAACCTGTAGCCCAGACAGACAGACAAAGGAGCTGCTCATCTGGAGCTCAGCCCTGGAACGATGGCTACAGTGCTGTGGGACCACCTGTGCAGGCCTCCCTCCTGCACAAACCTGAAAGGCCTCTGTGACCCAGGACTTTGTAAAGGTGGCAAAAGGATCATTTGAAAGACCCAAATCCATCCTATGTGATCAAACATATATTGCTGTTTACTAATTTTATATATATATATATATATATACACACACACACATATATATAAAACATAACTTGCATTACATAATGTAATATATATTACATTATTATACAATAACAATTGCAATTATATAATAGTTATATAAAATTACATTATATATAATAATATATATAGTGTGTATATATATATATATATATATATATATATATACACACAGTGACTGTGACTAAGTGTGACTATAGTGTCATGGCCACAGTGGGGGCCTAGGATGAACTGCCAAACCCTCCTCTCCAGTCCTGGCTCCAGGTAGAGTTTCTGTGATGGTCTGATTTCATCTTCCTTGCCATGACCCGACCGTGTCTCGCCTGCTCACTCACTTCCTCAACTTGTCAATTCACATCCCACACAGACCCACATGAAACCTCATTAGAACGGTCATTTTTTAAAATATTTATTTATTTATTTATTTGGCTGCGCCGGGTCTTAGTTGCAGCATGTGGGATCTTTAGTTGTGGCATGCGAACTCTTAGCTGCGGCATGCCTATGGGATCTAGTTCCCTGACCAGGGATCGAACCCAGCCCCTCCGGCATTGGGAGCATGGAATCTTAACCACTGGACCACCAGGGAAGTCCCTAGAACAGTCATTTCCTTCTATCAGATCCCATTTACTAACTGATGATAATTCCCCAAATCTCCTTTTTTAATTTTAATTTTTAATTTTTTTATGTTTTATTGATTGATCGAGTAAAAGAAACCATATCCTTATGACTCCAAAACCCAAGTCTCTTCCCCTTCACCATGTTGTGAAATATGATTCTTGTAGATGGCTTAAAAAGACCCAGAGGATATATACCATTTAGGATAGATTTCCCTCTCAAAATGTAAGCATTAAAAAGACACTCTTCTTGGATGTACAGAGTGGACATCAGTTATTTAGCAAATCCTCTTGTGCAGATGTGCCCTCGCTGGTGCAGGTACATGGGGCTGTGTGTTGGGCTTAGAAAAGGCTGTGGGCACTGAAGATGTAAAGACTCAGCTCATGGACCCCACCTTGCCCCTGAGCCCTGGAGGCACTCAACCGCCCTTTCCCCAACAATGGAAACACCCCTGCCCCACTTTGCACAGTCCCTGGGTCCCTGAAGACTCTGGAGGGTTGAACAGTGGAGAGGAGCATCTGTTTCTTTACAGACAGAGGTGTCCAGGAGGGCAGGGTTACCTAGGCCAGCAGGGAGCTGCGGAGGAAGGGAGAACCACAGACTTTGAGGACTGATCCCCAGATGCCAGTGTTGCTGGTAGGGTAGCCTGTCTCCAAAGATGGCCCCATCCATTCCTTCCTTGCCTCTTGGATGTGGATGCTGGCCACCACAACAGGGAGTGGGGGAATCTGATTTCCCTCTCCTTAATCTTAGCTGGCCTTAGTGATTTTCCTGACCAAGACAATGCAGTGTGAGTGATATTCTGAGATTAGCTTGTAAAAAGCCTGCAGCTTCCACCTGGGACTCTTGGAATGCTTGCTCTGTGGGAAGCCTGCCATCATGCACGAGCCCTCCATATTGTGGGAAGGGAATGAACATTTAAGGAACCTACTGCGTGCTGGGTCAGAGCATGGAGTGAACAAGAGGGACAAGGAGCCCTGTTCACATGTTTCTAGGTTGTAACCCCCTGGAGAACAAGCATAACTGTAGCATAAGAGCTCGGTCTTATTTTTGTCTTGTATTGTCCCTCCAGTGACTAGACTAAACCCAGTAGTTCCCAAATGTTCAAATCTTTATTTTTAATTGTGGTAAAAAAACACATAACAAAAAATGTACTGTCTTAAAGCAGAAACTAACACACCATTGTAAAGCAACTATACTCCAATAAAGATGTTAAAAAAAAAAAGTACTGTCTTAACCATTTTCTCAGTGTATAGTTCAGTAACGTGCAGCACATTCGCAATGTTGTTCCCATCTCTCCTTTCGCAATTGCCTAAAATTCAGTCTTAAAGTGACAGAGTTCTCATTTGCTGTGACTAGATTGTTCCAGGGATTTGACTCCTATTTGCTCCTGCACAGATCTTCACCTCAAATGCCCTCTGCCAATTGCCATTACGAGTTATCTGCACATTTTGTTGACTTGGTGGATAAAAGCAGGTCAGTTCTCTGCAGCCAAGAGCCTTAGTCGGGCTGTGGCATGGTCTCTCTTCCAGGGGACCTGGTCTCACAAAGGAGCCAGATCTACATGTGCTTAGAACACAACCTGAGCTGGGTCCTCCATATCAGATGCGGGGACCAGAGGACTGTGCCTTTGAAAGTGGAAGGTGCCTGCCCGTGTGGCCCCTGCTTTGACTTTTGGAGGAAGCAAGTTATGCAATGTCAGTTTCTTCATCTGTAAAATGGGAATAATATCCACATTATACATTATTTCAAAGCTTGAAAAATATGATGATGTACATGAACTATTTTACTTTGAAGTCAGACATAGCAAGTGCTTAATAAGTGGAAGAACAGTATTTGTTGTTGTTATTATTATCATTGGACCCCAAATTTTCCCAAGCCCTGCAAGGCTATAAGCACAAGTGAAGATGCTTTAACAGCAATAGGTCCAATTTCACCAGCTTATTGCTCCCCATCAACAACTTAGGTCCTCACTCCTATGGAAGGTGTCACCCATCTCTAGGGTATCCACTACTCTACAGGGTTCTACGGGTGTGCTGGAATTTTTGCAGGGTCACACTAGCTCTCTCTCTGCGTGTCACACTCAGCAAAGTTGTCCTAAAGTAATGTGGGTGGTGCACCAATGTTTTACATTCTTGGTAAAATGGTTTCAGTGTTTATCACAAGACAGGCTTGAGTCTCTTGGGACTGAGTCAAGAGCTATTTCTAAGGGATAAGACACCAAGCTGTGTTCACATTTCCTGCCCCCTCCTCCCCTGCACTGAGTGCTGTCCAAAGAGGTCGCTCAGCAATGATGTGTAAAGGCACCTGGTGGCCAAATCCGTCCCAGAGCAAGAGACATGGCCTAGGCTAAGCTGAGATCTATCATCTTTATTGTACTCAGCTTTGACATCCCCAAAACAATCTCCCCAGCACCTGCCCTGTAGTAGTTATTTATTGCTGCATAATGAGTTCTTCCAAATTTAGTAGCTTAAGACAACAAGCATGTATTATGGAGTCAGGAATTCAGGAGCGGCTTAGCAAGGTGGTTCTAGCAAAGAGTGCCTTGTGAGGTTGTAGTCAAGGTATCAGCCAGGGCCACAGTCACCTGAGACTTGATTGGAGCATCCACTTTCAAGCTCACTCACAGGGCTACTGGCAGGAAGGAGGCTTTAGTTCCTTGTCACAGGTCTCTCCATAGCATATCATGACAGGGCTTCACCCGGAGTGAATTATCAAGAGAGTGACCAAGACATAAACTGCAATCTTTTATAACCTAATCTGAGAAGTGACATACCACTACTTCTGCCATATTCTGTTGACCTCACAGACCTACACTGGTACCAGGTGGGAGGGGACTATACAAGGGTGTGATACCAGAAGGTAAGGATCACCAGGGCCATCTTGGAAGCTACCACGCACCCTCTGCCCTCTCCCACTCCAGCCTCTGCAATTTTGCCTGAGGAGTGCCCACCTTTCTTCATGGTCCAAGAGGGGACTTTGGGGGCCCCGAGGATGGAGCTAAGCAATGACAAGGTAACACTGGGACCCAAGGATATGTGTGCAAAGGACAAGAACTAGGAAAAGAAAGAGCAGGACCGAGAAGGACAAAAGTAAATCAGAGGGAACAGGGTCTTGGGGGAAAAAAAACAGGTCTTCCAATACTGTGAGAGAGTAAAACTTGGGAATGTGCAGGGGACCTGGATCCTCCATGAAGCAAAAATAAGTGATTCATAATAACACAGGTTTATTTCCCTCTCATGCTACCTGTCCAAGGCTGGGGGCTCTGCTCTACATCTCCTCCTTGGGAACCCAGGCTGATAGATCAGCCATCGTCTTGAACATTGCCCAAACTGTTGACAGAAAGAGAGCTCCAGAGGGTCTGGTATTGGCAACAAGATGCTCTGGCCTAGAAGTGATGCACACCCCTTCCATTCCCAACCCATAGGCTTCAAGTGGTCACTTTGGCTCCAGCCACAAGGGTGCCTGGAAGTACAATCTTATCATGTGCCTGGAAGAGAGAACAACTGGAAATATTTAGAAAACAGCACTAATATTCCTTAAAGTCTAAGAGAGGACCAAACTTTTCAGCAAAAGGCAAGGAAGGGGTTAGGGCTGGATCTTGGGGCCTAAGCTGGAGTATAGCAAAATGAGGCTTTTCCATGACTGTGCTCTAAAAGGCTCTCTGCTGGTTACTCCATCACCCTGGGTCCAGTTTATCCTTTGCTACCTCAAAGGAGCAAACATCTCTCAAGTCCTCTGTGTCAGGCCTAGGTCATTCTCTGACCCTTCCCTTATACTGTACGCCTCCTCGCCCAACCGTTTGATTCAGGGGGAGGATGCCTGGACACCAGGTCACGCACACCCCCAATTTCATGCTCCAAAGCATGGCCAGACTGTTGAAATCCCTGGGGACAGCCCCCAACCCACTTCCCAGAGATGAGTATACCTCTGCCCCTAGCCTGACCTCCTGCCCATGGTTCTTGGTAGACAGATACAGGCCAAGCGCCCATCAGACCTGAGAGGTCCCTGGAGAAGTAAGGTCCTTGCCTGCTGAGGCCCCAGTTCTCTCCCTTTTGACTAGTTCAACTACTGGGAATGTCAAATTCTCACCCACACTAGCCAACCCAGCCCACCTAACCTAGGCAAAGGTCCCACCTCCCCAGCAGGCCTTTCACAAAGACACCTGGATGTGGATGGGCACAACACATGGTAACACTCTGGCTTCTCTCCACACTACCTCCTTGCAGCTTTGTTGACATTCTCTCCTTCAAGAACAGCCTATGTTAGAGCTGGCTTAGTTATTGTCAAGGTCTAAGTACTCCATTCACTCACTCACAGATTAGGAAATATCCGTGGTTCATCAGTAGGACTAATGCTACCTGACTCCAATCTCTTACCACCCACCCCTAAGCATCCCTAACAAACATACATCACAGTGAAATCAGTGTGTTTGCCATGCACCTCTAGCTTCCCCTTCCACCAGATTGCCTCCCAGCCCTCTCAGTGGAGAAATTCTGGAGCCAACGGTGACCCTAAAGCCTGAGGCATTCAGAGATCAACTCTCCAGGAGGGGCATATCCATGGAAATTCAGGACATTTGTCACATGAACTTTGACATTAAATTTCACTCTTAGGGGCCAATCTCATCGCTCGGTTCTTTATTGAAAACAGTTACAGTGGTAACACTCCAGGGGGAGGCAGACAGCCTCTGAATGGGGCAGCCAGGAACTCCTCATGGATCAGGTGGTATTTAACTTGGGCCTTGACAATTGGGAAGTTTCTCAGCAAATGATGATGAGATGGGACGAGGTCAGTTTAAGGGAACAGCATGAACAAAAGCAAGGAGGTGGAAATTTGGCTGATTAATAGAGTATGTACAATGGAGCAGTGGAGATAAGGCTGGAAAGACAGCTTGAAAACTGGCTGTAGAGAGCTTTGAAATGTCAGCTAAGGAGTTACCTTGATTTCACAGGAGAGATAATAATCAGAATAATGAAGAACTTAACTAACATCTATAGAATGTATACTAGGTCAGGCATCAGGCCAAATACTTTATATGCATTATTATCTCACAACAACCTAACAAGTTGTTGTTTTCCTATTTTAAAGATGAGGAATGTTGTCACAGAGAGGTTAAGTTACTGGTCCACGGTATGTAAGTGACACTCCCAGGGTTCAAACCCAAATCTGCCTGACTCTTTCACCACTAGGTGAGATTAAATAGTGAGCAAAAACATACTTAACAGAAGTGCCTCCCATGGCCTTGGCCTTAAATGGCCTCAGGGGAGATTGGCAAGGAAAGCGTCAGCCTGAGCCAGATGGTTCACGGAATAGCTCAGACCTCACCATCTGCTGTCATTCACAGCTGACAGCTGAACAGAAAGCCTGAACAGACAAGTTGTCTCAGGTGGCAGGAAAGGACGCGAAAGCAGCATAGGGGGCAGAGGGTGTAGAGGTGTAAGTCATAGATACCTCTTGGGCCCCAGATGTCTCTGGGGACACCAGTTCATGTTGGACAAAGGTCCAGATGAAATGTGACCCTTCTGCACTCTGGGACTCCCAGAGCTGCCCTGCCAGACCACAGCAGGCCTTCTCAGAGGTGTCCTTTGGCAGAAATGCAATTCGTGTTTCCCCTGTGAGGGCAGAGTCCACGTTCTGGATCTATTCTGGCACTGTCTTTCTTCAGAGACAACCTGTTCTGTTCACTGAAGCATCCACTTCTAACCAGTTGCTCTGGAGAACTTCCGGGGGCTTCAAGACACCCACGAACACTGAACCTGTGGAAGTAAGCCCTGTTCTCCATGCCTCTGGCTACAGGAAACCATAAGGACACTTATGGTGGCCAGAGGGCAGGTGAGGGCAGCAGAGAGCTGGAAACAGAAGCCCAGGAGAGAGCTAGTGACTGCAGCTGGGGGCGCTCCTGCAGGAAGTGGGAGGGGCACACCGAGAACCTCCAACTGCCAAGGAAGTCCCCTCCCCTGGGTTCACCCGGAGGCCAGCTCAAGTTGGAGCATAGATGCTAAGGGAGCGCACTGGGAAGTCCGACCTAAGGAGAAGCAGAGAGATGCCAGAGACAATAGCACCGAGAGTCCAGAAGAGGGCGGGGAACATGCTGGAGGTCACCAGGGGTCCTGGAAAAGCTCTGAGCATGGGCCAGCCTTGTTCTCCCCAAGCCAGGAGAGCAGAGAGGCATAAAAGCAAAGAAAAGCTGCCCAGTTCGTTTTATGAGGTCATCATAACCCTGACAACAAAACCTGTCAAGAACAGTATAAACACAAGAAGAAACAACAGACAGTCTCACTTTCGAATATGGACAGAAAAATTTTGAGAAAAACTTTAACGAATTGGATCAAAGCACATTAAAACAAAGATCCGTGATACTCAAGCAGGGTTTATTCTAGCGATGTAAGGATGGTTTGACATCAGGAAATGTATTTAAATTATACAGTTCATCAATAAGAAAAATAAATCATCCAAATCTAGATTCTGAAAAGCATTTGTTAAAATTCCACATCCATTTCTGTTGGTTCTTTTTTTCTTTTTTAACAGTTAAAATTTTAGGAAGAGTAAGATCACCTCTTTTTTTTTTATTTATTTTTTTCTTTCTTGACTGTGCCAAGAGGCATGTGGGATCTGGTTCCCCAACCAGGGATGAAACCCGCGCCCCTGCATTGGGAGCACGGAGTCTTAGCCACCGCACCGCCAGGGACATCCCCCGATAATCTGTTACCATAATGAAGACCAGCAATATCTTACTGAAAATTGAAATACTATAGACTATTCCATTAAAATCAGTAACCAGAAAAGGATGTTCAGTCTCACCATTATTCTTTAGTATTGTTCTAGAAGTTAAGGTCAATGAAATAAAGGAAAACATAAAAGAGAAACAAGAGGTGCTAAGACAAAATTATCATTATTTATCAAATCTATACCTTAGTTATCAATGCTATATGTTAAAATTCCAAGATAATGTCCAGAAAAAAAAATAGCAGTCAAGAAGAGCTTAAAAAATCACTCAGAATAAAAGAAAAGTGAATTAAAACAATGGGCAATGTAAGTTTTCTTAACCCCCTAGAATGATAGCTATCAAAACATTTGAAAACATGTCATTGGGCTTCCCTGGTGGCGCAGTGGTTGAGAATCCGCCTGCCAATGCAGGGGACACGGGTTCGAGCCCTGGTCTGGGAAGATCCCACATGCCGCAGAGCAACTAAGCCCGTGCGCCACGACTAGTTAGCCTGGGATCTAGAGCCCGCGAGCCACAACTGCTGAAGCCCACGCGCCTAGAGCCCATGCTCCTCAACGAGAGAGGCCACCGCAGTGAGAGGCCCACGCACCGCAACGAAGAGTAGCCCCTGCTCATCACAGCTGGAGAGAGCCCGCGCGCAGCAGCGAAGACCCAACGTGGCCAGAAAGAAAGAAAGAAAACATATCATTGATAAGGGTGTGAGTAAACAGACACTCTCATACATTGCTGATGGTACTGTATCTTGGTACAGCCTCTATGGAGAGCAATTTGTCAATAGTTAAAAATTATAAATGTACATGCCTTTTAATCCAAAAATTACTCTTCTAGGAATTTATCCTATGGGTATCCTTGTATATATGTACAATGTTATTCTTTTTTATTTGTTGTTATTATACGAAAATGGAAACAACTATGTATCAATGCTCAATAAACAATTATAGTGTCCATTCAATGGCATACTGTGCAGCTTAAAAAAGAACAAAGAAGCTTTTAATATATTGAAATGGAATGAACTCTGAGATAAAATGTTAAGTGAAAAAGCAAAGTACATAAGACTGTGCTAGTTTGCTATCGTTCGTACATGTATTTTTTAAATAGGAAAAATTATACTTACATACTTACTAGTTTATGCATAAAATATGGATGCATATAAAGATATGTATAAATACACAAGAAACTAGTAACGTTTGTTGCATCTGTATACCCTTTGGTATGATTCGATTTTTAACCCAAGTAAATATATTACTTGTAATAAATACATTTAATTTTAGAAGAGCTGGGGAAAATGTTTATAAGAAGGGTATTGGAAATTCTTTGTTTTGTCAGATATGAAATATATTTTTAAACTACTATTATTTTAAACACTTTTTTTTCGCAGATATTCATTTTTAATTTGTATTTATTTATTTATTTATTTTTGGCTGTGTTGGGTCTTCGTTTCTGTGTGAGGACTTTCTCCAGTTGCAGCAAGCGGGAGCCACTCTTCATCGCGGTGCACGGGCCTCTCACTATCGTGGCCTCTCTTGTTGTGGAGCACAGGCTCCAGACGCACAGGCTCAGTAGTTGTGGCTCACGGGCCTAGTTGCTCCGCGGCATGTGGGATCTTCCCAGACCAGGGCTCGAACCCATGTCCCCTGCACTGGCAGGCAGATTCTCAACCACTGCGCCACCAGGGAAGCCCTAAACTACTATTATTTTAAACATCACAAAACTATAAAACTGACAAGAGTAATGACAAACATTTAAATTAGTAACTTAAGCTATGATAAAGAAACATTGGAAATTAATAAGGAAATGCCAAATTATTCAACAAATGGCATTGGAAAAAATAACTCTTTGGCAAAAAAAAAAATCATATTCTCACCTGACACCAAATAAATTCCAGATTGTTTAAAATTTTAAATGTGCAAAATAAAACTATATAGAAACTAGGTTGAAATATTTGAGTAGTTAAATGATCTCCAGATATTGATGGATTTTCAGTTTCAAATGTTAAGTCAACCCCTCATTCCTGGGATAAGCCCCACTAGGTCATGCTATATTATCTTTTTCATATACTGTTGGTTTCAGTTTGCTGGAATATTAAGAACTTTTTAATCTGTTCAGAAGCGATATTGATCTTTAGTTTTCTTGTAGTATCTTTGTCTGGTTTTGGTATCAGGATAGTGCCAACCTCCTAAAATGAGTCAGCTAGTGCTCCTCTTCTATTTTTTAAATGAGTTTCATAGAATTAGTATCATTTCATTCTAAATTTATGGTAGAATTTACTCATTAAGCATAAAGTTGTTCATAATATTTTCTTACTGTTTTTTAATATCTACATGATCTATAATGATGTCTCCTCTTTCATTTCTGATGCTGGCAATTTGTATCTCAGTCTGGTTAGAGGTTTATCAATTTTATTGATCTTTTCAAAGAACAAACTTTCAGTTTTATTGACTTTCTTTTATTTTTCTGTGTTCTATGTCATTGGGTTCCACTCAATGATTTACTTTCATCTACTTATTTCGTGTTCAATTTGCTCTTCTTTTTCTGCTGGTGAAACCTTAGATCATTGATTTTCAGACCTTTAGACTTTTCTAATAACATTTTTTTCTAATAACATTTAAAGCTAAAATTTATCTGAAAACACTGCTTTAGCTACCTACCACCAATTTTGACTTGTTGTGTTTTTATTATCATTCAGTTCAAAATAGCTTATAATTTCCCTTCTTTGACATGAGGGTTATTTAGAAGAGTATCATTTAATTTCCAAATATTTGTGAATTTTCCAGTTATCTTTTTGTTATTGATTTCTAAGTTAATTCATTTTTAGTCAGAGAATGTACTCTATGTGATTTTAACTCTTTTAAATTTATTGAGACATTTTATGACCCATTATGTGTTCCACCTTTGTGAATGTTCCACATGCACTTGAAAGAAATGTGTGTTCTGTTGCTCTTGGGCATTAAATGTTCTGTAAATGTCAATTAGGTCAAGTTGGTAGATGGTACTCAAGCCTTTATTCGTACTGATTATCTGTGTTCTACCAATTACTGAGAATGGAATGTTGATGTCTCCATCTATAATTGTGGATTTGTCCATTTCTCTGTTCACTTTTGTCTTTTTTTTCCCCCATATATTTTGAAGCTCCAATTGAGTGTATTCACATTTAGAATTCTTGATGAATTGACCCTTTTATCATTAGGAAATGTCTCACATTATCCTTGGTAATATTTCTTGTCCTGAAGTCTACTCTGTTTTATATTAACATAGCCTCTCCAGTGTTCTTACAAGTGTTTACAAGGTATATCTTTTTCTATCCTTTTAATTTTAACCCATCCATGCCTTTATATTTAAGGTGAGTTTCTGTAGACAGCAAAAAGTTGGGTCTCTGTTTTTAACTGGAATGTCTGGAACATTTGTGCTTAATGTAATTATCTGTACAGTTGGATTTAAATGTATCATCTTATTTGTTTTCTACTTATCCCATTTGTTTTTTGTTATTTCTTTATTTTTTTTTCCTTTTACTGACTTCTTTTGGATTACTTGATTGTTTTTTCAGTATGCCATTTTATCGCTACTTATTTGTAGTTTTTGGCTACACTTATTTGGAAGTACTTTCTTTTTGCCTCTTGTTCTGTTTTTAGTGATTGCTTCACATTTTATATACACATATTTATCCTATCACAGTCTACCTTCAAATAATATGCCACTTTATGTATAACATAGACCTTATAACAATATGCTTCTATTTCCCCATCCCATCCCTTGTGCTATTGTGGTCATACATTCTACTTCTATCTATGTTACAAGCACTATGAAACATTGTTATGATTTTTAAACTGTGAATTATCTTGTAATAAAATTTTTAAATGAGAGGAAATTCTTTTGTAAATACTCACATGTTTACCATTTCTTCCACTCTGCTTTCATTCATGTAGCTCCAAGTTTCCACATGGGTCATATTTCTTTAGCCTTAAGAACTTCCTTTAACATTTTTGCAGTACAGGTGATAGTCACAGATTCTCTCAGCTTTTATTTATATGAAAAAGTATTTATTTTACCTTCATTTTTAACGGATATTCTTCCTGAATAGAGAATTCTAGGTTGTCAGAGTTTTCTTTTAGTATTTTAAAGATGTTGTTAGAAACGATGGCTTGTTTTTGTAATCATTCTTGTCTTTGTTCCCCTGTATGTAACGTATCTCTGAGTTTCTCCGGCTGAGTTTAAGTTTTGGAGGGTTTTTTTGTTTTGTTTAGTTTTGTCTTGCTTGTCATTAGCTTTCAGCAATTTGATTATGTTATGCTTTGGTGTGGTTGGCTTTTTATTTTTCCTGCCTGGGATTTGTTGTACCTCTTGGGTCTGTGGATTTATAGTTTTTATTAAATATGAAAACTTTTCCTGCCATTATTTCTTTGCCCCACCCCACCCCAAATTTAGGACTCCAATTATAATACACATATTATACCACCTGTTATTGTTCCATAGGTTATAGAGCCTCTGATCATCTTTTTAGGCCTTTTCCCCCTCTCCTCTGTATTACAGTTTGGATAGTTTCTATTGCTTCTTCTAATTGAGTCTTCATTTCTAAAATGATTTTGTCTGTTATTTCTAATTCTTTAGTTCTGTTATATGATTTCTAAGTTTTTTAAATTCTGACTTATGTTGTTCTTTAATCTCTTGTTTTGAAACAGAATGTTGTATTTTGATCTCCTTTTTTTTTAAAATTTATTTATTTTTATTTTTGCCTGTGTAGGGTCTTCGGTGCTGTGCACGGGCTTCCTCTAGTTGTGGCGAGCGGGGGCTACTCTTCGTTGCAGTGTGCGGGCTTCTCATTGCAGTGGCTTCTCTTGTTGCGGAGCACGGGCTCTAGGCATGCAGGCTTCAGTAGTCGTGGCTCGCAGGCTCTAAAGCGCAGGCTCAGTAGTTGTGGCGCACAGGCTTAGTTGCTCTGTGGCATGTGGGATCTTCCCGGACCAGGGCTGGAACCCGTGTCCTCTGCATTGGCAGGCGGATTCTTAACCACTGCGCCACCAGGGAAGTCCCTTGATCTCCTTTTTGAGCATGTCTCTCTGGCATGCTTTCACTGTCTGTGGGTATAGTACAATGCTGCTTATTGCTTTTCCTCATAGAAATTTGACCTTGATACTTTTCTGTTGATTAATTTATGGGAGTATAGTTTCCCTGAATTTTGTTCAAACAGCTTTTCTAACTTCACAGAGCTCCCTCTTCTGCAGTGTCCATGTAGTGTCAAAAAGTGGCAGTCTGCATTCTAAAATTAAAAGTTTATTTTTTTAAACAGTTTTCCTTCTGAGAGTTCCTGGTTCTTTCCTCCTTCCCCACTGTTATCTCAACCTTCTCTTACTTCCGTTTTTTTTTTAACTCTATCTTATCCATTTTTATTCCACTCCTAGAAGTTTCCCTTAGTGTGGGGCCCTATCTTTAAATGACACCAGGACTAGTCAGTTTCAAGAGTTCAGGTTCAAAGATGCTAGAGTGTCCCTGTTCCTTTAGGTCTTAGCACAAGCCCTCTGTTCTCCTCCATCACTGGAGTGGGCAAACTCCTTCCAGGTTTAGCTCCTGCTCTCAGATTGACCCTCCATGCTTCCATCATGTCTGATCTTTTCTCATAATTTCTCAGGTCCATCAATTCCCTGTGGCCTCCCTCTACTTCCTCCCACATAAATGCCCAAACACATTGTGATTGCTGGTGCTTGTATTTTGTTACCTAGTTTTGTTACAAATGTTGACCCTAGGTCTTTAATTTTTTTAACTAGTTGCTCTGTCTGTTTTTTATGTGGTGATTCAAGAAGATTCAAAATCTATGCTATCCTGCTCCTGCCATCTTCTCACAGTTCAAATATGTATCATTTTTAAAATCAGAGCAAGGATGGGGAACATTAGATATTCTGAAGTACATTTTACATTCCTTTTGGAATTTAACCACGGCAATAGAAACTTAGAATAAATTGGCTGAGACAAGGAAGAACACCCAACACATTTGCACTGATAATGTATGTAGCATCTTGTATACTCCTTTTTTATGAAATAATTTAGTATGTGCTTTTCATGTTTGGTACATAATCTTCATAGTGATCTTTTTAATGCCTTCAGAATATTCCACTGAGTAGAGGTACTACCAAAATTTACTCAACCTGGCCCTTATCATTGGACACATGGGCTGTTCCCATTTTTCTGCTGCCTCAGATGATGTTATCATAAACACATTTGTGCACTTAGCTTTTTTGTTTTTGTTGAATTATTTCCTATGATAGAATCCCAAGAGTGGGATTACTGGGTCAAGGGTAGGAACATCTCCCTGACTCTGGCAATCTATAATTTGAAAATATGTTTTGAGAATTATTTTTCTCATTATAGGGGAAAGGTTAAGACTCAGTTGTTGATGGTAAGGATCACATAAAGGAAATAGGACAATTTTCCAGGATCAGTGCTATTCTATTCTTTCTCCCAGCTGTCAGTCTTTCCTGTTTATTTTATTCAACTTTCATTTTTCATTGATTTAACCAACATTTATAGAGGGCTTACTATGTGTCAGACACTGTTGTCTCTCACCCACACTAGAGTGAATTCACAAGTATGTGTGGTGCTCTGCTCAATGACTGGAAGAAAGGGGCCCAATCCGGGTATGCCCTGGTCTATACTCTCTACAGCCATGAAGGGTACTGTGACTCATCCTCAGCTGACCCTTCCTGAATGTCTGAGATTGCTCAAGAAACCCTAGAATCTTTTGCCTAGAGAGCTCTGGTACCAACAATCCATCCTTCCCCATAGGCAGGTTTAGCCCCATTCTAGAGTAGCTTTGAGAAAAGGTTGGACCCAAGCAATTATAATTGCATTAGCTGATATAGTTGCTGATATAAAATAATCTTGTTATTTTATCCCCCAAAAGCTTGTAAGCTAGGACTAACCCCCAAGGTCTCCTAGTCACAACCTGACAGCTATACTGATTCAGTTCATACCCCTGACTTTCAGCCTCAGTTTCCCTGTCTTTCCATTGCCCCCTGAAAACTGAATTTTGCCCCGAACTCAAGTTTCCATGGCGTGGGTTCTGGTTGTTCTACTGAGTCCCTGTCTACCCTGGCCAGGTTTCCCTCACAGTGGGGCTGGACCCCTACTCCACCACTCCCAGACACTGGTTGAGTTTGTGTTCAATGACCTGAGTATTGAAAACCAAGATCCTGCGTGTATCTCTACTTTACACTCCATGGCTGCCCCCGAACGCTTGACGGAGCCCTGCAGTCGCAAGCCCTGACCCACATCTAGCCTGACTTCACCAACCTTTACAGTCCACGCCAGGACCAGTGGACTCCCAGGACCCATCCCATCTAGTCCCTGTGCTGAGGAGCCTATATAACTCATGTCCAACCCTGTTGAGTTAATAATCGTCTTCCCAGCCACAATGTTTTACAAGAGAGGAACCCAAGGGCCAGAGAGTGAAAGTGACTTTGCAAAAGTCAATAGCAATTCTGTATCAGATCTAGGCCCAGAGTCCAAGGTTCCTCACTCCTAAGAGGAAACAAGTAAGTGGAAGGCCAGAGAAGAAATTCAGGAATAGATTACACAGCAAAAGTCTAATTACAAGTCCTGAAGGCCCCAGGATGGGGAAAGAGAGGCAGCAAAATAGGGGTGTGAAGTCAGGAAAGTAGCTAAATTGACTTTATGTGCAGCCCTAGACCATCAGATCGGATCTAGTTAAATACCTCTTGCATCTCCAGAATGTCCCAGGGATCTGAAGCAGGGTTGGTCCTATAAGTGCAGGTCAGGGGCTCACATACATAGGCCAAGGGAAGAGAAAGGGTAGAAAACTGAGGAAGGACATAGGGGCCAGGAACCAGACAGGGCCTGACACATATAGATGCTCAGGTAGTCCCTCACATCAGCTGGGACCTCCCTGCATCATGAAGATTAGGCAACCTTTGCTCAAAATACACACCACCAGGGTCTTTGGAAGTTGAAAGCTTTCTCTAGGATTTCTGTAAACGCTCAGGACTCATAGAGTCTCACGTCCTGCTTTCTCAGGGTAACGTTCTTTGAGTACAGTCTTTGTTTAGCACCATATCAATCTAGGCACAAAATTTAGCCCTTTCATGGAAAAAAATTCATATATACCATACATAAGATTAATATTTGTTTGGGAATTCCCCGGTGGTCCAGTGGTTAGGACTCGGCGCTTTCACTGCCATGGCCCAGGTTCAATCCCTGGTTGGGGAAGTAAGATCCTGCAAGCCATGTGGCGTGGCCCAAAAATTAATATTTGCTTCAAATGTTGAGGGGGAGTCACAGGGAGGGAGTCCCATCACTTACTGTACAACAGACCACCTAGGAATCCTCGTTGCACGTTCCTGCTGTCCTCAGGCCCTGCAGCCACCCCCTGATGATGGTTTTCTCTATTAGCTCCAATATCACAGCTTCCCACACTGCACCCACCCTCACATACTCCTCTGGTTTCTCTGTCTTCCTTCTCCCTTCTCTGTCCTCTGCTCTTTCCTCTTCCTGCCATCTCTCCAAAGTCAGAAACAAATTCCCTTCCCTGTCTCACCCAGAGAGGCTGGCGTAGGAGGTGGGTTGGGGCATATTCTTGCACACCCACTGCTTCTTCACCAAATTCTTTTCTCAAACAAAGTTACTTCCCTCCCATAGAGGAATTCAAGTGCCAGATGTTAAAGTAATTCAAATTTTTTTCCACCTCAATATACATGTGTAAACAAGAAGTATGCAGAACTATTCTGACGCATAGTTCATGCCTGACCAAGCGCTATGATTGTCCTGTTCAAAATGGACTGATAAGAAAGTTTAGAACGTCCTGTCTGATTCAGGAGTGTGCCCGTGGTCATGAAAGCTCAGCTGAATCCCAGAACTGAGCCTGGGAAAATTGGATTTGTCTTGTGCCCCTTGTGAAGACAGTTTACAAACTGCTGATACAGGAAAGACACCAAGAGTGGGGTGCTACTTTTTTTAAATGAGCCAAAAAGTAAGTAGTGCCTATGAAACTTTCATAGAATTGTTCAATGTTTTTCAATCCTGCCTGGACTCTTAGTATATTCTCAGGTTGCAAACTTTGTGTTGAAATGTGATATCAATCTAGTTGCAAAAAAATGTGCAACAATATCTCATATGATCAAACCAGGTGACCAGGTAAGCAATAAAGCTTCAAGATATGTGGTTTGTTCTAGTTACTACCTAGTGGTGTAAAACAACAACCAATTTATTATTCTCAAGGATTATATGGGTCAGGAATTCAGAAAGGGCATAGCAAGGACAGTTTGTATTTGTTCCACAATGTCTGGAACTTCAGTTGGGAAGTCTGAAAGGCTGGAAGGTTACTCAATGACTACGTATTAGAATTTTCTGAAGGCTCTTTCACTCATGTCTGTAACACTGGAACATCTACATGTGGCCTCTCCATCTGGGATTTCTCATAGCATGGTGGTTAGGTTTTATGGTAAGAGGTCCTAAGGTGACCCCCAATGATCCCTACCTCCTGGTATTCACAACCTTGTGTAATCTCATCCCCTTGAGTAACTTGCTTCTAAGCAACAAAATATGGTACATTGATGGAATATTCCATCCGTGATTAAGTTACAAAAGATTGAGAATCAGATTCTCTCTCTCTTGCTGGCTTTGATGAAGCAAGCTGCTATGTTGAAGAGGCCCACATGGCAAGGAATTGAGGGTTATCCTGGCCAACAGCCAGTGAGGAATTAAAGACTTCAATCTGATAATCCTCAAAGAACTGAATCCTGCCAACAACCATATAAATGACCTTGGAAGTGGATCCTTCCCCACTTGCACCTTCAGATGAGACCCCAGCCCTGGTTGAAACCTTGACTGTAGCCTTGGGAGCTACAGCAGAGGAGCAAGCCAAGTTGTGGTCAAATTCCTTACTCAGAGAAACAGAGATATTAAATGTGTGTTGTTTTAAACTGCTAAGTTTGGAGGTGATTTTTTACACAGCAACAGGTATCTAATATATGTTCCAGGACTGAGCAGCCCACAAGAACAAGGCAGAAATTGTATCACTTTTTATGACCTGGGCTCAGTCACATAACATTACTTCCCCACAAAGTCACAAGCCTGTCCAGATTCAAGAAGATGGAACATAGATCCCGTCTCTCAAAAGGAGGAATGTCAAAGTATCATCATGGGAACAGCATGGGGGAGGAGAGATGGTACTGTGGCCACCTCTGGAGAACACAGCCTGCCACATGACTCTTTGGCCTTGTCCCATAGCAGGGCTTGAAGTGCTCATGTGTAAATTTTAAGAAAGATTTATTTTTTGGTGCTATCTTGAAATGGAGGTTTTGTTTGTGCTCCTCCTGAAATATCTCCTCTGCTTTTAAGAAATGCCTAAACAATATCTCAGCATGTCACAAGATGAATGGGAATTGGCCCTCCTGCAACCAGAGAGACCTCAGAACCATAATTTCCAAGAATGTGACCAACTATCTGAAGTACAAGCTTCTCTCCCCTTAAGAATGACTCCTAATGAATTACAACATTGCCCTGGCTACATGTTCTGAAACATTCCAGCATTGCCCCATACTCCATGCCAGCTGAACAGAATCAGGACAGTGAAGGAGGAGAATGCAGTGGGGAGAACCAATGGACACTCAAGCCAGGCTGACTCCACGGGTGCTTCCACACCCCACAGACTCAAAGAACTGCTGAGCAAGAAGGCAGCTTAGAAGTCGATCAGCTCAACTTACACTAGTAATGATAGTAGTGCAGTTAATAAAACCTGACTGTAACAGCAAGTCCTTTACCACAGGATGACGTAGATTTTAGTATCCTGATGTAACTCAAACATGTCAGATTTTCAGTTTGTAAACTCATGCTTCTGCTTAATACCCCGGTCACTGTAGCTTAAGCCCCATCCCACTTGTCTTCAAGAAATCCAAGCTTTTACCAAGTTCCCCTGGGAATGCCTATGTGGCTCACCCATTTCTCCTGTACTTTCCACCTCTCCTGTACTTTGCCTAGCCCCACAGGGAGGATCCTGGGTCTGAACATCTGCCTCCCTCAAGATACAACTTTCCTAAGCCCAGTCACTGCTCTGCCCCAGCATAAGCTATACAGACCCTTCCCCTATTTTCTCATTGTGATAACACAGAGAGAAGAGAATTACAACAGAGAGAAACTTAAAACCCAATATTTTTGCTCCAATTTCCCAGGCTCCACACTGGACTTCTATACCCTACTGCTCTACTGCTGCCATGGGGCAAGGGCCAGCCTGCTTCCCACAACGGTGATACTCTTCATTCCCCAACTCCTTACGATCCAGATAAAAGAAGTGGTTATTTCCCCACACTCCAATCCAAGGCCCAGCTCCTTTGTCTTTATTTCCTGATTTAGGAATGATCTTATTCCAGGAGGCCAGAGAATTTAAGTGTCCATTTCAGGTAAAACTCCAACTTCTAAATGATGTTAGAAAAAGCATTCTGACCATAGAATACCATGTATATGATACTACAGGCTAGACAATCTTGAGCCCCATAAAACCCAGTTAAGTTTTTTTTCACATTCTCTCCTCTGACAAGAGTTTATGACCAGGGTGATACAGCCTTCCAGGCATCTTCAATGTCTGAGCAACTGAGTTTCTACTATTTACTAGCTGAAAATGGCTCATCCATTTTCTAAAAGCAATAATAAACAGGCAGATGGCAGTCTAAATAGATACTGAGGAAATAAACACTGCTCCAAAAGAAACCCTTTGGAGAGATTAACTCTGTCTAATATAATGAAAATGTTTGACACAATTTTACTAACCATTTTAGGTTATTGGAGCCACAGAATATCAGACCCTCCCCATTCCAGAGTAAGATCTTTGCTCTACATTTGCTTGGCCCATAGGATGCACTTCCTAGACTTTTCCTCTTTAGGAGACAAAACTGCTTGCGAATTTTAAATCACAGTTCTTTTTCAATCTCAACTTATAGGGGCAGGACAGGAATAAAGATGCAGACATAGAGAATAGATTTGAGGACACGGGGAGGGGGAAAGGTAAGCTGGGACGAAGTGAGAGAGTGGCATGGACTTATATACACTACCAAAAGTAAAATAGATAGCTAGTGGGAAGCAGCCGTATAGCACAGGGAGATCAGCTCGGTGCTTTGTGACCACCTAGAAGGGTGGGATAGGGAGGGTGGGAGGGAGACACAAGAGGATGGAGATATGGGGATATATGTATATGTATAGCTGATTCACTTTGTTATAAAGCATAAACTAACACACCATTGTAAAGCAATTATACTCCAATAAAGATGTTAAAAAAAACAAAAATCCAAAAATCTTTGGGTCCACTCTCAGCGAATTTCACCTTGTTGCACCAACTTTATGGACGGAGGAAACTGAGGTTTCATGAAATCCAATAACTTGCCTGAATGACACCATTAGAAAGTGGGAGAGCAGAAATTTAGAACACTAACAGCCCTAGGTGCACTGGGGCTTGCCACTATACCAGGCCACACTTGGTCTGAAAGGAAATGGTACGTATCACAAAAACATGCTGTGTGAAGACCAGCCAAGCATGCAACAAATGGGTCCCATTCAGTTTGGGATTACGGGCAGAACAAACAATAGAGCAGGCTTCAAAACGAACTTCCGTTTCCAGGATGAGAAGGAAACAGAGGGACATGAGCTCTTAGGAGACACCTGCAGAGAGCAGGGACTCAAGCCAGAGAAAGGGCGTAAAGAGCCTGAAAACAGAGGCTGAAAAGAGGACGCTACATTCATTCTTCCACCCCACAAGTTTTCACCAAATGAGTCCTTTGTGCCTGATTTTGTGCTAAGCCACAGGCACATAACAATGAACAAGTCAGAGTTCCTGCCCTCCTACACAGTCTGGTAGAAGGGGCAAACAAGTAAATATAGAACCTGCATCCCGCTGATTCAAATGAAAGGGACATCCTGATTAAAATATCTATGGCAACTCTGAGACTATTTGTGCCCAAGGACAGCAGGAGCCTGAACGGGTTGTCATTTCCTTTGTCTCCCAACTCCGTTGTACCTGGAGTAGAATCCCTGGGGCCAGCTCTGGCTGGGCACCCAACGGGATCCCTCTAGAACTCTGGGCGGCTCAGCCTCCTTGTAAGCGTTTTACCCTGGAATGGTCTGGACTTTGAGGTACAATGCGTGACTATGACCACTGTCAACAGGCAATGACACAAAGCAACTGTAGTTTTTGGCAACAGCCAGTTGAGCAAATGCTTAATTCAAAAGCCTCTTATAGTTTTTGTGAAAACAAATTACATCACTTGCTTACCCAGGAGTGTCCCAACCAGGCTAAAGAGTGTTTTCTTTTGGGAGTGGGCATGCGGGAACTCTGCATAGAGTGAAGTGGCACAAAAGTCTCCATATCTCAGAGATTTGTCATGCCCTCAAGCAGAGCCCTTGGAAAACCCTCTTGGCAGGGAGGCAGACATTCTGAGAAGTCTCTGCATGCCAAGCCCTGTGCTGTGTTCAGGGAGATGCAGGAGGTCAGCTGAGGTCAATAGGGAAATAGACTTTTACTGAGAGACTTCCATGGGCCAGCTGCTGGGTCAGAGTGTTCACGTACCTTATCTCATTCAATCATAACACGTGTGTGCTCAGCTCCAAACATCACCCTGGACCCAGCTCAAGGCCAATACTTAACAAATCCACCTCTAAAGCAGTGGTTAGTGATACAGTGTTCACCACAGATTCCATGGGGACAGAGACAGCACATTTACATTGCAGACCACTAGTAAATCTTAACGCAACACCTGCATTTGTCTTCTCCCTCCTCTCCTCCCCAGTCTCTGTAATTTTCCTGTAACAGGATTCTTCCTCTCTCCCTCTCTCTCTCTCCTTATATACACAGCTTCTTAAAAGTCCCCTCCATCTCTCTCCCTGTGACTTGCCTAACCCCATACACAGAAGCCTAATAGTTAGCCAAAAAGCAAGAATATCATATTCCCCAAGCAGGACCCTTGTGAGTTTCACTTTGTCTCATTCATTCATTTAACAAATAGTTATCAAGTGCCCAGCACTGTTTTGGGTCCAGGGGATTAGCAGTGAACATGATAGACAAAAATATCTGCCCTCATATAGTTTCCATAATCTTATAGCAACACATTTTTATGTATAAGAAAACTGAGGTTCAAGGTCAGTTGATCCCACAGAGTCAGACACCTGGAGCCCAGGGACAAAATCCAGCCCAGAAAAAGTAGCTCTCAGGACCTATGCAGGGTCTCAGGTGCCCAGCCAGCACCCTGGGGCTTGTGGTGAGACTGGGTGCCTAGAGCCTGGAGAACTAGGTATGGGTGTCATGTTACAAGAACAGCACTTGGAAACAAGTAAGTTTGGGTTCAAGTTCCAGCTCAACTACCTACTTGGACTAGTTACTTAATCTTCTTTAAGTCTCCTTATTCCCATCTGTAAAATGGGGATACAAGTTAAACTTACCTCATAGACTGTGATACACACACACACACACACACACACACACACACACACACACATATGGTATCTAGCACATAGTAAGCTCTATAAATATTAGTTATTGTTTATTTATTTATTCACTTACTTTTGTTATTATTATTAGGGGGAACAATGGGCTACATCGTAGTAGACCCTCACAACTTGTCAGCCCAGCATCCTTCTTTTTCTTCTGGGAACAGACTTTCTCACAATCACCTCCCCACACGTTCCTAACCTTCTGACCAACCAACTCTCCCCCTGAGGTTTTCATGGAAGCCATCGTGTTAGTACAATATGACCCCTCCCTCAGACATTGAACAAAGCCGGACTAATCAGAATTCTTCCCCAGGAAGTTTGCAACCAGAACAGGAAAGAGGTATCAGTCTCCCTCCAGGGAGGTGAACCTATCACTCCTAGCAGCCATGTTTTCAGCCACATGGACTGAGGAGCAGAAAGGATCAGTCTGTAATAAGAACATGGAATGAAACTGATGTGCAGAGAGAAGCAGAAATGAGATATGGGGAGCTGTTCCAGCATTTGAGAGCCTGGTTCCACTTTTTTCTTGAGGACCAACTGAGATCTTGTCTTTGAGTTCCAGGAGACAATTTTCTAAGTAAATTCCTTGTTTTTCTCAAGCTGCTTGGATGTGGGATTCTATTCTTTGCCATTAATAAGAACCCTAATTAAATACAGGTCTAATCCAGCAGGCTTGGCCTTGATAATGGGTAACACAAGCCTCTTAAAGTCTTCTATCTAGGAAAATCCAATTTCCCCTTAATAGTCAGGTCAAATATCCCCAGCCAGTTTAGTAACCCCCTTCTTTTCCTGTTGATTCATTGGCATGAGGAGCTTGAAGTGGCCAGGTGGTAGTCTTCACTTCCAGTTTAATGGTACCATTGAGGTGCTCCCTGAAGGAAACATTCCTCCCTTGGGAAATAAGACTTCTAGACCAGCAGAGCCTAAAATGATAAAAATAGAAAGCAAAAATTTCACTAGTGGACCGCTAAATATGACAGTAAGAGGAACCTCTCCGACTTTCACAGCTTGATTCCTGGACCCATAAAAACTGGCTATAGGAGAAATAGCAACATAAATTGGTCGCTAATTTAGAGCATATATACATCCTGGAAGACATTGCCCCAGCTCTGCAAGATGTTTCCACCCAGCTGGCACTGTAATTAAGCCTTCAAAAGATCATACCACCACTTTATCAGGGCAGCTCCTTCAAGGTGATGGGCAATGTTGCAAGACCAGTGAATTCCATGAATGTGAGCCCATTGCCACACTTCATTTGCAGTGAGTTCCCTGGTCAGAAGCAATGCTTTGTGAAATACCATGTGAATAACACAATCTATAAGTCCCTGGATAGTGGTTTTGGTAGAAACACTGTGAATAGGGAAGGCAAATCTGTAGCCAGAGTAAGTGTCTGTTTCACTGAGAGCAAAGTTCGGTCCCTTCCATGATGGAAGTGATATTTTGTAATCAACCTTCTACCACGTGTGGCTGGTGCTCCCAGGGAATGGTGCCATAATGAATGCTCAGTGTTGGTCTCTGCTATTAGCAGGTTGAACGTTCGTCAGTGGTGATTGGAAATCCATGTTGCTCAGTCCATGAATAACCTTCATGGACCACTTTGTTTGGTTTCCACTGGACTAAGACAGGAGTGGCTGAGGAAAGAAGCTAACAGATGTCCACAGGCATGTCATCTCATCCACCTTCTTATTAAGATCCTCTTCTGATGAGGTTTCTGTTTGGTAAGCATTCATATGGGACAAAATATCTTAGCACTATGTTCATATTCAGAGAGTTCTAGCCACAGACCTCTTTCTCAGACCTTGTCATCAATTCTCCAATCATGATCCTTCTAAGTTTTGACCATCTAAGCAAACCATTAGCCCCGGAGTCAATATAAATCCATACTTTTGCCCACTGGGAGAATTTTCCTTCACTCCTACTTTTGGAAGCCATCCGTCATGGCAGGCCTACAGTGTGGCAACCATCCACTTTTGGATAGCACCAGCATATTGTACAGACCCATCTTTAAAGCAGACTTGGAATTTTTCCTTGTCAGGCAACTTGTCATAGGAAACTCCCCAAGAAGCCACAGATTTGGGATGAGAGGGAAAAGGCAATGTGATAAGAACACGGGCCATAAGCGTCTGTGCCATTTTCTTATACAACTTATTTGTGCCTTCAGAACTTGCTTGAGCCTGATCTCATACATACCATTTCTGTTTAATGATGGAATGCTGCTGTGAATGCCCAATTTTATGGCCTGGAGGGTCAGACAACATTCAGTTCATGATGGGCAACTTAGGTTGCATGGTAACTTGACTTGTGGTCAAGCATTCAGTCTCTACCAAGGCCCACTTACAACCTAGAAACTGTTTCTCCAGAGAATAGTTGTCTTCAGAAAATGGTAAGCTTTGCTCCATAATCTTAATAGTCTGGGCTATGATTCACCTACAAGAGACTGCTAAAGTGTCCCTACCTGCCACAGGCACTTCAAGCACAACTGGATGCTGTGTTATACAGCCCAGGTGGTAGAGTGGTTTGCATGGCAGTCTAGATCTGAGGCAGAGTCTTCTCTTGTTTGGGGTCCCACTCCAAATTGGCAGCTTTTTGAGTTTCTCAGTAAATTAGTGAGAGTTGCATGTCCAAATGAGTTACATGTTGCCTCCAAAACCTAAAGAGACCCAAGAGGTACTGTACCTCTTCCTTAGTGGTGGAAGGGACCACATAGAGCAACTTTTTCTTTACTTTGGTAAAGATAACTCACTGTGCTCCAGATCACTGGACCTCTAGAAATTTTACCAAGATGGCAAGCCCCTGGGTTTTTGTGGTATTTCCCACCCTGTGGTTGAATCTGTGTTTCCAGTGTATCTAGAGTAGTTGCTACTTCCTGCTTACCAGGAAGCAGGATAGCATCAGCATGATGTCATCCATCTGATGAACCGGGATGATTCAGAATGGAAAGGCAATCAAGTTTCCTTGGAACAAAATTATGACATAGGGCTGGAGAGTTGATACATCCCTGAAGTAGGATAGTGAAGAGATATTGTTGGTCCTGCCAACTAAAGGCAAACTGCTTCTGATGGGCTTTCTTAACAAGTATAAAGAAAAAAGCATTCAGATTAACAGTTGCATACCAAGTGTGTTAAATTTTTCCAGCAATGAAACTACATCTGTAACCAACACCTGATTAGATTTACAATAATTCACTGTCATTCTTCAAGATGCATCTGTCATAAAGTTGGTATTATTATACACATTTACAGATGAAAAGATAAAACCACAAAGATGTTCATACTCTATTAAGGTGAAGAGCCTAGATTTGAATGCAGCATCTATTAGGCTTTATCATTATCCTATCACAGTATTTATACCATGATTGCTCCCATTTGGGGCATGCAATCACCTTTGATCTAAGTCCTGTAAAGACCTACCAAACCCTGCAGAGACTATGAGAGAATTAGTTATCAGAAAAGAAATGTTGTTCCCAGAAGACTTAGAGGAAGTGCCTGATAGAGGTACTGATTACACAGTAGTTACTGATTACACAAACCTTTTCTTTATCAAGGTTTATCTGTGTCTCCCTGTAGTAGGTGTTATAGATAAGTAAACAGATAATTACAGTGCAGTGTGGTTAAGTGCAACGATAAGAACACGTTCTGTAGAACAAGTAGGAGGTGCCCTTGTGGAGTGTGGGAGTCAAGAGACGTTTTCTGAGAGGACACGATACGTGAACTGAGACGGATCAGAAGGAGTTAGGCAGACAAAGTGAGGCAGGGCAAAGGCTGGGACAAGGAGAAGAAACTAGTAGACGGGGCAGCAAACGCCAAGGCCCTGAGATGACAGCGAACACAGTGGACTCATTCAGTAAGTCTGGACCTTAGAACGTAAAGGAGGGAAGGACAAGAGATGAGGCTGGGGGAATTCCCTGGCCGTCCAGTGGTTAGGACTCCGCGCTTTCACTGCTGAGAGGGCAGGTTCAATCCCGGGCTGGGGAACTAAGATCCAGGGGTGGCCAAAAAAAAAAAGAGAGATGAGGCTGGGAGGCCAGGCACCGGCCAGATCATGACAGAACTTACAAGCTTTGTTAAAGAGTTTATATTTTATCCTGAGGATGATAGGGAGTCATTGAAGAGTTTTAAGCAGAGAGATAGCATGACAGTTTTACGTTTTAGAGGTATTATTAAAGCTACAGAGTGAAGACAGGAGAATGGGAAGCTACTGCAGTAGTTGACAGAGAAGGCAATGGCCTAAACTAGGAGGTAGCAAGGAGGATGGAGAGAAGTGGGTTGACTAGAGACACAGTTGATAGACTGTTTGACGGATGTGAAAGGGAGGAGTTGGGGATTACATTCACCAATTAGGAGGGTTTGTGAGAATTATGGTGCCATTCTCTGCAATAGGGAATACAGTTTAGGGGATAAAATGTTATGGAACATCCAAGTGGTAATGTCTGAAAGGCCATAGGAGTCTGGAGCATATACAAAACAAATTTAGACTGAGCCTCAAATATGGGAACCATTCAGCATGTGGTGATAACTAGAGCTCAGGAAGAATGTGTAGAGTGAGACCATAAGAGGAAAATGAAATATTAATGGTGAAATCCCAACGGGAAATTCAGTAGAAATTGTCGGGGGGAGGAATCCATGCCAACTGAAGGTCTGGGAAAAAAATTCCACAGAAAGGGAATTCACCTTTGAGCATAGGTATTCAGGATTAAGTGTTCAGAGTATCACAGCTAACCATAATAGTTAATATTTATTGGACATTTACTATGTACTAGGCATATTTCTAATTGTTTTACATTTATTATCTCTTTTAATCCTCACAATAATATCACTATTTTATAGATGAGAAAACTGAGGCATAGACATTTAGTAATATGCCCCAAGGCACATAAGATATTATTGACATATAACATTATATTTATTTCAGGTGTACAACATAATGATTTGATATTTGTATATATTGTGAAATGATCTCCTCAATAAGTCTAGTTAACATCCATCACCATACATAGTTACAAAAAATTTTTTTCTTGTGATCAGAATTTTTAAGATCTACTCTCTTAGCAACTTTCAAATATACTGTACAGTATTATTAACCATAGTCATCATGCTGTACATTACATCCCCATGACATTTATTTTATAGCTGGAAGTTTGTACTTTTTAACCCCCTTAGCCCACTTCGCCCATTTCGCTCACACCAACCCTGCCTCTGGCAACCACTAATCTGTCCTCTGTACTCATGAGGGTGTGGGTTTTTTTGGATGCCATGTATAAGTAAAAGCATATGTGGCATTTGTTTTTCTCTGACTTATTTCACTAAGCATAATGCCTTCAAAGTCCATCCGTGTTGTCACAAATGGCAAGATTTCATTCCTTCTTATTGGCGAATAATATTCCATTGTACATATATCCTACATTTTCTTTATCCATTCATCCATCCAAAGGACTGTTTTCATTCCTTTGGATAAGTACCCAGAAGTGGAACTCATATGGTATTCTATTTTTAATTGGTTCCACAGAGGCTGCACCAATTTACATTCCCACCAACAGTGCACAAGGGTTCCCTTTTCTCCACATTCTCACTGAAACTTGTTGTTTCTAGTCTGCAGAGTTGGCATTTGAACCCATGCTTTCTCATTCTAGAACTTGTAATGCAATGCCTCCTCCCGTGAGAAAAAAATTACTGTTTATTTTACAAGTCACGTTGTAAAGTCTCAACATTTAATACTCTGTGGCACAGGAGTCCTCACTCTGAAGCTAGGTCTTTTCAACAGAGGAATATTTTTATATACATTCTTTAGATATGCTATCAATTGTAGCAGAACTGCTGAAAATGTTATCATGTGCCAATTTCAACCTCTCCTGGTTCTCAAAGTGATTTGCACCTTAAAAACATAAACCAAAAAAGATGATGGTTCTTCAAAAGACCTGACCCTCACAACTGAAACTTGAGGCAAGAACTCAGAGACGGTTTTAGTACACAAAACATAAGGATTGCCTTACATTGATGCCCAGCGACATCATGGTCAACATTTTCTGTGTCTCATAGTTAAATGATTAATCATGGTCAAAAAGTTATATGCAATTTTTAAACACCTGAAGTAGAAGATTAGACTGTATCAATGAAATATGTTTTTCTAGAAGGGGGAAGTAGTTTGGATGCTAAAATATTGACATTCCGCAGATGTTCTAATGGTTTATGTAGATAGAAAGTTAATTGACATTAGTACTGTCCTGATTTTCCCAGGCTCTCTGGCAACGTCACTTCTCAGGCCCCACTTGAACAGCCTCTAGAGGATTTTTATAATAAAAAACTAATATACATTGGTACATGCAGACAGGAAATTTTGAAAGTGGCACAGCACCATGAGGATTGTGTTTCCCCTAGGGACAGTAGTAGCAATGGAGCTGATTGGAAATGGGGGAATATATATGCTTCTATTATTTAAATATAGTTTTGACACATGTATTGTAACAATAGCATCCACCTGTGAATAACAACAACAAAACAAAAACAAAAAACAATGGCTTAAAAAAACACTGGTTCTCAAACTTGGCTACACATTGGAATCCCCTGGGGAATTTTAAATATTACAGAATCTTAGGTCCCATCACCGGAAATTCCCATTCAACTGGTGGTATAAAGGGTCATGTAAACATTGGGTGAGTTAAACCTCCACAGGTGATTCTAATGGGCAGCTAAGTTTGAGAGTCAGTTTACTGGTGTAAAGAAGTAACAGCGCTTTTTTCACATAACACAAAATCCAGAAGTGGGTGGACCAGAACCAGCCCAGCTGCTAAAGGATGTCATGATGAAATCAGGCTTCACCATTCTCAGTTTACACTTCTCATTCTCTTCGTAACAAAAGGGCTGCTGTCTCCAGGCATTGTATCTAAGCTCCAGGCTAGGAGAAGTCAGAAGGGCAAAAAGCTTCTCCTCACATATCTTTGCCTTTCTATTCAGAAATGGAACCCCACTGCAAGGACTTCTGGGAACTCCTCATGAACTCAGACTGTATTTCGTGGCCACCTCCAGTTTTAATGAGATCTTGGAATTTATGTATTTTGCTTTCCAGCCTCTACAGTAAAAGAAAGGAGAAAGTGGTTTCAATGGTTATTAAGTGAACCAATCTACAGCATCTGCAAAGCATGGCTGTACCACTTTTGTAACTTTTATAAAATGTAAATATAGTAGTACAAAGACAGTAAATATAGTGGCATAATGACATACCTGGGAGCACTTTCATCATAACCTGACCTGTCCACCGCTCTATTTTCCGCTTATATAACTCTGTCTAAACCCCAAACCTCTCTGCTACTTTTTCTGAGGCTATATTAATTAGTTAATATAGCAGCCTTCTCAAGTCCCAAAGTCTCATTCCAGTAGAAAAGAAGCAGTCATTAGCCTAAGCCTGGTGAGTGGAATGACCACAAAATCCTCCCCAAAGTCCTGGCCTCCTTTTGCCTGATAGTCTCCAAAATAAATTTCATTTCTCTACTGACCTGAAGTTCACATTAAACTATTTGCTGCCAAGGGTTTGAATTACTGCAGATATGTCCCTTGGGTTTATCCCAGTTGAATTAATAATCAGCGCCCCCGCCATAATCTCTTGTTTGGCAGTTGCTCTTATTCCACACAACCTCCCTCCTGAACTCAAGACTCATGATGTCCATCGCCTGCTGGACAAGAACATCTTGATGGCCCACTAGCAAATCAAACTTGGTATGTCATCGTGATCTCATGATGCCCCCCCTGCCCAAGCTCCTGCATTCCCCTTCTCAGTGAATGGGCAAGTCTAGTGATCAAGTCGTTCAGACTACAAAGTCTCAGAACTGTGCCCAAATCCTCTCTTTTCTTTATTTCGTACATCCAATCAGTTAAATCCTTTCAGTTGTACCACATATATGCTCTCTGACCTGTCCCTTCTCCTCTAATTCAGGCCCAATTCCTCTTCTACCTGGATTATATAGCAAAAATCACTCAAATGTCCTGAGGGTAGCAAACCTTGCACCTTCAAGAAATGGAAACAAAAGCCAGTGGGGTTGAAGCATTAAGAGCAAAGAGGAGAGTGTCCGGAGATGAGGTCAGAAAGGCAGGCTGGGTCCAGATCCCATAGGGCTGTGTAAGTCATATTAAAGAGTATGATTTTTTTCTTCCAGTTTTTTTGAGATATAATTGACATACAGCATTGTGTAAGTTTTAGGGTGCACAGCATAAAGATTTGAAGTACATACACCATGAAATGATTACCACAACAAGTTCAGTAAACATCTATCATTTCATATGAAAAGAAAAGAAAAAGAAAAAATATTTTTCCCTTGGGGTGAGAACTTTTAGGATTTACTTTCTTAACAACTTTCAGATGTAACATACAGCTGCGTTAATCATATTTATCATGTTGTACAATACATCCTTAGTATTTATTTATCTTATAACTGGAGGTTTGTAACTTTTGACCACCTTCATCCAATTCCCCCTCCCCCATCCCCCCCACCTCTGGTAACCATGAATCTGATCTCTTTTTCTATGAGTTTTGTTTGTTTGTTTTTGTAGTATAATTGACCTATAACACTATGTTAGTTACTGGTGCATGACACAGTGACTCCATATTTCTGTACATTACAAACTGTTCACTGTGATAAGTCTAGTTACCGTCTGTCACCATACAAAGATATCGTATTATTATTGACTATATTCCCCACACTGCACATTTTATCCCCATGACTCATTTATTTTATAACTAGAAGTTTGTATCTCTTAATTTCCCCATCTATTTCTTTCCTTCCTCCACTCCCCTCCCATCTGGCAACCACCTGTTTGTTCTCTGAATCTGTGACTCTGCTTCTGTTTTGTTATGTTTGTTCATTTGTTTCGTTTTTCAGATTCCACATATAATTGAAATCATACAGTATTTGTCTTTCTCTAGATTTTTTAATTCAATAATTGTGATGGTATATTACTCAGCCATAAAAAAGAATGAAATAATGCCATTTGTAGCAACATGGATGGACCTAGAGAATATCATACTAAGTGAAGTAAGTCAGACAAAGACAAATATCGCATGATATCACTTACATGTGTAATCTTTAAAAAATGTTACAAATGAACTCGTTTACAAAACAGAAATAGACTCACAGACATTGAAAACAAACTTACGGTTACCTAAGGGGAAAGGGGGGGAGGATAAATCAGGAGTTTGAGACTAACAGATACATACTACTATATATAAAATAAGCAACAAGGACCTACTGTATAACATAGGGAACTATATTCAATATCTTATAATAACCTATAATGGAAAAGAATCTGTAAAAGAATATATAACTGAATCACTTTGCTGTACACCTGAAAATAACACAACACTGTAAATCAACTGTACATTAATTTAAAAAATTAAAATTGAAATAATAATAATTGTGATGGTAAGCCATTGCAAGGCTTGCCAATGGAATGGCGCCAACTTAATATACTCCATCTAACTCACCCTTCACACTGGCCCCAAATCACTCTTGTAAAACATAGGTCAAATTATACTGAAAAATCCATAGTACCCAGAATTCCAGTGTAATCATGAGAAAAACAACAGTCAGATTCCAATTGAAAAGCATCCTACAATATTCCTGACCAATACTCCTCAAATTGTCAATGTTATCGAAAAGAAGAAAGCCTGAGAAACTGTCACAGACAAGAGGAGCCTAAGGAAGCATGACAATTAAATGTAATGTGGTGTTCTGGATGCGATCCTGGAACAGAAAAAGGACATTAAGTAAAAAGTAAGGAAACCTGAATAAACTATGAACTTTATTAATAATAATGTGTCAATATAAGATTCATCAATTGTAACAAATGTCACTATGATATTATAAGATGTTAGTAATAGAAGAAACTGTGGGGCTATGTGGGAACTCTCTGTACTATCTGCTCTGTTTTTCTGCACATCTGCAATGTTCTAAAAATTAGTGTGTCAATTTAAAAGGAAAAAAACCTCTGCAGTAATTGCCTAGTTCCTTAAGGACAAAGGCTAAGCTTGGAAGTACAACATGTACTTAGGGCATTTTCCCAAGCTAATTTTTTGTACTCCCTGCACCCCCAAATTATACCACAGCTGCACTGAGCATTTAACTTTTCCTCGGACATTCCAGGTCCTTTGAAAATGCCTCTAAGGCTTTGCACATGCTGTTCCCTCTCCCTGGAATGCTATACTCTGCCCTCCTCAGTTTAGCTAATTCTACACTGATTCAACTCTAATGCTTCCCTCAACTCTCCCAATTCACTTCTCCTGTGACATTCCATAGCTCTTGAAACACTCACACATTTTCTGCCACAGCAAACTCTAGAAGAGCAAGCTGCCCAGATCAACTACCTCTCCTTCACTCCCAAGGTCTGAGCAGCTCACCTAACCATCCCTATCTTTTACATTTTCCAAGGCAAAAGTCCGACAAAAGTCCAGTAGGAACCCTCCCATGACCAAATTTCAGGGGATCCACATCAAACTCCCGAAGTGGTCCTAATAAATACCTTCTTACTCACCTGAAGTGATAAGAGAAGCACTCAGCCCTATTGCTTAGGATAGGCGGAGATAAAACCGCACAACTTTTCCTAAGAAATCCTCTTTGCAAGTCCTCTCTTTTCCATGCTTTTTCTATCTTTGAGGTAAGTGAGCAGTTTAATTAATTCTGTTATCAGTTTCAGGGATCTATTGGGTTGGCCAAAAAGTTCATTTGGGTTTTTCCATAAGATGGTATGGAAAAACCCAAACAAACTTTTTGGCCAACCCTATACTTCAAATGTCTTGGCACTTGCTTTGCTCTGCTGTTTAGCATATGGCGCTGGATATGTCTATAAGCTTCAGCATCCCTTCCCATACCCTTCTTTGTGCCTTCCTGTGCTACAGAGGCTGGAAAGTTAAAAACTACAGCTCCCTTGCAGCCAGGATACTAGATGCAGTTAAGAAGCCTCACGTGAGCCTGTCTATAGAGTAGCTCTTAACATTGGTGCTTGCTTCCCAGTTTCAGGGATAAAAGAGAGAGAGCACAGAGGAAGAGAACAGAAACAAGGGGAAAGAGAAAGGGCGGGAACACAAGAGAGAATGTCACAGGGAAACAATGGTCTTTTGTATTTAAAACTGAGGTGAACAGCAATGTCTTACTGTATAGCACAGGGACCTATATTCAATGCCCTGTAATAAACCATAATGGAAAGGAATATGGAAAAGAATATACATATATATATACATATATATATACGTATATACATATATAACTGAATCACTTTGCTGTACAGCAGAAATTAACACAACATTGTAAATCAACTATACCTTAATAAAACAAATTTTTAAAAATAAAATAAAAATAAATAAAACTGAGAAGTGACATCCCATTTTACTTTGATTGTAATCTGTTGGTCAGAAGCCAGTTACTGGGGGCTTCCCTGGTGGCACAGTGGTTGAGAATCTGCCTGCCAATGCAGGGGACAAGGGTTCGAGCCCTGGTCTGGGAAGATCCCACATGCTGCGGAGCAACTAGGCCTGTGAGCCACAACTACTGAGCCTGCGCATCTGGAGCCTGTGCTCCGCAACAGGAGAGGCTGCGACAGTGAGAGGCCTGTGCACCGCGATGAAGAGTGGCCCCCGCTCGCCGCAACTAGAGAAAGCCCTCGCACAGAAACGAAGACCCAACACAGCCATAAATAAAAATTAATTAATTAATTAATTTTTTTAAAAAAAGAAGCCAGTTACTAACCATTTAGTAATTACGATAGGACGTGTATACCAACAGTGGGGATCACTGGGAGTCACTGTGGAATGAATATGGTGATATATTCACTGAAAGTCAATCAGGCCAAGAAACTAAGGTAACACTTAGAATTAATGGAATTATTGAGATTAAAGATTACCCCGTGCTCACTGGATGTCATAATCAGGGACTCATCAGGCTGAACATAAATTTACATTAAAGATGAATAAAAATGTTCAAGGGTAACAATAAGATATGGTAATATAGATGGAACAGTACCTACCTCAGTATTTACATAAAAGGTAATATTGCATGCCATTTATATGTGTAAAACAATTTAACTCAAATAATTCATATTGGAGCTATACCCCTTTGGGTTTTGGTTTTTTTATATAATTCTTTTTTTCATTTCTAATATCCTACTGGTCTTTTTTTTTTTTTTGGCTGTGTTGGGTCTTCGTTGCTGCACGCAGGCTTTCTCTAGTTGCGGTGAGTGGGGGCTACTCTTCGTTGCTGTGCGCGGGCTTCTCATTGCGGTGGCTTCTCTTGTTGTGGAGCACGGGCTCTAGGCACGTGGGCTTCAGTAGCTGTGGCTTGCAGGCTCTAGAGCGCAGGCTCAGTAGTTGTGGCACACGGGCTTAGTTGCTCCGCTGCGTGTGGGATCTTCCTGGACCAGGGCTCGAACCCGTGTCCCCTGCCTTGGAAGGTGGATTCTTAACCACTGTGCCACCAGGGAAGCCCCCAGCAGTACATTCTTGAACACATTAGTTCTGGTGGCAGCCCCAACCCCAGCTACTCCAGCTCTTCCAGTGATTTTGAAATCTGTATTAAATCCTTCTGTGCTTAAAATATCTAGAGTGGTTTCTATATCAGTATTAGTCTGCTTGGGCGGCCATAACAAAATACCACAGACTGAGTGGATAAAACAACAGAAATTTGTTTTCTCACAGTTCTGGAGGCTAGAAGTCCGAGATCAAAGTGCTGGCAGGGCTGATTTTCCTGCGGCCTCTCTCCTTGGCTTACATAAGGCCGCTCTCTTGCTGTCTCTTCACATCGTTACCACTCTGTGGATACACGTCTCTGATGTCTCTCTGTGTATCCTAATCTCCTCTTCTTATTAGGACACCAGTTAGATTTGATTGGGGCTCATCCTAATGGCCTCATTATTTAACTCAATTATCTCTTTACAGTCCCTCTCTCCAAATACAATCACACCCTGAGGTACTGGAGTTTAGAGCTTCAGTTATGAATTTTAGGGGGACACAATTCAGTCTATAGCAATATTCTTCCCTGAAACCTGACTGATACATATATCTTGATGTGTCTGTCCATACTTCCAATTTAACATCCTTTAACACATGAATGGATAAGTGAATGAATGAGTGAATAAACATGGCAGAGCTTCACAGCAAAAGCCCATTCTCTAGTCACTACCTTCTCTTCATAAAGTTGCTGAGTTTCCCTTCCAACCTCTTCCCTCTGGCTCTTCTTCATCCTGCAGTTCTTATGGAAGGCAAAAGAGACCAACCAGTGGTATATTAGTCACCTATTGCTGCTTAATGACACTACCACAAATTCAACTGCTTACTATGACACATTTATTATCTCGTAGTTTCTATGGTTCAAGAGTCCAGCCATTACTTAACTGAACCCTCTGCTTAGGGTCTCAGAAGGCTGCCATCAGGTATCAGCCAGGGCTATGTTCTCTTCTAAGGCCAGCCTAGAGAAAAGTCTGCTCCAAGCTCACTCAGAACTCAGGTGGCAGAATTCAGTTCCCTGTGGGTGTAGCATTCAGGTCTTCATTTTCATGGTGACTGTCAGCCAGTGGCCACCCTCAGCTCTTAGAGTCTGCTCACAGGTCCTTGGCACTTGGGGTTTCCCCACATGGCTATTTACTTCCACAAAGCTAAAAGAGCCATTCAGCAAAATGGCACTAAGATTATATATGTAACCAAATCAATAATCATGCACATTCCATCACCTTTAATGTACTCTATTGGTTAGAAAGAAGTCACAGGCCACATCCGCACTCAAGAAGAGGGGAATAGGGACATCCCTGGCGGCGCAGTGGTTAAGAATCCGCCTGCCAATGCAGGGGACGCGGGTTCGAGCCCTGGTCTGGGAAGATCCCACATGCCGCGGAGCAACTAAACCCGTGAGCCACAACTACTGAGCCCGCGTGCCTAGAGCCCGTGCTCCGCAACAGGAGAAGCCATGCGATGAGAAGCCTGCGCACCGCAACAAAGAGTAGCCCCCGCTCGCCGCAACTAGAGAAAGCCAAAGACCCGACGCAGCCAAAAATAAATTAAAAAATAAAATAAAATAAATTTAAAAAAAAAAGAAGAGGGGAATATACAAAGGTGTGAATGCCACAGTTGAAGTTCAGGGAGGTCACCTTGAGAGTCTACTTACCACAACCGGCTTCTGCTTTCCTGGCTTCTTCCTCTTCCTCTCTCTGCTGTAGTCTCTGTGATCAGGACCCTGTGTCGATCTGATAACCAACAGATAGAGGGAAGCAGCACGGGACCCTCACCCAGATCAAGTACCTCTTTTAGCACAGCTGCCTGTGCAGGAGCTCTCTGAAGGCAGAGAGCCCATCAGCTTTAGCTGTCCTAAGAGCAGCAGAAAAACTCAAGTTGAGCATGTGGCACACTCCTCTGCAGCCCTTAACACATGGGCCCTTGTTCCATCATTATGTGCTTATTTTATGACCCCTATCAGATTCTAAGCATCTGACCAGCCAGGACCTTGCCCATTTTTTTCTCTTTAGTTCCTTGTCATTCTGAGCCAAGATCTGGCATATGGTAGAAGCTGAATATACTTTAGGAAGAATTAATTAGCTCCATAGTTTAAAGACAAATGATTGTGATGTCAGAACCTGAAGCATTTAAACAGACAATTTATTAAACACTTCGAAAAGAATGAGATCCATACAAACGAGTTCTACTCAGTAACAGAAAAGTAGCTAGAATAGATTAGATGAAAAATGATGTTTTTATGATTGCTTTTAAAAGTAAAAAATTATAATAATGGATATGGATAATGGTAATAAATGGCACAATGGTTATTGTCAGTCATAGTCTACATTTTATTTTTCTGTAATGTGTGACACTTACATTTTGATTTAAAACAATGAAAAGGAATGTAAAGAGCACTAGGAAACCAAGTATCTCATCAATTAATCATGTCTCATTTCCTTTTTTTTTTTTAAATATATGGCTATTAAGCAGATGATTCAGGGAATCCAATTTAATTCAACAAACATTTATGAGAGCCTACCAGGACATGCAAGATATTGGGTAAGTGCCAGACTGCTAGGGGTCAAAATGCCAGAGGCAATGTAACTTGATTTCAGTGAAGCCTTAGACAAAACATCTCACGATTCACTGATAGATAAGGTTGGGAAGGTGAGTGGTATAGAAGCATTGTGACATGGTTTTGCAGCTGACTAAATAGCCATATCCACAGAGGATTGATAAATAACTGGTGTCCATCAGCAGGAAGTTTTCCATCAGAGTCATCGTTCTTTTACCCTGCCTTAGTCAGCATTTTTATATATGAATTGAATGAAGAAGATAAGCACAAAGTTTAGAGTCATAGCTAAGAGATGAAAGAAGCAAGATGCAAAATAATCTGCACAGCACGAAATTCAGCAAGGATCATTATTCAGCTGTGTATTTTGTTTAAAAAAAAAAATTGACCGTACAAATTCATGGGGATTCCTGGCTTGGCAGCAGTTCATGTAAAAAGCAACTGGGTTTTTTATTGACCACAGCTTCATTATGAGGCATTAATGGAATGTGGCTGATAAAAACAAAGGCGAGGGCAATTCTTGACCACAGTCATAAATCTCACGTCCAGATAAGACGCTGGCAGGTCAGTCCTGTTCTAGTCGGATTTCGTAGGAGTTCTATTTTCACTTCTAGTCATCCATTTCACTGTTGGAATATGGCACCCTTAACCCATTTTTATGAAGAAATGTTTTCTTACACTCCTTCTCCATCCTGTGTTCTAGCATATTCCAAAAGCAGCGTGCTAAATTGGGACAAACGAGCTCTACCCTTCGTATGCAGAAAGATTGCAAAGCAGTGATGTCACGTGAACAAGGTCCCTTACAGAGCTTTCAGTCCTGCCAGCTTTGTGTCAACTTATTCTTTTATTGCAGTCTCCTCTCACTAGGGACGCAGGCCTAAATCTAGGGGTGATGAAATGACCAGAAATCTGACTTACAGCCCTCCTACCACAGTCACAACACAACCCTTTGTCCACGAACCGGGCTGTCTTGCCTACATCCTTATCTTTCGTGCCAGGACTCCAAGACACCAGCCTTGCCAACCTCCTATAGGAGTCTAAATCCACCTTTTAGTCTGCAAACTGAGATCCCTGCTACACTTAAATAAGTCACTAGAGTGAGATAGGAGAAGTTCTCCTGTCCCCCTCCAGTAAAGACGTCCCCTCCCTCATCAGGAATCCCTCCCAACTCTGAGGTCCCCTTATTCCTCAGGCCTGGTGAGAACTGAGAGTAAGGAAAAGTGAGGAGGGAAATGAGGAAAGAAAGAAGGGAAGAGATTAACCCTGATCCCAAAGATAAGTCCTTCTGTTATTTCTCTAGCAAATCATGGTTCTCTCCTTTCTTCCTTCTTTTTCCCCCAACCCTCTTCAACACATATACCTGCCCAGGGTCTAGGGGAACCCCAGGCTTATAAAGCCCACTCCCTCCAAAGAGGTTGATCCTAAAACTAGAACCAGTCCAGCAAGGCCACCTCCCAGCCCAGGCAAGATGCCCAAACCTCTAAACAGGCTAAGGTCTAGTTGGGATCTGCTGAGTCAGACCCTCTTCTTCCCTAGCCCCAACAAAGACTTGAGAAATGGTGGTCTGTCCCACTAATGCCCTTGGTCTGGAAGGGTGGAAGTCATTTTTATAAGTTAGGCTCTGTGCTAAATACTGTGAATGCGTTATCCAATTTAATACTCATGATAAATCCTGTGCTGTGATGTATCAGTTAAAGATGTCTTCCAGGGCTTCCCTGGTGGCACAGTGGTTAGGAATCCGCCTGCCAATGCAGGGGACATGGGTTCGTGCCCCGGTCCGGGAAGATCCCACATGCCGCGGAGCAACTAGGCCCGTGAGCCACAACTACTGAGCCTGCGCGTCTGGAGCCTGTGCTCCGCAACGGGAGAGGCCGCGACAGTGACAGGCCCGCGCACCGCGATGAAGAGTGGCCCCTGCTCGCCGCAACTGGAGAAAGCCCTTGCACAGAAACGAAGACCCAACACAGCCAAAAATAAATAAATAAATTAATTAATTTTTTTAAAAAAATGTCTTCCATTACAAGAACAGAAAGCTCAACTCAAAATGGCACAAAGTAAAGGGGAGTATTGGTTCACACACTTGAAACAACAGAAGTAGAACAGGCTTCAGGATGGGTCGATTTAGGAGTCCAGCAACTTCATCAAGGCGTCCTCTGCTTTCCATCTCTCCACTCTGCCACGCACAGTGAGAGCTACCAACTAGAGCTGACCCCTGTTGCAGTCTCAGAGTGGGACCACATATAACCCCCATCCTTATCTAGCGGGAGAGAGGGAACATTTTTTTTTCTGGGAGTAACCGGTAAACTTCAGCAAGCTCATTGGCCTGAATGAGGCCAGCACTGGGTCTATAATAATGACCTGGAAATGGAATTGCACTAGGCTGAGGCTTCGGGAGCAGAGGGGTCTGCTCCTGGGGAGAGATGTGAATATCCTAACAAAAGTCATGGTAGTTGCCAAGAGAAGGAGAACAGATGTCAGGGAGGCAACCCTATGGCTCTCTTAGGAATACATTACTGCAATTTTGCTGATGAGAAACTGTAGCTCAGAGAGGCTATGCAACTTGTGTAAGTGGAGAAGGCAGGATTCTCACACAGGCTGTCTGGACCAACACCAGGATACCCTGAGAACCAAATTAAGAAAAGCCAGAATAAGGGCTTCCCTGGTGCTGCAGTGGTTAAGAATCCGCCTGCCAATGCAGGGGACACAAGTTCGAGCCCCGGTCCGGGAAAATTCCACATGCCGCAGAGCAACTAAGCCCGTGAGCCACAACTACTGAGCCTGCACTCTAGAGCCCACGAGCCACAACTACTGAGCCCGTGTGCCACAACTACTGAGCCCGTGTGCCACAACTACTGAAGCCCACATGCCTAGAGCCCATGCACCACAACAAGAGAAGCCACCGCAGTGAGAAGCCCGTGCACCGCAATGAAGAGTAGCCCCTGCTTGCCACAACTAGAGAAAGCCCGCGCACAGCAACGAAGACCCAACGCAGCCAAAAATAAATAAAAAAAGAAAAGCCAGAATAGTCATCTCTTCACCCTCAGCCTGAAGTGTGTGGGTGGGAAAGGGCAGCTGGGGGTTCATGAAGCTGGGAGAATCTCAGCCACCGTTTTGGCACCTGCGAACCACTGAATCAACCCACCCCCCCAAATATGAGGCAGCTTGGAATCCCACATGAGCTGATACCATACGTAGCCCAGCAAATGTCTGTAAACTAAAGCGAAGAGACCACAGATCTATTACCCATGAAGGTGAGTTCTAGAGCACTGCTTCCCAAGTCTGATATGAGTGAAATCCATGCTGCGAGCTAGCCTGCAAACCTAGCCACAATGCATAACATTGCTCCTCCTGGGGGATGTCTTCCAAGTTCCAAAGGACAGATTTACAAATAGACTTCTGGAGCACAGCCCCATCCACTGCTGGGAATTGCCTTTCTTTGACTTGTTTATTCAGGAGAACTGTTCTGGACTTTCACCCAGCAGCTGCCTGGCAGGAGGTGACCTGGCTTTGGCCAACAGAGGGTGGGGACAGCAGGACGGTAAAGCTGCTAGCTACTGCTCAGTGCTAACTAGGCACCAAGCTATACCATAGGAAGGGAGAAGGGCAGAACACTTAGAGGCCATAGTACAGCTGGTTTCTGACAAAGGACTTCACTTAAGGAGTACGAGTCTCCAGTCCCACACCACTTCCATTTGGAAAGGGAGAGACAATGTCTCATGCACTCACATGGCCCGAAAAGTTTTTGCAATTTTTGAGTGTCAGTGAGTGTAAATGTTCCTTTAAGCAGCTGCTGTCTCTCCTCCCAGTTGAGGTCTCTCACGAGGCAGCATCAGGTTTGAGCATCACAGCCTGCCACAGCCATACTGGCCTTGAAGATTTCTGTGGTCTATTTTGAGCGATTTTACTGTTCATGGTCCTGGCGAATTATCCACTTTCTGACAATATTTAGAGTCTGATGTAAGTGCAAACTAGATAATGACCTTTAAAGTCGTGGCATGATGTTCTGTTTAAAGCTTTTATTTCTTCCTCAGAGCATCTGCAAGGTCCTCTGACCCCTCTGCATGGCCCCTTGGAGACTTCCCCAAGTTTCTGTCCACTTGCTGGGGCAGGGCTGGTGTATGATAGGCAGAATTTTCACGTGTCTTAGGCCGTGAGGAGCTTCTGAGCCTGCAGAGACCATTCCTTACATTTTGACGCTGTTACAGCCTGTTCTGAGATGCATAACACTGACCGACTCATCCGAGGCATGTCTGTCTCTCTGGACATTTTAGGATCTTCCCCAAAACACATGTGAGAGCATGTCACCAGCTCCCCCCAGTGAGTCGTTACTAGGACTTGGCTAATATTTCAAGCTTGACATGGCTAAAACAATACCATATCTGCAGCTTAACTTTAGGTGACTCATCAGAAGAGCTATTTTAAACAGAATTTGTAGCAACTAAGATTACATTTGTTCTAGGAAAAACAGACTGAAGGAACAAAAGGCTAATGCTAATGCAATATTTTGAAATGCTCTTTTTAAGCTCATACAAGCCCTGCTGTATTTTCTTGACAGCATCTTAGTTACCAGGCACAACAGGAGGGGCAAGAACCGGTAACTAAAACACTCAAACTACCGTGTCCTGGCACCATCCGGCGGGAGTGTGTGTTTATCAGAGGACAGGTTTGCAGAAATAGTGATCTTGTTCATCTAGTCACTGGGGAGCCTCATATGTACCCTTGCAAAATAACATTTGTCAGGATAGCCTTATGATGGGCAGAGTTTACCAGTCACCTGCTTACCTTATGGTCATCTTTGGTTCACTTGGCAATCACTACACTCTCTTCCCCACCCCAGAGTGCAGAACCAGATTGAGGACTCTGGATCTGACATTTGGGCCAAGACAAGGTTTCTACAAGGAGCAAGGGATCAACAGATGCATGGGACGGTGGGGTCCCATGCTACTCAAATCAAACACGCAGGTAAACACCAACCTCATTGTTTTCCTCAGAAGTTGCTTCCCTTCCCAAAAATAAAAAGTCCAGAACCTTCAAAGCCTGAGGCTGTCAAGATAAATACAGTGTACTACTGTATGATCTCACTCATATGTGGACACTTAAAAAAAATTGAACTCACAGAACAAATGTATGGATACCAAGGTGGGGAAGGGTGGGTGGGATGAATTGGGAGATCGGGATTGACATATATACACTACTATGTATGAAATAGAACCTACTGTATAGCACGAGGAACTCTACTCAATGCTCTCTGGTGACCTAAATGGGAAGGAAATCCAAAAAAGAGGGGATATATGTATACATATAGCTGCTTCACTTTGCTGTACAGCAGAAACTAATAACACAACATTGTAAAGCAACTATACTCCAATAAAATTTAATTTAAAAAAAATTGAACTCATAGAAACAGAGTGTAGAGTGGTGGTGGCCAGGGACTAGGAGGAGGGGAAAATAGTAGTTGTTGGCCAAAGGGTACAAACCCTCAGTCATAAGATGAATAAGTTCTGGGGACTTAATGCACAGCATGATGACTACAGATAACAATACTACATTGTATACTACTGAGAGGTTAGATCTTAAGCATTCTCACCACACACACACACACACACACACACACACACAGGTACACACACACACACACACAGAGTAACTATGTGAGGTGATGGATGTGTTAATTAATTTAATTGTGGCGATCATTTCACAATGTATACATATATCAAATCATCACAGTGAACACTCTAAATATATACAATTTTATTTGTCAATTATACCTCAGTAAATCTGGGGGGAGAAAAAAAAAAGAAAACCTAAATAATAGAGAATCTCCAGGAGGGGAGAACCTCCGATGGGAATCTCCACAACCCAATTCAGTCCACCTGAGTTTTCCTTCTCGCTTAGGGTCTCCCACTTTTACCTCCCATTGCCATCATCACATTAGGCCCCTCAGAGAGATGCTGATATTTCTTTAGTAGGATACAAACCCCTTCCCTGAACTCTTCTTTACATAGCTGAGACAGGCTGGAACTTTTCCAAAGCCTTTACAAAATTCTGAGAAAGAACGAGGGTATAAACAAGAAAATACATGAAGCAGAAGCACAGCCAGGCTTGCACAAGACATTAACAATGGTAATGTTTAGGGAATGAGACATGCAAGGAGGAATTTTATACATTATACTCTTCTTGTTTGATTTTTTCCAAGAATTATATTTGATTTATAAGTAGTACACATACATTTTGATACATACAGTATTAGTTGGGTTTTTTGTTTGTTTTTGTAAATTTTTTTTACTGAGGTGTAGTTGATGTACAATATAAGTTTCAGGTGTACAGTATAGTGATTCATGATTTTTAAAGGTTATACTCTATTTATAGTTATTATAATATATTCACTGTGTTACCTGTGCTGTACAATATTTCCTTATAGCTTATTTATCTATACATAGTCATTTGTACCTCCTAATCCCCTACCATAGCATTCTAGATCCTATGATTCACTCTACCCACAGACTTTACCCCTTATTAAATCTGAGACTCTTCCTTCTGTTCCTTTCTAATCCCAACCCTCTCTAACAGATCTCACAGACATACTGGGGAAACAATGGGTGATGAGTCTGATCATTCCACAAACATGTCACTACGTGCCAACTATCATGCCAGACACTAAATAATGGGCCATGGCTCACCTTCAAAGCTTATCAGTACCACTCAGATGCCTTTTCTCTTTGACAGGAGAAAGATCAAGTGTCATTTCCTTAAAACTTCATTCCCTGCCCATCTATGAAGTCCCAGATCTTACATTTTTTTAAAAAAGAAGAAGAATAGGCACTTAGAATTATATGAAAGCATAATTAATAGATTCATTAATTTCTGCCAATAAAAGGATTTGGTTGAAAGAATTCTCAAAAGACAATGGAAAGGAACTCATTTACATATAAATGGATCTTCCGGGAGACTGCAAAGAAAAAAATCCCACTTTCTGATTTGGAGCAACAAAAAGCTACTAATACAGTCAAGACTAAGAGGTCTCTGTCCTCTGGGTGCCTCCAGAAAGGTGACTAAGGGCCCTTATTAGGCCCATCTAAGCTTGTAACTACTAACTCTTCCCCTGCTCTTTACCTATGCTTCGAGGAGATACCATTTCTCTCCTCCGTCTCATCATGTAACCTGGGCTCAAGAATTCTCACCTGGGAGTGATTCAGATTGGGTTAACCTTCATTTTCCTGGGGACCCCTCTTCCTTAATCTGCCTCAGTTTCCTCAAGGATGACAAAGATAAAGCATTTGGAGACATCACAAATGAACCTCATCCCAAGGTTTACAGCCACCCCTGCTGAGAAGAACACTTCAGAAGGGCACTTCTGAGGAACAGTATCCACTGACACACCCGGGGGAGAACAGTCTGTGCCTGGGGAATTTGCCTTCAGTTATGGCTTTCATGACATCATTGGCCCATGATGAAAGGACATCCAAACTTAAACCTCACGGGCCAGACCCCTGCGTGGACTTCCTTGGAAGGTTGCCAGGGGTCAGGGAGTCTGCCCTTCCCTCCTGCGCCCTAGCAAGTTTGTACCAAGGGATGGGACAGACAGGACTTAATGGCCTGTAAGAAGGAAGCCACCCGTGTGGCCCAGCAATCCGTCCTAGGAAATGACAGGCCAGCTGGTACCCAACTCTACAAACATGTATTCTGAAATCCCCCAAATTCTTCCAAGGCACTTTGCTAAAATAAATCAACACATAACCATTCTAGAATCATTTCAAGAATTTATTACTAAGAAAACAGCAGGTGGCAGCAAAGTTTTACATTTTTTTACCCTTTGGGTGAGAATGAAAACAAAGCATCATGGAATTATCTCTTCACCTCTGAGTCAGCCAGCTGGCTCTGAAACTGGCACACTGCCATCTTGTAATGTGGAGAATATAGAGCCTTCTTGAGTGGGCTCCGTGCATTGCGACAAGAGAAACGAAAAAATGTCACCCCAAACCAGAGACCTGCCTGGTTCTTTGCAAGCCAGGCATGAAAGTGACCAGCACAGAATGGCCGGATCACAGAGCAAGAGGCTGTGGCTGTGAGTCTCGTGTTCTCTTGCCCAATGTCAAGGAGTTGCTCATTCACAATGGGAAGGCCGTCATAGAAACCCGAGTATGATTAAGTGGAAGTATGCCTAAAAATTGTGTGTACACTGCATAGCATTTTCACCATCTATTATGATGCAACCCACAAGGTGAAATGTGCGGAGAGAGAAAGATAGGGGAGACAAGGGGGATTTTAGAATCTGGTCTCTGGTGCAACTAGAGATTTAGAGACCTCTGAAGGCTACATCACCACCCCACGGCTGCTGAAGCTCTGGGCTCAGGAGCAGGCAATGCCAAGATCACTGTCTGGTTTGGTCTCAAATGTCTTCCTTGCCTTAGTATTGTGCTTGGCTCCCAACTTCAAGTTGTGGCTGGAAAGTTTCCATTGCCCCAGCACAGCACTGGAGTTTGGAACCCAAGTTTTGGCTGAATTGTTTTGCAGAAAAATCCAGTTTTGCCTTTATGAATTGACTGGCCAGTTTATTTCATCCCAAAATGGTACATCAGGACTCTCTCAGACCCAGTTTAGATTGAGCTGCTTAATTTCCATCCAGGAGGAAATTCTCTTCCTGTTTAAAGTAGGGATGAAGAGGGGATGGGGCTGGAGGATTTTGCATAGTTATTATTTTTAAAGATACAAAACTTGTTATAAAAAAAAAAAAGACAAAATTGAAGACCCTGTTTTCAAGATCCTAAACAGATTTTACAAACAGATGTATTTGCGGGTTTTCTTTTTGGAAGTGGAATTGACAGGGAAGTGAGTAACTTTGGTCTTTTGTAAGTTATATAACTATATCTGCGGCATTAGCAGCTTCTGGTGATCAAAGAGAACATTCCTGAAGGTGCAGAGGAGGTAGGAGAAATCCATTTATTTACATAACATGAGGTTTCAGTCCCAAACACACAATATTTTTCTTTCCTGCAGAAAATGTGATCTTGTTCTGAGGGCTTAAGGACAAACTTCACAGCTCTCTGCACAGAAAGGGTACTTCAAAATTATCTACTAAAGAAAACATTTTATGATTCCTTTGAATGTAATAAACAATATCTTTTGAGGCAACTTGCAGTGAATGTTCCAAAATTTATATCAACATTTAATTCCCTCTCTGTATGTTCTACACTCCCCAAATATGATGTTAAATCATTTAACACGGAGAATTGACAGCACCAGGAAAATATTTGGATAACTGTCTGGAGTTGCCATTATTGGCTTTAATTATGACCTACTGGCTCTTGGGTCCTGAAGCAGCCAGAAAATGAGATTTGTGTGCCAAAATATTCATTAGAATTCCCTTCTCAGTCATTGTTCAGAAAGAAAAAGTTTCCTTCTGGCCCCCATCTTCAGTGCTTTTAAGTGGAATCATTAATATGCCAGATTTTTTAAAGGATCAGTCAAAAAACAAGATTATGAGCATACCTTGTATTTTGCATTTTAAAAAAATCTTGAAAAGGTCAAATGTTCCTTTGCTCTTTTTCTGTTACCCTGAAGAATTGTTCTGCAGCCATGAAGTTAACAGGTACTCTCCCCCCAGGCCTCCTCCCCCTGCTTTCTTGAAAAAACATCATCCTATAAGCTTTGGAACTGGAAGTACTAGTGAAGCACAGCTTGAGCCTCGAGAAGAACTAGTCAGAAAAGATGATCTAATTTTTTTCTGCTCTTCAGTGTTCATTTCTCCCTGAATATAAGATCTTAGAATGTTGGAGCTAGAGGGGAAGAATCAGAGATCATTGATTCCATCTCCCAGTTATTAAGATGACTAATCTAAGGTGACATGGTACACCTACTGTTTCAGCTTTGGGTTCTGGCATGGGGAAAGAGCAGGCGCTTTTTTTTTTTTTTTTTTAAATCAGGGCATCCTTAGTTGTTACTATTAAAAAGAGTTGCCATTTAATGAGCATTTACTACACTGCCAGGCAGCGGCTGATGCTTTCATATACGTTGCATCATTAATCCTCACAACAAGCCTATAAGGTAAATATTATTATCCCCATCTTATAGCTAATGAAACTGAGAATCAGGTTAAGGGAATTGCCCACAATTACAGGGCTAGAAGAAGGAAGAATCCATGGGCAAAATCAAGACTGCCTGACTTCAAAGCCTGTGTCCTTTACTCTTCCCGCATGCTGCCTGCCAAATGAAACAAGGCCAGAGTGCAAATCAAGTTGGGAGATCTTGGGCTCACACCACTTTAATTTTTCAAATAATGGGTGAGGAAAGAGTCCTCCACAGTGATAAAGTAGAGAAGGATGCCTGTGTCAAGCAGTCCCCGGTTACCAGAATTTGCAAAGAGATCAACAGGGACCATATAGATGAAACTATTTCCCATTATCTACTCATCATGTTTAACAAGGCAGTTTACTCTGAAAGCTTTTGAAAGACTTCCCAGCTTTTCATAAAAGTTGGCTGATTCGATGTTGACAATTTGTCTTTCATTTAATAGAAAATTGGTGAGGGAAATTTGGGAGGGATGCTTATTTTGGGAAAAAATAATTTGGATTTTTTTTTAATGCTCAAGGTCAAGAAGGGCTAGGAGAGCAGATGTGGTATAAATTAGGGAAGTTTATCTGATGGTTGTCCACAGTGGCACAGATGATGGAGTTACTGCCTGGAAATGCTTGCATTTTCCATTGAAACATAGTTTGGGAAAGAAACTTTGACGTTTTAGAAAAACTAATAAAGTTAAGATAGAATTGGAATGTTACATGTTAAAAACCATGAGATGGAGACATTCAGGGGAAACATCCAAGTTTGTTAACTGAGGTGCCAGTGAAAACTCTTTGTAAACTGAAACTTTACTGTCTCCCAAAGAGAAAAGTCACATACCTGGATAAATTATAAATAACCTGCCCGGTCCTTGCTCCTTCTCTCTGAAGAGGAGGTAACTCAAATCCCGCTGTAAGTAGGTAGGTAGGTATGTGCCTGGTCAGGGAGATTTAAGGAGCATCACTTGCATGTTGGGTTATTTCAGTGTCAAATCACCTGATCCACTGCTACCCTCCTAATCCAAGCCAACATCACCTCTCATCCAGACCAGCGCAGTCACGGTGTATCCAGTGCCTGGAACAGGGACCAGCATAGAGTTAGGAGCTTAATAAAATATTGTTGATTGATTGAATGAATGAGATCCTGCTTGCCCTGAATTAGTGTCCCAGTCCTGGTTCCCTGACCCTTGATGTGTGCTTGGTACTGAGACCCAGCCATGATACCCTACCTCTAGGACTATATCCCTGCCCTGTTCTCTCCAGTCCCTTTGACAGCAGTGTGTTAGTTTACTCAGGCGGCCATAACGAAATGCCATATATTGAGTGGCTTAAACAACAGAATTTTTTTTCTACAGTTCTGGAAGCTAGAAGTCCAAGATCAAAGTGCCACAGGTTTGGTTTCTTCTGAGGCCTTTCTCTTGCCTTGGAGATGGCCACTTTCTCTTTCTGTCCCCACACGGTCATCCCTCAGTCTGCGTGTTATCTCTGTCCTAATCTCCTCTTCTTATGAGGACACAAGTCAGATTGGATTAGAACCCACACATAAGACCTCATTTTACCTTAATAAATCCTCTTTAAAGGACTTATCTCCAAGCACAGTCACATTCTGAGGTTCTGAGGGTTAGGACACCAACTATGAATCTGGGGAGGAGAGACACTATCCAGCCTATAACAAGCTGTCACAAGCAGAGTCCTCTCTCTGCCTCCTACAGCTGGACTTCCCTGGGGCCTGCCTGTAGTTAGCTCCTAGGATGCCCATTGCTGTGCTCTCTGACCTTTTTTTTTTTTTTAATTTATTATTTTTTTTGCTGCATTTGGTCTTAGTTGCGGCACGTGGGCTCTCTAGTTGTGGCGTGTGGGCTCAGTAGTTGTGGCACAGGCTTAGTTGCCTCACAGCACGTGGGATCTTAGTTCCCCAACCAGGGGTCCAACCTGCGTCCCCTGCATTGGAAGGCGGATTCTTTACCACTGGACCACCAGGGAAGTCCCCTCTCTGCCATTCTTGACGCCCTGGTGCTTCCTGCTGGTCCTCTTTGCCGCCAATGCCTTACAGCACAACCACCTGTTGTCTGTTACCACACCCTGGGCTGGCCTTCCTCCCATCACCTGCAGCTGGTCTTCTCTCCAAACACTTGCCCCGCCTGGCTGCAATTAACCCTTCTATTTCTGGCTGTGTTCATGGGTACAACCCTAAATCTAAAACTACTGTTAGAGGGGTGGGATAGGGAGGGTGGGAGGGAGACACAAGAGAGAGAGGATATGGGGATATATGTATACGTATAGCTGATTCACTTTGTTATACAGCAGAAACTAGCACCATTGTAAAGTAGTTATACTCCAGTAAAGATGTTAATTAATAAATAAATAAAAGTACTGTTAAAAAACAAAATTCAACTGAGTAAATTTGAAGAACCAATTGGTTCTATTCATCGATTCACAAACGGGGCAGCATCCCACCTAGCAACTAGAAGGGTGCTCCGAGGGGTTGTGTAAAATGGAAGGTTTCTATAGGAAGAAGGATAGGGTGAGGGAACTATTAGCAAAAGAAAAGAAAGGATTACTTTTAGGCCAGGACATCTTTTGGGTCAGGGGGGAGGGAATGGCAAGGGTTTTATCACACACATCCCCTCTGGGGGATGGAGAGGGTCTAGTGACAGATTACCTCATAGGTGCTGACCCAAAAATTCCAGCCTGGTTCATTAAGATTACATTTCTGGGGAAGGTCGAAACTGCAATTAGGTCAGGTAATAAGTCTAGGTTTGCTATCATGGGCTTTAGCACAGGTGACGCCATTTGTGGCCTGTAGCTTCTTCTTTAGCACTACATACAAACATAAACTAACTCTTGGTCTCAGTCTGTTATGATCACTGGGGTGCATTTTTGAAATAGCTGAAGAGTGATAACGTCTGGACTGAACAAAGTTAAGTGGCCTCACAAAGATAAAATTTTACTCACAAACACACAATGACATTATGGCCCACCCACAAGAGAATCTAGTTCAATTGGTTTGGGATGTGGGCCGGTGTCAGTACTTTTTTAAAAGCTCCCCTAAGTGGCTTTAACAGAAAAAGGAAAAGGTTAAGGATGACTGCTCTAACTAGCAGAACAAACCCATCAAATTGAGACCAAAAACTAGGCTAGAACACAAGAGTACAACTAGGCTGGGAAATCCTGACCCATTTGTGACTTGTGAATGTCCTGCAGGGTCCAGTCCCACGCAAATACAGAGATGGGTGGCCCTCCCTCCAGCTCACCACTCCTTTGGTGTAAAGTGCCCTGCCCTTTGATCTAAGAAGTTGGATGTGGCTTATTAGTGTCCTCTGCCACTCAGAGCAATCTGGATGGGGCTCAAAATTTACTCTGGACACAGACAAGTGTCACTTCTGCTGGGCCCTCTGGCTGTTGGTGATGAAAGACCCTTGGCAGTGGTGAGAAGAACAGCTAACATGGCCCTTTGGCTCAGCAACGGTGGGACTCACTCAAATAGCAGATGGACTCCAGGCATTGATCAGCCTCCAAAGGCTTCCTGAGGCCAATCTGCAGTCTCTCCATGATGCTGTCCTCCTCTTGGTGGGACTCTTCCCCCAGCCCTCCCACCAACCCCCTAAGTCCTTGCTCTCCCCCAGCCCAGAGGATGCTGGGGTGAAGGGGCTTAGTCAGGTTCTCCCTCTAGACTCTTTCCAGTATGTTTAGGGCAAAGTCAATCCCTCATGCTTCCGGGCCTTCCCTTTTGACTCTCAAGGGCCTTTTCTTCTCTCTACAAAACCTGGTACTCTGCAAATAAAAGGCTTTGGCTTTCAAAACTATTGTTTTTGACGTGGGCTTCAAGAGGCTATTTTAAAAGTCAGAAACTGAACATTGACTGTTTTATTCTTTCTTTCTCTTCACATTCCGGTTTTACCAATCCTAATTCTCCTTGAGCAATGCCTCTGATTTACTAGGGGAAAGGTCAAGTGGAAAAAGTGTAGCAAAGAAAAGCACAAAGATTAACCTTTCAAGATACTCTCTCTGTGTAAGAAATACTGCGACATTGGTCACTCCAGTCCCCCACCCTGACCCCACCCTGACAAGTGAGCAGGTCAGGATGTTCTGGCTGAGTCTACACAGGGAGAGTGAAGTGGAGAATCAAGATTTATCTTGATAATAAAAGTTCTAAGTGACAATTATTAAAACCTTGTTTTCTTCAACAAGTCAATGGCATGAAAATAAAAGGGGGGTGGATTGTTCTACATTAAAAGAAAACTTAGATATACAACAATCTTGTTTGGAGTCTGTTTTGAACTAACCACTGTTGAAAGACATTTCCAAGACAATAAGGCAAATTTGGTTATGGACTGGGTATGAGAGGATACCACAGAATTATTGTTAATGTTAAGTGTAACAATAGTATTTGATTATGTAAGAAAACATTCTTTTTTCATTCCTTTTTTCTTAACAGATGCATACTGAATTGTGTGTGAGTGAAATGATATGATGTCTGGGGAAAAGAGAAGAGAAAAAGGAAGGAAGGAGGAAGGAAGGGAGGGAGGGAAGGAAGGAGGGAGAGGAATAAAGGGCAGGGAAAACCAAACACTCTGGAAAGAAACAAAACAAACAGAAAAGAAAAACGGATAGATGAATTAAGTGTGAGAAAATCTTGATAACTTTTGATTTTAACAATAGGTATATGGGAGTTCATTATGTTATTATCTCTAATTTTTGTGTAAATTTGAAAAGTTTTATAATAATTTGTAGAATTGTTAACCTAGTACAGGAAAAGACAGACTGAGAATGGAAGAGAATAAAAGGGCCAGAAAGAAATTCAAATATTTAGTGTTTAAGATTTATTGCAGGGGGGAGGGATAAACTGGGAGATTGGAATTGACATATACACACTACTATATATAAAATAGATAACTAATAAGAACCTACTGTACAGCACAGGGAACTCTACTCAATACTCTGTAATGACCTCTATGGGAATAGAATCTAAAAAAGAGTGGATATATGTATATGTATAATTGATTCACTTTTCTGTACAGCAGAAACTAACACAACATTGTAAATCCACTATACTCCAATAAAAATTAATTTAAAAAATAAAAAAATAAAAGAAAATTTTAAAAAGACTTATTGTATTACTGATTTGCAGGCAGATGAATTCTTTTTTTTTTTTCTAAAGTTTTTATTGTTGTTGTTTTGTTTTGTTTTGTTTATTTGGCTGCACCAGGTCTTAATTGCAACACACAGGATCTTAAGTTGTGGCATGCAGGATCTAGTTCCCTGACCAGGGATGGAACCTGGGCCCCCTGCATTGGGAGCACAGAGTCTTAACCACTGGACCACCAGGGAATGAATTCTTTCTTCAAATAAACTCTGACATGGGACCCCAACATATAAAACAAAAAATAGTAGAACTGCTCCACTTGACGCTAGAGAGTCTACTTTTGCTTCCTCCTTGTCTCCCCAGGAATCTGCAGAAGTAATTCAGGGAAACCCTGTGGCTCTATAGGACACAGTTTGAAAACCTCTGTAGTATATGATGAAGGAAACCTCCCAAGTCCTGCAGAAAATGTGTGTTACTTAGTATATGTGTTAGACAACTGCTAACTATTTGGGAGAAAAAAATAAAGTTAAATCTCTACTTCACATCATATACCAAAATAAATTCCAGTTGCAATAAAATGTTTAAAGTACAAAATGAAATCAGAAGAGTAATAGAAAAATTTATGAATATTCTAAAATATTAAGACAGAGAAGGACTTCCTAAGCAAGCCAACAAAGGCAGAAAAATTAGTATCTTTGATTATATAAATATCTAAAGTTTTATAGGGCAAAAAATAAATCACACTTCACAAAAAGGAAAAAAAGGAATGTGTGTATGTGACAAAACTTTAATATTCTTAATCATTAAGTAGAATTTCAAATCAATAAAAAAAGACAAACACTCCAATAGAATAAAAGGATCAACAACAATAAAACAATGTATATGAAGACATATAAATTATCATAAAGATATGAGAAATATTTCATCTACTATTGATCAAAGAAATATTGTAAGTTGAAGTAATAATGAGAAAAGTTGATACTGACTCCTATTTCTGGTGATAATGGCAGACTAGACAAGCTGAAAATTCAGCTACTATAAAATATCTAGAATGCTAAGCAAAGTATACTTAACATCCTTTTAAATGGATAACTGAACCCCCATGAAAATACAGAAAATCCACAGGAGACCAAACCAAAGTAACTAAAAACCAGAATGGAGAGCTTTAACTGAAAAGTAGTTGCCTGGACTTTGGGGAGGGTTTTCCTCTCCCTGGTAATAAAGAGACTTGCTTAGGGACAGAAGAAAAGGAATTGAGACACTCAGGTAAATCCAGGATCCTCCAAAGGCTACACCCCACTTCTCCAGCACAAATGCACACGTGCATGGTTTAGAAACACAATATCAAGAAATTAGTATTAAAAATGGTCCCAGGTTGGTAATAACTCTGGGGCAATAAGAAAAAGCAAACACAAACCTCTCTGGAACAATTCACCTCAACCCAGAATCACCATAGATTAAGCTTTAATAAGATGAGCTCAGAACCCAAAACTACAGAAATAGGAGGAAACAAATCATGATGACTAAGAGTCAGCTGATAAAGATTATAGAGTTATTAGAATGAAACTATAAACTAAATATGTTTAGAATTATTAATATATAAAATGCAGTCTAGAAACATAGGAAAAGAATAAAACTTTCTAATAAGAAATATCATTTTTACCTATCAGATGATACAGTATTAAAAAAGAAGTATAATGCTCAGTGTTTCTAAGAATATAGGAAATTGACATTTATAGACTGTTAGTAGAAGTAAAAACTGATCATTCCAGAGGTCAATTTGGCAATATGTATCAAATATTTAACAAAAAGGTACATACTTATTGGCTCAATAAATTTACTTGTTTTTTTTCATTGAAATATAGTTGACTTACAATACTATATTAGTTTCAGGTGTACAACATAGTGATTTTTATAGATCATGCACCATGCAAAGTTATCACAATATTATTGACTATATTCCCTGTGTTGTGCATTATATCCCTGTGATTTATTTTATAACTGGTAGTTTGTACCTCTTAATCCCCTTCACCTATTTTACCCATCTCCCCATCTCCCTCCCCTCTGGCAACCACTAGTTTGTTCTCTGTATCTGTCTGTTTTGGTCTTGTTATATTTATTTGTTTGTTTTGTTTTTTAGATTCTACCTGTAAGTAAAAACATACAGTATTTGTCTTTCTCTGTCTGATTTATTTTACTTAGCATAATACCCTCTAGGTCCATCCATGTTGTTGCAAAAGGCAAGATTTCATTCTTATTTATGGCTGAATAATATTCCATTGTATATGTATTCCATTGTATATACAATGGAATATTATGGTGGGGTGTATATATATATATATATATATATATATATATATATATATATATATATATATATATAATCTCACATCTTCCTTACCCATTCAACTGTATGGACACTTAGATTTCTTCCATATCTTGGCTATTGTAAATAATGCTGCAATGAACATAGGGGTGCATATGTCTTTTCAAATTAGTGTTTTTGTTTTCTTTGAATAAATACCCAGGAGTGGAATTGTTGAATTGTCTGGTAGCTGCATTTTAATTTTTTTGAGGAACCTCCATACTGTTTTCCATAGTGGCTGTACCAATTTACATTCCCACCAACAGTGAAAAGGATTCCCTTTTCTCTACATCCTCTCCAACACTTATTTCTTGTCTTTTTGATGATAGCCATTCTGACCTATGTGAGGTGATATCTCATTGTGGTTTTGATTTTCATTTCCCTGATGATGAGTGTTGTTGGGTATCTTTTCAATGCGCTTATTGGCCATCTTTGGAAATGATATCTTCTTTGGAAAAATACCTATTCAGGTCCTCTGTTATTTTTTTAATTAGACTGTTTTTTTTTTGATATTGAGTTGTATGAGTTCTTCACATATTTTGGATATTAACCCTTTATCAGATGTGTAATTTGCAAATATCTTCTCCCATTCAGTAGGCTGCCTTTTTGTTACATTGATAGTTTCCTTTGCTGTCCAAAAGCTTTTTAGTTTGATGTGGCCCCATTTGTTTATTTTTGCTTTTGCTGCCCTTGCCTGAAGAGACAGATCCAAAAAAATTTTGCTAAGACCAACATCAAAGAACACCCTGCCTATGTTTTCTTCTAGAAGTTTTATGGTTTCAGAGCTTACATTTAAGTCTTTAATATATTTTGAGTTTATTTTTGCATGTGGAGTGAGAAAATGGTCTCAATAATTTTACGTCTAAGAATTTATCTTTAAAACAATTCATAAAATTACCCTAAGATGAATACACAAGGATGTTTATTCAGGAATTTTTCATGGCAAAAATGTGGGGGATGGGGAGAAGTTTAATGTCCAATAGCAGAGGAATGGTTAAACAAATTATGATATTTTCATATGATGAAATATCATGCAGGTAATAAAAATGATACTGTACAGATTTATTTACTGACATGGAAAGATGCCACGAATATACTGATGAGTAAAAAAAAAAAAAAAAATCAGGTTACAGACCAACCTGATCCCACTTTTTAAAATTTGTGTGGCCCATTAGGCAAAGTCCAAATGACCAGTAAATAAATGAAGATGTGCTAAAATTCAGTAGTAATCAGTAATGGAAGTTAAAACAATAGTGCCATATTACTTTATACCCTTTAGGATGGCAAACATGAATCCATACAGAGGTCGGCAAGGACACAGGGAGGTGGGGAACTCTCATGCACTGCTGTTGGGAACACACACCGGTACAGGCATTCTGGAGACTAATCTCACAGAACTTAGCATTGTCTGTAGAAGCTTTTGGATGCCATTTCTGGATATATAACCTCAAGAAATTCTCATTCAGATCCACAAGAGAACATGAAACAGGATGTTCATCTATACATTATTTGTGGCAAACAGGTGCTGGAGGCAAACCAAGTGTCCCTCATTAAGAGACAAGAGAAGTTAAACGTGGTAGATGCATTATTACTCCATAATGTGCAGCTTTGAGAAGAAACAATCTACTTGGATAATTATTTTTTTAAGTGTTCAGTGAGAAAAGTAGGAAAATTTTTAACACAATATATTTGTACGTTAAAAACACACAGTCACAAAACAACAAAACAGATTTTACAGGATTATATACATATACTAAGTACAGATATCAAACAGGTTAAAGACAGTTCCTATGGAGAAGATGGGAAGGGGAATGGGAATTAAAGGAGAAAAAATAAAGTAATTAAAACAAGAGAGAAGGCTTGCACAGACCAATAATAACAACTTAAACTGAGAAGTATGCTTCATTCAGCTCTCTGCAGTTGAGTTCAATTTTTTAAAGTGTGTGTGTATGTATAATATGTAAAAATGTCTAAAAAGGTAAACTCTAAAATAACGGTAGTTATCTCTCTGGGAGTGGTATAAAAGGCAAATCTTTTCTTTTTTTCTACACTGGATAAATATTGTATAATAAGTAAAATGCATTTCTTAAGTCTCAAAAACTCATCTTAACACTCAGAACTACTTTCCTGCTTTTGGATAAAGTACAATAACCTACTAAATTCAGCTGCCTGTGTGGTCACAGTCATTTTATTATTTTTCCAGAATGTTCCAAAATAACTCTGGAACAAGACCTGTGGGACCACCAGATAGCTATCTAGCCTCACCCTTCTTCCCATGCAAATGAAGACCAAGCCTCCAATCGGGCTTTGGCAGAAACCTCTGTGGAACCCTGGATAACAAGGCCCTCCGCGTCCCCACTGGGGAAAGGAGGGGCAGCATTCATAACCCTGTCAGCTCACTCAGCCCCTGAAAAGACGGCTTGGGCAGCAATTGCCAAAGACAAAGGTTCCACCTAAGGGTGGAAACTCTATTTGCAGCTTTGTAGACACAGGTGTCCTTCCAGGCGACTCAAGACCTGCAGTGTGGGACTGGGTTTGGCCAGGAATAGCTCAGAAGGCCTTCCCCTCAGAAGCCAGCTTTTGAGGCCTTCAGGTGTATGTTCTAACTATATTTGGCAACAAAAACCAAAGAGGTCAGTGGCTTAGCTCAGGGTGAAAAAAAGACTATTTCTGATTATAATCCCCACTTCAAACCAGGTCCAAGAATTTAAAAACTCAATTCATTTATTTATTTTGCACTCACTAAGCATACTGCTGAAGCAGTTCTGGTTTCCAGTCCTACCAATCTCATGTAAATCCTTCAGAACCACAGGTGTAAGTCACCTACCCAAGCCATCCTCATGTTAGAGGACATCTGGGGACATCTGGCTTGAGAATCCAAATGTTAAAATTATTCCACCTTACTCTCTGTGTCTTCATAGCATCAAAATAGCCTATGGCACTTGAGTGCAAATCCAGACTCCAGTCCTGATTACTCACTGTGTGACCTTGGCTAAGTTACTTTATGTCTCTGAGGTTCAATTTCTTTATCCACAGACAGAACAGAGATAATAACACCTACTCCACAAGGTTGCTGTAAGAATTAAATGAGATAAGGTATATAAAGTGGCTAGGAGAATGTCTAATACAAAGAAGGTGCTAAGAAAAAGAAGCCATTTCCATTCCTCCCCATCACTCCTTTCCACCCTTAGCTGTTCAGCCAAGGTGTGGGCTTTTCAAGAAATTGCTTGGTACATTGTGTTTGATTACAAATGGATGGTACCATTCCCACAGCCAGCAACAGTAGCTAAAGATAAAAGCTGCGACTACTCCTCAGCCGTCGACAGGTCGGATCAGCCACAAATGACTCACCACTGTTGATAAATGATGTGTTCTTGGCATCAAGAGACCTTATCCTGACAGGCTTTGACACCTTATGAAAAAGAAACCAGAAGGAAGGTTGAATGGCTCACAGAGAAGGTCCTCAGGGTTTGATGGTGACCTTCAGTCAATTCTGAACTTGTACCAAACTGGTGTTAGGAGGGTCTCCTCTGTCTTCAGACATGTCTCCAATCACAGATTTTTTAGTTGGGAAGGACTCCAGCTGAGCAGCTGCCTCTTCATCTCAGAGCTGAACCATCTCCTTCACTTGCCTTAGATTCCCTGAAGGGAGTCATAAGACTCCCTGGGCAGAAGGCACATGCCTGTTCCCTGCTCAGAACAGCCCTAAGCTAGTGCCCAACCTGCCTTTGGCAGCTTTGTCTGCTGGCTGAAACTCTGCCAGGGTGAGGTTTGGCTGAAGGGCTCTGTGGCTATTGGACAAACCTTGGCTCAAGGAAAAGGGTGAGTATTTAATCCCAAGCCACTGTCTGCAAGGCTGAAGTGTTTGCAGCTCTCCGGTTTTTGTAGCCCCTTCAGACCACCCAGAACCACTCACGGGCATGGGAATTCCAAAACTGGATTTTTTAGTCACTCATTCTTACATCCCCTGTACCTTGTGCAGTGCCTGGCACAGAGCTCCCTCTAAGTGAATATTTACTAGAAGGACCTTAAGGAAAGCATGGTCTTTTGCTACTTTTGTAACCCCTTGAATTCTGATGAACCTCACTAAATTGTTAAGATCAAATAGGACAATGAACTGTATGAAGATTGACACTGTTAACAGCCAGGTGCTCAAAACTGAGGCCTCAGACAGTCTTAAGGAAATTCCATGTACTAGGATCTACTTTCTTTGAAACTGAAACTGCTTCAGGAGCAGGTTGTCTCTGGACCCCAGACCTATGACCCCTTTCAGTGTCATGGAGGCTTTTTCTGAAAGGAAATATTCTAGGCCCTCAGAAGGGACCTTGTGGAATGCAATTGATCCAAAAGTCCCAGGAGAAGGTAGGCTGCCCTGGAAACATTTCCATTATCCAAACTCACCCTCAGATTTTCTTCACCAGGAAGGTTTCTAAGATCACCTAGAAGCACCAACATTTCAGTTATGCTTTGAAATGTAAAGGCCAGGGAGTCTTTCTGGAAAGGACAAGCAGTAGAACTCCATCCTGGGTCTTCAGGATATTGGTTGAGACAAATAGGGTAGAGACATCAATAACAGGGTGCCTTCCCTTATCCTCTTCTTCTGTCCTAACTGTTTCCACGTCCCCTGCCCTTCTAGTCACTCACTGGGGCTTAGTGTCTGGCTTCTATCACCAGAACCGGGGTCAACGGTCTAAGATGATAAGGTATAAATTTAAGCAAAGGGGAGGAAGGAAGAAAGAAGGGAGAGAAAGGAAGACTGGAGAGAAGTGGAGAAAAAAATGAAAAAGGCTTGGGAGGGGGGAAGGAAGAGGAGAGCGGCAAGGGGAGGCGGAACAATGAAGGTCTCAGGACGTCGCAGGCGCACGGTTCCGGCGGCACGTCCGTCCAGCCCGCCTCCCGTCAGCAGCTGCACGCTGCGCCCCGTGTGGGCGCTGAGTCACGGTCCCAGAACAGGGAGCTGCCGTGCAGGTCTAGGGGGGGCCGGCCCTGGTTGGCATCTGCAAACTGTTTTTTTCTTTCCTCTTTCATTAAGGCTGTGTGCTGACTCCCACGTAGGAGGACTTATTAAACCGCACGTACTGCCTGACAGCTCTCTGGCACGTCGGAGGCGGCCGGCTGGGGGCGCCGCAGTATCGCTTATGAGCCAGCACACTCTCTGGGGCACCGGGCCGGGAGAGGACTGGGGTCGCTGGCCCGGCTGCGGATTTCCCGGAGGAGCTCGCACTTTTTGCTGAAGTCGCTTCTAACTTTAGCCCCGCTGCAGCAGGGGGACACTCCTCAGCTGGAAGACCTCGGAGACCACCCCAACTCTCCGAGGTGCGCTTTTGCGCAGGGTTCCGTGAGCAACTCCATAAAATCTGGGACTCTGTTGCGTAATCGGGAGATTCCAGGCTCGCCTCCCCACTAAGGGTTCACCCTACCCCAGCCGGCCCGGCCGCCACACGAGGCTGCGACCTGGAGCATCTCCTCGAAGCCCGGACCCGCACGCAAGACACGCTCTCCGCACGTCCCACCGGAGAGCGTTACTCCGACAGCTCGGCCAGCGCGGAGAGCAGCCAGCACGCGCCAGCGCAGCCGTGCTACCTTCCCACGCCAGGCGGCTGGACCCCAAGGCTCCCGGGCGGACCAAGACTGGGGACACCCTTCCTCCCAAGACTCGTGACCCGAAAATGAATCAGCATTGAGACAGTTTATTGGTTTGCTACTTCGCATATCACCCATTTTATGTAAATAGATTATACAGACATGGTGTTTTCTTCTTCCACAAGAGGCAACCAGTCTTTCACGCACACACGCTCACATTCCACGCAGCACACAACGTTACACCTCTCTGAGACATTCACGTATTAAAATAGAGGGGAAGGGAACAATACAATTGCTTTAAAATGCCCTTAATACAATATATAACGTACAAAAATATCTCTATATTTGAAGTTACAAAAAAATCTTGACACAACAAACTTAAATATTGATAATTACCTCTGTATATACAACACACATTGCACTTTTCCTCTCTAGGTTTTGGAAAGTTCAAGTAATAGTGAGGCTTGCGCCCCGGTGGGGTGACACCCCGTCAGAAATCAGTTTGTGGGCGGGCACGGCAGTGGCTCAGACCCCTGCCCCTGGGGGGTCTCAGCATTCGCAGTTTCTCCTCTCCGTGAGCCTGGCAGAGGACACTCCTTTGGATTCCTCTGCATCCCCCTCCCCACCCGGGGCACCCGGGCCGAATTAGGGTGAAGAGAACACTGCCTCCGAGGTGGACGGGGTCCTGCAAAGCCAGGGCTCGCCGCCGGACGGTGCCTCCCGGACTCTCGGTCTCTCAGGGCTGTCTCAGCTCGGGTCCCATAGGCTGAGAGGCTCGGCTAGGGGAAGTCCTCCGCCCCGGGAGGCGCCGGCGGGATGCATGTGCGAGTGTTCGCTGCTGCCACAGGCGCCTAAATCCTAAGGAGGGTGGCGAACACTTGATGAGCCCGGGAGGCCGGGGCCCCGCGCGCCTGTGGCTCCTGGGAAGACAGAGTCCGTCCCAGGCCGGCCTCGGGCAGGGAGCGTCGGCGCCGGCGGCCGTAGCCCTGGGGGCTGATCTTGCTCCTGGGGGCGACGCCGTCCTTGTCCTTGTCCGTGAACTGGTAGATCTGGTGCGCCAGCTTCTGCACCGTGCACGTCCCGAAGCGACAGCCAAAGCTCCGCAGGCTCTGGAAGTTGTTCATACTCTGGCGGTAGCGCTTGACTCGGATGCGGGCGGCGTCCGGACTGCTGGAGAAGGGAAGGAAGGCTACATGAGACCCCCATCAAGCAGGTCTTTGGCCCCAGCCAGCGGGAAGGGAGCCATTCTAAGACCAGAGGGAGCTGCTAACTGCTACCTCCATCTGAACTGCCATACAGCCCCGATGATCCCCAGGGCCAGGGCAATGGAGGAGGGCTCCCCTTGCCCACCCCGCGACGGCGCCCCGCATAGTTACCTTGCCTGGGGGCTGCGAGAGGCGCCCTTCACATCCTGCGGCCGAACGAGAGTCTGGGCAGGCCCTGCCTTCACGTCGGCGAGCCCGGTGGGGTAGCTGCTGGACTCGCGAAGTTCTCTTTTTCCACGACTTAGAGCCCACTTATTCCATCTAAACAACACAAATAGACTCGATTCGCAATCGTCCAGGCGAGGTCTTGGCCCATCCCTGCTCCTGTTCACTTCTAACCCCTCGGGGACCAATGGTTAGTTTCCCTTGTCTTGCAGGTACCACAACTGGGGCAGGCGCTGCCTGCGACTCACTTCTTTCGGAACTCTGCCGCCACGTCGAGCCGTGCGGTGTCCGCGCCTAGGAAGGCGAGCGAGCCCAGATACATTAGGGCGACGGGAACCAGCTTCATCCCGGCGTCGATGCGTAGACCCTGGGGAAGGAGAAAGAGGAGCCGAGCGTGAGCTCCCGGGTCTGCCTCACCGCCGGGCGGGGCACGGAGGCGGGCGGGGGGCCCCGGAGTGGGCAGGCTCAACCCGCGCTCTGCCTGACTCAGACGCTTATCTCCCCGGGGCGCAGAGAGGCGCCAGCGGCATTTGCACCCGCCAGGGGGGTGACAGGCCCCGCAGGGGAGGCCGCTGCCCCGCGCCAGGCTCCCAGAGGTTCCCCGCTCAACTTCTCGGATTGGCTGATGGAGCAGAGGGGACTGGGTCTCTGTAGTTCCAGCTGTGTCCACGAGCTGGGCCCGGGATGTGGGACGCACCCAGCAGAGGACCCTCCAAAGTGGATTGTACCCCTCACCCAGCGCTCCTAGTCTCCGGCCTGGGCAAGCCTCCCCACCTTTAACCGGCCCGGCCCGCGGTGCTTACCTGCTTGAGGGGGTGATCTGCCGAGATCTTTGGAGGATTAAGTCTGAGACGTCGCTCTGGCAGTGGCAAATCCCCGACGTCCAAGCTGCGGTGGGAAACCAGAGGTGGCAAGGTTCGACCCGTTCCGCCTAGTGTCACCAAGAAACCACTGAGTGGCCGGCTCTCGGTCCTCCGCTTTATAAGAGCGCAGGGGGCGGGGCCTAGGCTGCCCTCGCGCCCTCCCTTTCCTCCCTTGGGCGCGCGCTCTGCAATCGGGCGCGCGCATTGCTTGCCTGCGGGTGTGGGGTTTGGAGGTGAGGTGGGGGGTCCCTCATGCCTAGAGGGCTCAGAGATGAGCTCCAGGAGATTGGTGCAGGAACTGCCTCAGCCCTGACTCACTGGGCACAGAGTTCAGACCTTAAGCCGGGACGAAGCAGAGCCGGTACAACCTCTTGGGGGTCCTTACCTAGGACTTATGCAGCCCAGAGTGTAACGTCTTCTGGCACAGAACTGCAAGAGCCAGCGCGGGGTATCACGCGGATGACCCGAACTCCGGACCTCGGGAGCTGTGGCCTCGAGTGGACCGCGCCCCGTGCCGGCTCGGCGCCTGACCTGGCCGCGACCCCAGACTTCAGCGGAGCCTCAGGGGCAGGGCACAGAGCACAGCTGAGAGAAGGGGGGCTAGCCGAGACTCCGGGGTTCTGAGGATGGGCTAGTAAGATTTCACAATAGGGGCAAGGCTCGGAAAGGCTGATTTGAGAATTGGGATTTAGAGGCGGGGACTTACCTGACGTTTCAGAATTTGCATGCCTATTTGGAAATAAAGGAATAACCAAAATTAGGACGAAGAATACAGTTTCATTTTTCCCCCTTTTAATCCAATCATGCCTTGTAAGGTTACAACCTGAGAGTTTGCCTGGCTGCCCTCGGAGCCTTCATTCACCCCTTGTAAACGTGAGGATACTGCCAGGGAGCACACTAATGCTTCACGTATGTTAATCCCTTTACAGTTTACAAAGCATGGCCACATCCTGATCTCCTTTGATCCTCACACCTACCCTTGAGTTAGACAAGGAGGGTAACATCAACTTTCTACCTGGTGAAATGAGAAAACTAAAGTTCAGAGGGATAAATAAGCATTTGCCCAAAGTCACACCAAAGGTGGTAAACAGTAGTGTCCTAGCTCGGCCCCGCAAGCATACACGGCCGACTGGACTAGGGCGCCGCGTGGATTTTTCTAGGCTAGGGCCATCATCTTGTCGAGGGAGAGAGGAGAGTCCTAGCCCCCGCCCAAGGATTTATGCCTTTTCATGATGAATCACCCCCAAGCACGTTTGTCACCCGTTTATGCTCTTCCATCACCGCTTCTTGACTTCACTTTCTTACTTAACTTCTGGAGGCCAAACTAGGGAGGGAACTTAGCCCCGCAGGGCTCCCTACTTCTTGCAGGAGGGCCTCTGGTGTCCTATCACCCACTTCCCTGGATGCAGGTCCTGAAGCCGAGGGCCTAGACTGAGAGGCGGAGGGCGCGGGACCCCTGGAACTCTGTGGAGCAGCTTCTACTCTCACCCTACGGCAATTCTTTGTGAACCTGGGCAAGTTACGCACCCCACTCTCTGGTTTCCCCATCTATAACTTGCCCCAGCGGATCTCTAAGCTTCCTACCTGATCTGCCACACTGGTTCTGAGACCCAGTGCACAGGACCTTGCCTGCCCTGGGCCGCGCACTGCTGGCTCAGCCGCCTTTTCACTCCCAGGACTGACCGGTGGACATTGCACCTGGGAAGGAATGGCCGCTCCGAAGTTATTTATTCTGAGGACTCTTCTCCGAGGGAGTCACCTGAGCGGACCTGAGTTCCAGCTGAGGGTGGGGGACAGATTCCTGGCTCGGGCTCGGGGTTGGGCTGGGGACGCCGAGGGTCGGAGGAGTACAGCGCAGCGCACTGGCTGGGTTCGGGCCGCCTGTCTGGCTTCAGGGCAGTTGCCGCAGTAAACCGCGTCTGGCGGCTAGTCTGTCCGCACCGCAGACAGCAGGTATTACTGAGCGCCTGCTCTGTTTCCAGGAGCCTCCCCAGCCGAACTATTCTGTTTTGCTCGCTCGTCTCCCATTTCTCAATGCTTCCTTTCAGTTCGTCCCCTACGAGTCACGCTCTTCGCAGCGACCCTGTCCAGGACCGGCTGTCTGTCAGTCTTGTCTGAGGATGCCACCTACTCGTCGCCAGCTTCCAGCTGGGTCCGCGCCAAGACAGGTTTTTACTTTCATTTCCCCGGCGCGCGCCTCTGGCTGCCGGGGAGGTCAAGGACAGCTGGGCGCCGGCCCACAGCCAGGGAAGGTCCCGTGGTCTGGACTCGTTCCTTCCAGTTCCCACCAGCCCTGGGGGGTTTGGTCTACAGAGGACTCTTCAGCTGTACCTCGTGGCCTCCTCGCTGTGTCCTTTAGGAGATCCCTGGTTCCAGGAGAGAGCGAGGGTGGAGGGGATGGGGGAAGGGACCGGGGACGGAGCTCTTGGTGCAGACTTCGCTTTGAGCTGCTGGAGGCTTCAAAAAGCAAACCCAACCCAGAATTGGAGACTCCGCCGGGCTCCAGTGCCTACGCCAGCAGCATAGCGGCGGTGCCAGGAATTCCCACCTGAGATCCTTGGCACAATGATATCAGCCCAGGTGTGCCTTATAGCTCTGGCACTTAGAGGTCTGACGCTTGAGAACTCCGTCAATTCTTTAAGTCCTGTGTTGGCAGCTCGGGGTTTTGCTAGAACACCCGTATCTTCGAAAGTGTGTGTGTGTGTGTTTGCTTGGGTCGGCGACAAGGGCCGGAAGGTTCCCCAAAATGTCGTGGAGTATAAGTCGAAAAAAAGATATAAAGTTTTCCAAATGTTGGCATCTATTTTTTCCCTTGGAACCTGGGGTTCGTTTACTTTAACAAAGGGGGAAAAAATCACTAGAATGCATTCACGGTTAAACGTCGGATATAGAAGGAAACAACTTAGGGACTTCTGCTTCTGGCGATTTGTAAACGTGGAGTGTCATCCATTCAAGTTGCAGTGATTGTAGATTCACACAGAGTACAAGGAAGGAAGGAAGGAAGTGAAGGAAGAAACATCTTTAAAATCTCACTGGCAAGACAAGTGAAAGAAGCAGAAGAAAAGAAATTTTGGTTAATGAAGATCCACTTCTTTTGTGCCCAAGAACTTTCAAAAAATAAACCCCCAAAGCACTGTAATAATTGTGCATATTCTGACATCATATATACAGACATACAAATATGCTGAAGCCTTGTTGTATAATGGTGTCTCAACTTCTTCACATTCCAATTGAATTATTTTTAGGCCCTAAATCCAAGCCTTATTCTTAGTAATGTTCGGAGTTTTAAAAATTTTTTGATGGTGGTTTCTCAACTAACACTATGGACACAATCCCTCAAGCCAGTGTGACCACACTCAGGTCATGAAGAAAAGAAGTGAGAAACAATAAATAATATTAATAAGAATAACTAAACTTGAGTAGCTAAGTGCATTGCATAATTATCTCTGATGCCTCTTTTTTCAAACAGGAAATTTTACAATGCATTTATTGTTCATATGGTTCAAAATGCCTCGGCTAAGCTGAGGGCTTGTTTACCAAGTCCATTTGAAAACAAGTTTCAAGAAGCATCCGGGAGTCATAACACCAAGTGGTTTAGAGAAAGGAGCCAATCAGCTACTTAGATTTAGTCACAGGAAAAAGTAAAGCAGGATACAAAGCTCAGGGCACTTCTTTTTTTTTTTTTTTTTTTGGAATCTCTGACTTCTCTAAGAAGCTAATAAGACATAGATCCTTTCCAGAAAAATGCACATGTACATAAACCAATTTAAGTATAAAATAAGCATATGATTTCAGGAGATTGACCAAGTAAAGAATGCTGACACAGAATAAAAAACACTTTCTATAGCATTAATTTCTGTCTTGGAGTGGTAGAGGCAGGGAGGGCAGTTAACCTCTCTCTTTCTAGGGCATAGAATTTTCCAGAGCATCAGCACAAAGAAAAGTAATGCTTTTGCTGCCTCATTTCTGTGCTCTTGCACAAAACATATGGACAGAAATAATCAGTCCTTGTATGTGATAAAGAAGACAAATCTCCCTGAAGCTTAAAGAATATAAGTTGCTATAGGACAGATGAAAGAGAACACAGAGAAGATGGTTAACGTATAGAAGCTTCTTATACTAACAGCTATAACAGAATGAGGTGAAATGACTTCAAGAGAAATTTACTACTGATGGCACAATGAATGGCATTAATAAATGGAGTATAAAAGAGATGATTTGATCATTTGGGGTCATCCCTAGCAAATGAGAATGGTGTTAACGAGAGCAACCATCACGCTACCTGCCTCCACGTGGGGATACTGTACTAGCAGATTAGAACTGTCGGAATGAGGCAATTCTAATCTATGGGCCTACATGAGTTGAATGTTCATTCATTCCTTCAACAAACATTTACCGAGCATGTGTTATATGCCTAACTCTGTGCTAAATGCTGGGCATACAATAATCAACAATGCAAGCATCATTCTTGCCTTCAATGAGCTCACAGCATGGTAGGGTAACCAAACATAAACAAATCCTCATAGGAATAAATATATGATTACAAACTGTGGTAAGTGTTCTGAAGGAAAAGCAAGATTAGGGGGACCTAATGTTCCAAATATAAGGAAGAGCATGGGCAAATGCTTAGAGATGAGAAAGAGCTTGGTACACTAGGGAAGAAAAAAGGAGGCCAGTGTGGTTGAAATGTATTGAGTAAGGGAGAAGAAAGGCATGAGATGAGATTAAGGAGGTCATCAAGGTTAGAGTAAATAGGACCCTTTGAGATATGATGAAGATTTTGCACTTTATTCATAGCGATTTGGGAAGCTTGACAGGTTTGAAGACGGGAGAGACATGATCTGATACACATTTATTTAAAAGATCATTGTGGCCATTGAATGTGATGACTGGATTAGGGAGGAGCAAGAAGGGGAGCAGTGCAGTGGTGGTGCCCTGGAGCAGGGGTCCCCAACCCCCGGGCCACGGACCAGTACCTGTCTGTGGCCTGTTAGGAACCGGGCCACACAGTAGGAGGTGAGCAGCAGGCAAGCGAGCGAACCTTCATCTGTATTTACAGCCACTCCCCATCTCTTGCTTTACTGCCTGAGCTCCACCTCCTGTCAGCATTATCGTGAGTTGTATAATTATTTCCTTATATATTACAGTGTAATAATAATACTAGAAATAAAGTGCACAATAAATATAATGCGCTTGAATCATCCCAAAACCATCCCCCCACCCTCGTCCGTGGAAAAATTCTCTTCCACAAAGCCGATCCCTGGTGCCAAAAAGGTTGGGGACCGCTGCCCTGGAGAGATTGGAGAGGGCCTAGTCCCATCATAATCTCAATTAATCCACCACACACACACACACACACACACACACACACACACACACACACTCCACTCTAAACTTCACCAACAGAGCTGGCTTCATGGACGTGCACCCTGTTCAGTCACACAGGACCGCACACTTTGTTTAATGCTCTGCTTGTTGCTCTTTTGAAATTCTTAATAATTTTTGAACAGAGAGGATCCTTTATTTTCATTTTGCTTTGGCCTCTGCACATTACATAGCCAGTCCCACTCACCAGATAGACATGCAATCTAAGTAAAAACAGTCTGCAACCTCTCACAGCACCTATTTATACTGCTAATGTCAGGGATACTTTACGTGAGTGTCAGGATTCAATTATTCATATAATCACACATGTGAAAGCATCTGTAGGACAATTTCTATTAGCCATCTCTGAAGCCTCCTTCCCGCACCCTAAACAGACACCTAAGGTAGAAACAGTGTGTTTCCTATACAGATTTAATTTGAAGACAGGGTTCATAATCCACTTACTGTCCTGAAGTTTTACCTACAGGGAAAGTCTGGGATCACCAGTGAAGCAGGGAAACCAGTTAGGAAGCTCTTGCAATAGTCAAGGTGGAAGGTGATAGTGGCTCAGACTAGTGGGGTGGCAGTGAAGCGGGGAGAGAAGCTTACACATTTGGGAAGTAGGATCAATAGGACTGAGTGAGGAGTGTGGGGCTGAGAGAGAGGCAGGTGTCAAGGGTAGCAATCATTCAGTTTCTTACTTGGGCAACCGAGTGGATGGAGATGTGGCAATGGATCAGGGAATTTTCTACCACAACTGCTTAGTCTCCTTTGTTACTTGTTGGTAGAGACTGTTTGAAGAGGCCCCAGCCCTGCCTGCAGATGTTTGGTCAAGTCGAACTCTCATATTGCCTCTTTGAACTGTAGTGGCTAACCACAGGAAGCACTTGAAATGACTGTACAGATCAACCACTTACTCCACGACAGCCAAATGTAGGAGCAGCAGGTTGATAATTCTTGCTTACTAGTAATCAGCTCCTTTTTGACTTCTAAGGCATAAAGGAAAGGCATCTGCTATGTACACACCATCATTGTGTTGCATAGTCTTCCTCTCTCCCTGCCACCCTTCAGTAAAACAAATCTGAGTTTGCTTTACCCCTCACTCTTTGGTGAGAGGTGATGGTGGTTATCTCAGGGGATGGTCTGGCCTTCAGCCAACCTCAGTAATCAGGCTGCCTTGTCAGGGCTTATCAGTTTCAGCAGACTGGCAGCTGTTGGCTGAGAAGCAAAGCACAGTTCCAGTGCATGCTAAGTATGTTCACATGTGTATTCAAATACATGATGCCTTTATATACATATACCTGGGGTATGTCAAAATCCCTATACTACAAAACATCCATTTGCAAATAGTCTGGCAGCCTACCTATGACCTAACAGGTGAAACACGTCTAAATGCAAACAGCACTTGATTCGAGGCTTGAAAACAGCTAAGCTTTGATTAAAAAAAAACACAAAAAATTTAAACCAACACTTGTGAATGAAATAAAAACACATTTTAAAAGTAAAATGGGACATCCTACCTCATGTCATATATAAAAATCAACTCAAAATGGGTCAATGGCCTAAAACAAGAGTAAACTATGAAACTCTTAGAGGAAAACATAGGAGTAAATCTTCCCTTCCAAGTAGTGATCTTGGATTTGGCAATGGATTGCAATGGAAGCCAGGCAATATGACACCAAAGCACAGGAAACAAAAGAAAAAATAGATAAATTTGACTTCATGTGGTATAATACATACAATGGAATATTGTTCAGCGATGAAAAAGAATGAAGTACTGATACATGCTACAACATGGATGAACCTCGAAAACATTATACTAAATGAAAGAACCCAGACACAAAAGGTCACATATTGTATGATTGTATTTATATCAAATATCCATACTAGGTAAATCCATAGAGACAGAAAGCAAATTTGTAGTTATCAGAGGCTGGGGGAGGGGAAAATGGGAGTGACTGCTTTACGGGTGTAGGCTTTTCTTTTGGGTGATGAAAATATTTCGGAACAAGATAGACGGGGTAGTTGCACTACATTGTGAATGTACTAAATACCACTGAATTGTACACTTTAAAATGGTTCATTTTATGATGTGTAAATTTCACCTTAAAAAAAAGTGAAATGGGGAAGGAACATGATAGCTGCCTTAAAAGTCAGAAAGGCTATCATACAAAGATAGATTTTATTTTTTCTGGGTGTTTCCATAGAGCAAAACTGGGGGAAGTTACAGGAAAACTCTGACGTAACAAGGAAGAACTTTCTAACAATAGGGTTGTTAAACAGTGGAATGGGCTAGCTCCCAAGGAAGTTAAATTAGGCTTTACTAAAAGTGATCAAGTTGGATGATGAGCTCTCAGGGAATTTATAGAGAGGATTCTTACTTGAGGTGTGACTGAAGCATTTTAGGTTTAATTGTTTTCAAGATCAATCTGTTATCTTCCCTCCACCTCTGCAACTAGGCTGATTCAGTTTGACCTTGTGCAATTTGCAAATGAACTCCTTGAGTTAAAGTATTCCTTCCTGGGAGTTTCAGTTCTAGCGCAGCCCAACCCTCTCAATCTGTGGGTGAAAAAAGCACCACACAGAAAGAGGAAATGATCAATGAGAGTAAACTTTCAGTAGCTGAGACACCAAATCTCTGAACTCACAGTCCAGAGTTTGAGCAGCTTCCTGCTGGTAGTTGGGGGAAATTGTATGCATTCACTCATTAATCATACTTGTTAAGCACTTAAGACACTTTGCTAAGAGCTCTTATATGTAAATGAAGGGTTAAATCCTCAATTAATAATGAGTAGTGACAAGCAACCAGGAAGATAATCATATTTGCAAATCATGGAGATTCCCACAACTTCAGTCTACCACTTGTAACATATCCTGCTACTAAAACTTCAGGAGATACTAACAGAGGACAAAGCAAGCTCATCTGGATGCCTCACTTGCCAAATTCGGAACGATCAATAAGAGGTGCAGTAAAAAGAAAGCGACCTAGATAATTCCTAGATTGGATGATGAGATCCACTAATTCATTTTAATTGCATTGTTTGAACAGGGAAGTTGGAAGTTCCTGCTCCTGCTGCAAGAGCCCTGGGACCGCTGCAAGGGGCGAAACCCTAGGCGAGAAGGGCTCCCTTGGGAGAGACAAGCCTCCTCCCTCGGATTCTGTTGTTCCGGGCAGTTCAGGAGGATCCCGGGGATGCCGCGTTCTTCGGAGGAATCCAGCCTCCCCAGGCGCTCTGGGGGAAGCCCAGGCCAACCGCCCCCAGCCCACCCAGCACTAAAGCACGGGGCGCCTCTGAGGATTGAGCAAAACCCTCTTCCTCCTCCGCCTACTCGGTGGCATGTTCCTAAAATTCCCATCTGCACAACATAAACAGGAAACGTGCAGCAAAAGCCCTGGCGGTGCAAATTCCATGCTTCCAGTCGAGGGCGGGAGAATCTCGTCTTGGGAAGGGGAGGGGGAGGGGGGAGGGGAAGCAGCAAACTTTCCAGGGGACCCCTCAACCATCCCTGTCTCTTCTTCCCAGACCCAGAAAGAAAGAGTGGAGAAGGCGGCAGGAAGGACACCCTGCTTTAGGAAAAATAGGGGAGTGGGAGGTGGGCCGCGGAGGGGCAGCCAGGCCTCAAAGTGAACCACCCCAAGCGGCTGCGGTGGCGGCGTGTGGTGGCAATACGCCCGGCAGCCCACTCCCCAAACCAGCTGTCCTGGCGGCGCCAAGAGGGTGGGGGTGGGCTCTCCGCCGGGGGGGTCAGGTCAACGAGCCAGCGCGGGTGGGGGTGGGGGAGGAGCGGACGCTAAGCGCGGCGCAGGCGCAGAGCGCGCCTCGGTTGTCAAACATGGCTGAAGTGCCGCCGCTGCCGCTACTGCTGCTGCAGGGAAAATGCTGAGCCCTCCCGGACCGGGTGGGCGGCGGCGGCGAAGGCGGCAACGGGCATCCGCTTCCCCGGCGCGGCGGCGGCGGCCATGGCCCGGCTGGCCGACTACTTCATCGTAGTAGGCTACGACCACGAGAAGCCAGGTAAGGGTGTGGGTCGGGCACCGCCCCCGGGCCTCCCCGCCCCCGCCCCCCGGCTGCCGTCCAGTGGGCTCCTCGGGGCCGGGCGTCGCGGCCTGGAGGCGGGGAGGGCCGGGCTGGGCCCCGGCTGAGCGGGCGCTCGGCGTCCGGCCTTCTTGGCCCCGCTGAGCCTCGCGGTGGGCGTGAGGGGCCGGCACGAGGGGAGGGGGAGGAGGAGATCGTGTCCTCCGGGCCCGGGGCGGCCCAGCTGGGTCAGCTGGGGCGAGTCTTGGTGCCGCGACCCTCGCTCTGGAGGGGGCTGGGTACCAGGGGCAGCGCCCCGGTGCCGGCGGGATTGGGCCAGGACCGCAGGGCTGGTAGGGCGGGAGCCAACTGTGCTAAGTTTCTCTGGGATAAACTTCTGCCCAGCATCCTGAGTGAGTAGCGAGTGACGCAGGGGGCTGTCCTCTCCGAAAGGAAGTGCTGAGAGTCCTGTGCTCCCTCACCCCTGAGCTGGTGGGGGCCTGTCTAGTCACCGCGCCAGCGGACGCGTGGTACCGAGGAAGGGGAAAGGATCCTTAAACTTCTAAACATTTCTAGGAAATGCTCCTCGTTCTTTCAGAACAAATGTGACGGTTATTTCAGAATGAGTCTGAACACTTTTTTTTTTAACATCTTTATTGGAGTATAATTGCTTTACAGTGTTGTGTTAGTTTCTGCTATACAACAGAGTGAATCAGCTATACGTATACATATATCCCCATATCCCCTCCCTCTTGGGCCTCCCTCCCACCCTCCCTATCCCACCCCCTCTAGGTGGTCACAAAGCCCCGAGCTGATCTCCCTGTGCTACGCAGCAGCTTCCCACTAGCTAGCTATTTTACATTTGGTAGTGTATGTTTGTTAATGCTACTCTCTCACTTCGTCCCAGCTCCGCCCCCTCTCCCCCCCAAGTCCTGAACACTGTCTTTTAGGTAAGGACCGTTAGCAGACCGCTGAAGGTGATCTTGTTTCACATTAATGTGTGTTTTAATTCTTTTCATTTGTCACAAAATTTTCCTCATAAGCAACAATCTGGCAAATGCATTGCATTTTAATTTAATTGAGGGATTTCCACAACTGAAGAGAATTCAGGGTTTATGCACGTTTATTTTTGTATTTGTATTCTTTTGTATTACTGTATAGCTACACATAATGTAATAATAACTTGAGCTGGGGAAGCACGTCCATTTCAGGGTAATTCTGGTCACACATTTGCAAGGAATTTTAGATCTCAGCTAGACAGTCCCTTCATTTTTCGGAGGAGATGCTGAGATTGTGTTTTGCTGATGGTTACAGCCATTTGTAGCATCAGAATACCATTGTTCTACCCACTATTGGTGTACTGCCCCTTTCACTATTCCTCTCCTAATAACTTCCTTTAGCGGGGACCTTTTATATTCTTTAGTCCTTCATCACTCTTGACCTGATTGAGGTTAACAAAAGAAGGGCTTGGGCTATATTTAAAGTATTTTCTGGCTCCAAAATTTTATTTGTTATTTCCTAGTAATTTTGCATAGTCTGCTGTCTCTTTCTTATTACCAAGATTAACAATATGGAGAATCACAGTTTGTTTTTAACATTATTTCATTTTTAGCGACATTGGGGTTTCCCCCCCCCTCACTTCTAAAAAAATTTGAAACAATCACAAAACTTGCAAGTATGGTACAAAGAACTCTTTACTCCCTGAACCATTTGAGAGGAAGCTGCTGACCTGATGCCCTCCCTTATCACCCCAGAATGCTTTAGTGTGTATTTTCTACAAACAAGGTTATTCCCCTACATAATCACAGTACAATCATCAAAATCAGGAAATTAACACTGGCATGGTACTCCATCTAGTTCTCAGACTGGTTCAAGTTTTGTTGATTATGCCATTAATCTCTTTACTGGCAAAAGGATCCAGTTCAGAATTATGTATTGCATTTATTTGTCACAGGACCATGTCATCAGAGGTGAGGCAAGCTCTTGGATGGCTTTTGAGCTCAGCTGAGGAATCGTACCGATATTCAGGAGTTTGCTGCTTGCGTACTTATTCTTAATCGCGATGAATTTCGTTTTCATTTACTTTCAATACATTTTTGGCCATGTGCTGCATGACTTATTCAATCTGAAACAATTCCTTCATCTTTTGATTTTCATAACCTTGACCCTAATGGAGATTATAGGGTCGTTATTTTGTAGAATACCTCTCATTGGGGATTATCTGTTCTCTTATGATTAGATACATACAGGTTATGTATTTGGGCAGGAATATCACAGAAGTGGTGCTCATTGCATCCTATCTGTGGTACAATTTCAGTTTGTCTATTATTGGTGATTTTCACTTTGATTACTTGATTACTTTGATTATAAGCAATGTCTGCCAGGGTTCTTCACTCTAAAGTTAATATTTAATAGTTAATTAATAAATGGTTTTTGTGAGGACTTCTTTGAAACTATGTGTCTTGTTCCTCATCAAACTTGTATTCCTTTATGCATTTATATCTATGGATACATGGTTTTCTGTTTTTTTGCTGAGTTATATTGTTACTGTTTATTTAGTTCAAATTATTCCTCTTTTGGCCAACGAGAGCCCATTTAAGCTGGCTTCCGTGTCTTTATGACATGTCCTCACCATTCTTTGAGCATGTCTTTACTTTTTGGTATAAGAAGATGTTCTGGGCTTATCTTGTACTGTCCCTCCTTTAGTCCTGGAATCAGCCATTTCTCTAGGGAGACCTGGATCGTTTTAATGGAGAATGGTATTTAGAAGCTAAGATCTCAGTGCTTGTGTGTTTATTGCTGTTGTATTGTTACTGCTCTCAGCCTTTCTTAAAGGACCGAGCCGGGGAATATATGTATGTGTACACACACACATATTTATGTCTATATTTATTTGTTTATCCATATGTATTGAAAACTGTGAGTTCCCACTAGTACCACTGATTTCTCGCCAACACTCCAGGGTCCAGTCTAGTTTTTTCCTTTTTTATATTTGTAATATTCTTCTCTGACAGTGAGAAATCTGGCTTCTGTTATCCTTAATATATTTACTTCTTTGTTCAGTCTCCCTGTATTTAACCAATCTTTCATCTTTGTTACCACCCTCTCCTCTCCTGGATGCCTTCCTCTCTCTGCTGGGCTCAGATTCTTCATTCTTTCTCTCCCAGCCCCCTGTCCCTGTCAGGACCTAACAGCCCATACCAGGATGCCCCAATACAGGGACACCCTTTTCAACCTGCCCTGGCTTCGGCTCCCCATGTCAACTTCCCCACTGTTTGTGGATATACTTCTCACTCCACTTAGGTTCTGCTTCCATGTGGAGCACGATGTCGTCCTCATTCCGTGCTCACCCAGTGCCCCATGCCAGGTTGCCCCTCTGCTTTGACACCCTCCTTGCAGCGCTAGGACTCTGACTGAAATCATTTGGCCGTTCCTCCCCACATAGAGTACCTCCTTGGTTTACCTGGGTTCTGACAACCCTCACCCCACCCCAGGGCTATAATGACTACTCTCTATCCCACAGTAGGGAAAAGGAAGATTATTTTTTTAAGTAACAAAATCCAGAAGCTTTTATAAATTGTAGAATCTTGATAGCGAGGTGTATTCTTTTTTTTTTTTTTTTTAACTTGGGATAATTTTTCTTTAGTCATGTTTATTGAAGTATAATTTACATGCAATAAAATTCACCTTTTTAACTAAACAGTTCAATGAGTTTTGACGGATGTATACATAAGTGTAGCCACTACCGAAATCAAGATATAGATAGAGAACACTTCCCTCCAAAAAGCTCTTCTGTGCCCCTTTGCAGTCAATTCCCTCCCTAGCCTCTGGCAATCACTGATCTATTTTCTGTCCTTGCGGTTTTTGTCTTTTCTAGAATGTCTTATAAATGGAATTGTATACTTTTTTATGTCTGGCTTTTTTCACTGAGTAGAAAAATATGTTTGAGACTTATCCATCTTGTATGTATTGTCAGTTCCTTTTTATTGCTGAATATAATACAGTTTGTTTATCCGTTCACCAGTTGGTGGACTTTTGAGTTTCTGGTTTTGGGCTATTATGAACAAAGTTATTCTGAACATTTGCAGACAGATCTTTGACTGTTCATATGGTTTCATTTCTCCTGGGTAGATACTTAGGAGAAGAATTGCTGGGTCATATGATCAGTGTCTGTTTAACTTTATGTGAAACCACCAAACTGTTTTCCAAACTGGCCGTGCCATTTTGCATACTTACCAGCAATGTATGAGAGTTCCAGTTAGTCTTTTAAATTTTATTTATATTATTTAAAAAAAATTAACCATTCTAGTGGACATGTAGTGGTATCTTATTGTGGTTTCAGTTTGAATTTTCCTGGTGGCTAATGATGTTGAGCACCTTTTCATGTGCCTATTGCATTGGAATATTTTTGTAAAGAGGTTGAGCAAATTTTTGCCCTTTTTTATTGGATTGTTTGTTTGGCTTCTTTTTTTTAATTTATGTATAGTTGATTTACAATGTTGTGTTAGTTTCTGCTATACAGCAAAGTGATTCAGTTATACATATATACTTTCTTTTTTTATATTCTTTTTCATTATGGTTTATCTCCCTGTGCTATACAGTAGGACCTTGTTGTTTATCCATTCTATATGTAATAGTTTGCATTTGTTGGCTTCTTATTATTGAATTTTTAAGTTCTAGATACAAGTCTTTATCAGGTGTTTTGCAAATATTTTCTTCCAATCTGTGGCTTGCCCTTTCATTTTCTTAACAATAGCTTTTGAAGAGTAGGTGTTTTAATTTGAATCACTTTTTAGGCATTAGAATAGTTTTGTATATCTTGAGTTGTATCCTTTGAGTAGTCTTTTTTATGTAAAACTCTCTGTAAAAATTTACTGGAAGAGGGCTTCCCTGGTGGCGCTGTGGTTAAGAGTCCGCCTGCCAATGCAGGGGTTCGAGCCCTGGTCCGGGAATATCCCACATGCCGCAGAGCAACTAAGCCCACGCGCCACAACTACTGAGCCTGTGCTCTAGAGCCCGCGAGCCACAACTACTGAAGCCCGCGCGCCTAGAGCCCATGCTCTGCAACAAGAGAAGCCACCACAATGAGAAGCCCACGCACTGCAACAAAGAGTAGCCCTTGCTTGCCGCAGCTAGAGAAAGCCCGGGCGCAGCAATGAAGACCCCACACAGCCAAAAATAAATATATTAAAAACAAGACCAAAAAAAACCCACTTTAATTTAAAAAAACCACAAAACTTACTGGAAGAAAATCCACCAAATCTATGTACTTGTTTGAATTGTAAGTAAAGAATAAACCTAATTGAGTCTGCAAACCTTTGTTATAAAGCTTTCTTCAGGAGTTAGTATGATTTTGTTACCTACATCTCTCTAAAAGCTAATCATACTATGATAATATGATACTGAAATGTTCTGTGTTTAATTCCAGAATGTTCCTGGAATTATTTGTTCAACATACTAAACTATTTTTGTTCCTAAAGTATCTTTTCAATTAATAATACTTTTTAGTTGATTTTTTTCATATTTCTATTTTAAAGTTGAGTTGAAAGAAAAAACCTTGTCTTTTGAAAAATTACTTTTACAAACTGGAAAAAATAGTTAATACATGCTATTTGAATTATATGCAAAGAAGAGTGCTTGACACATAGTAGATGTTTAATAAAGATGTATTGAATGAATACCCAGCTGCTGAACATATGGAAAATACAAAAAACTATAAGGAAGGTGAGGGATGGGTGTAGTTATGAAAGGGTAACAGGAGGGATTTTGTGGTAGTAGAACTGTTTTGTATCTTGACTGGGTGGTGGATACATAAGCCTACATATGAATTGCATAGAACTAAATACACAAAAACACAAATGAGTACAGTAAAACTGGGGGAATCTGAACAAGAAAGTATATTGTATTAATGTCAGTATCCTAGTGTTGATATTGTTCTATAATTTTGTAAGATGTTATCATCGAGGGAAACTGGGTACAGAGAAATGGGATTTCTGTATTCTTTAAATAATTAATTAATTAATTAATTTTATTTTTGGCTGCGGGTATTCGTTGCTGCACGCGGTCTTTCTCTAGTTGTGGCGAGCAGGGGCTCCTCTTCACTGATGGTGTGTGGGCTTCTCATTGTGGCGGCTTCTCTTGTTGCGGAGCTCCGGCTCTAGGCGCGCATGCTTCAGTAGTTGTGGCTCGCGGGCTCTAGAGCGCAGGCTCAGTAGTTGTGGCACACGGGCTTAGTTGCTCCTTGGCATGTGGGATCTTCCCGGACCAGGGCTTGAACCTGTGTCCCCTGCATTGGCAGGCGGATTCTTACCCACTGCGCCACCAGGGAAGCCCTGTATTATTTCTTATAGTTGTCTTAAAATAAAAGTTTAATTTAAAAAAAGCTATAAGGAAGATAAAAAGACACCCAGAGTGGCCTTATTTTTTTCCTTAACATCGATGACATAGGGAAAGGTTATTCTATTAAATTCCAGAAAAACATAATCTTCAGTGGCTAAATTATTACATCTTGTGGGTATATTAATAATGGGTATTATAAGGGGTATAATAATGACTTCATCATTTACTTTATTATTGGATATTTAACTTGTTTCCAATTTTGTGCTCTTCTGAATACTACAGTAAGTCCCCTACATACGAACGAGTTCTGTTCTGAGAGCACGTTCCTAAGTCCAATTTGTTCGTAAGTCAAACAAAGTTAGCCTAGGTACCCAACTAACACAATCGGCTATATAGTACTGTACTGTAATAGGTTTATAATACTTTTCACACAAATAATACATAAAAAACAAACACACAAAAAAAACATTTTTAATCTTACAGTACAGTACCTTGAAAAGTAGAGTAGTACAGTACAACAACTGGCATACAGGGGCTGGCATCGAGTGAACAGGCAAGAGGAGTTACTGACTGGAGGAGTGAGAGGAGGTGGGAGATGGTAGACCTGAAGGATCGTCAGCAATAGGAGATGGAGGGCAAGCTGCAGTTTCACTCATGCCTGACGTTGATGGCACAGGTTCTGGTTCCTTGCTGGATTCAATTCTATCTACCCTCTTGAAAAAATGATCCAGTGATGTCTGGGTAGTAGCTTTTTTTTTCCTCATCATAGATGACACGGCAGCACTGGATTGCATTCTGAACAGCTGCTGCAACCTTCATGTTCCGTTTTACATTTGGGTCCTGTGCCTCAAAAACTAACAGTGCCTCCTCAAATAAAATCCCCTTGCCATTTCCTGTGTTGTGAATCTCTTCGGTTCTTCACCTACTTCTTCTTCCCCTTGTCGCTCCACTGTCTCAATTATTTTCACTTTTGTTTCCATCGTTACTGCTTGGCATTTCTTAGCAGTACCAGTTACATCACTGCTGCTTTTACCCTTTCTTCCGGACATCCTGGGCTTGAAATAAAGATACTGTACTACTGTATTCTATACAGTACTGTACAGTAAAGTACACAAACGCACAACCACTCGTAGAAGATGCACGCGCTTGACAATGTACGCCAGACTGGTGAACTAACTTGCCTGATTGGACATGTGCACGCCTGTTCGTATCTTTGAAAGTTTGCAATTTGAAGGTTCGTATGTAGGGGACTTACTATACTGTCATGGTGAGGAGCCAACTGTCTTTATTTTTCTTATAGTTTTTACTTTCTCGTACTTTGAGATTTGTGCAAGAAAAATTGTTAATGACCACATGGGTTAATTCCCTTATATGCCTTTACTTTTTTCTTTTTGTTTTCTTTTGCTGTCCGTTAATACATTTAGAATTTAATCCATTTATTTAGATGGTATTTAACCTGGAATGACGTATCATAATCATTTGAGGTTCTTGCATTCTTTCATATCAACCTGCTTAAGTATATTAGAGAAAGCATTTGAAATATTTTACTTAAGCAGTATAAGTGAGATAAGCTAAAAGGTAAATTTATGCACAATACCTGAGGTGTCATAGTCTGAGACATTTAAAAAATTGATAATTGTTTATTATTGAACCATTGTAATTCATAGTCAGCCTGGATCCCCTCTCTTTCCCCATTCTATATTGAAATAGTTGGGATTTCTTGGTTGCTTTTTGTTGCCAGTTGTCAAGAACCATTTGGGATTCATTGATTTGACAAGTATTTATTGCTTTCCAGGCATTGTGCTAATTGCTAGAACAAAAATAAACGAGTAAGGAGTAAGATTCTATCCCTAATTTAGTCATTAATGGAGACAGTCTTGAAATAAGTAGTGATAAATGAAGAAGGTGGGTCCACTTTACTGAGGGAGAGAGAAGGCTTCTTATGAAAGGTGATGTTTAAACCACAGTATGCAGGATGAATGTGCATTTGCCAGGTAGAAAAAAAGGGTAGAGGAGGCTATAGGCAGAGAGAAAAACATGTAAATGTGTGAAATGGATTGTTCCAGGAATGGAGAGAAGTATAGTGTAAATGGGAATTGAGGTAAGCTTTGATGCTGGAGTAGGTTGGAGTCAGATTGTGAAAAGCTCTGTGTATTAGGCTATGGAATTTATAGCTTTCACTCTGTAGACCGTGGGGTCTGTTGAAAAGTGGGGATTCTTGAAAATCAGTAAACATCTTAGAAATGTGACTCAAATAGCAATGGACTGGAGGGAGAAAGAACAGTGTGAAAAAACTCAGGAGCTTTTACAGTGAGAATAGAAAGGAACATATGGATTCTAGAGAAATTTGGAAGCTCATATTAGCAAAATTTAGTAGAGAGTGGATGTGAAGGGTAAAGGAGAAAGAGTAGTTGAGGGTAACAGTTTCTAGCTTGGGTAAGTGGGTGGGTGATGATGCTGTGAATGCAAATGGAGAATATAGGGGAAGAAATGAATTTGGATGAGGGAAAGTAATGCTGAGGTTAGTTTTGACATGTTGAATTAAATGTGCCTGCCTATAATCAAGGTAGAGATGTCATTTAAGTGTTCAGATATATGGATCAGGAGGTTAGGAGAGAAGTGAAGATTAGAGATATAGTTTGGCAATTACCAGTAGCCAGCTGATTGTCAGAAATAAAGAAAAAAATGAGATTGTTTAGGGAATGTGTATAGAGTGAAAAGAGGAGTGGCCTAAGAATTGAACCCAGGGAAAATTTGATACTTAAGAGGTAGATAGAGAAGTAGCAGCCAGGAAACTGGATAGGAGTGGTTAGAGGTATTGCAAGAGAACCAAGATAGAGTGGTATCGTGGAAACGCTGAGTGTAGAGAATTTTGAGGATGAGGAAATGATGAATAAACGTGAAATACTCTGAAGATGTCATGTATAATGAGGACTAAAAATAATATCTTAGTCTGTTTGGGCTGCTGTAACAAATTATCATAGACTAAGGGGCTTAAACAACAAACATTTATTTCTTACAGTTCTGGAGGCTGGGAAATCCAAGGTCAAGGCACAGGCAGATTCGGATTCAGGGTCTCGTGAGAGCTCGCTTCCTGGCTCATAGATGGCCATCTTTTCACCATGTCCTCACTTGGTAGAAGGGGCAAGGAAGCTTTCTGGGGTCTCTTTGATAGGGGCACTAATCCCATTAATGAGAACTCTGTCCTCATGACCTAGTCACCTCCAAATACCATCACTTTGGTCCTACCTCCAAATGCTATCATATTGGGGATTAGGTTTCAACATATGTATTTTGTAGGGGGGGGGCACAGACATTCTATATCTATGGCAGATAGACTCATAGACTTGATAATTAGGATGGTGACTTTAGAACATTATAGTTGTAGGGGCTAAAGCTAGTTTGATAAACGCACATCCCAAGTCATGTGCTATATAAACCTTATATAATCTAATTTATTCCATTTCTTTTTAGAAGTTCACTATGACCTGCAACCCATGGCTTGTGGAAGGAGTCAGAGGTGACTTCAAAATTCCAACCTTGAATGTCTGGGATACTTGTGAATCCATGACTTAAATAAGAAGATTGAAAATGTTTTTCTTTTAAAATTACTTATTTGTCTTTGTTAGCTTGGAAGATAATGGGTTTTACTTTATAGTTATCCAAATGAAGCCTTCAGAAGATGGACAGGCAAGGGCTGAACACAAAGACTTGAGAGTCATTAGTGTAGATAGAGCTGTGACACTGTGTGAGTGCCCTCAGAAAGTCAGTGTAGAGACAGAAGAATAGAGGACCAAGGACTGATCTTTGGGGAATGCTCTTGCTAAGAGGATGGAAAATAAAAGGAAGCATAGAAGAAAGAGTTAGAGAGTTTGAGAGAGACATTTAATTTTCCCCAATAGTTGTTCTTCTTCTCGATGTTGATAGAACCCTTGATTTTTTGGCTAGTCATGTAGCCATGCAGGAGAGATTGTTTTCAAGTTACTAACAGATAGAGACATGTGAATAAGTTCTGGCCAGTTGGATGTAAGTGGAAACGATGCGTGCAGCATCCCAAAAAGTATTCTTAAAGGATGAGGGTACATTTTTCTAGCTTTTTTCTTTCCTGAGACTGGCATGCTGATATAAAGACTGGGGAGCTCTAGCAACCATCTTGGACCATGTAGGTAAGGACCCACATCCTAGGGATGTCAGAGCAAAAAGCTGGAAAGAACCTGGGTCCCTAATGACTTATAGTGGAATTGTCATAGCTGCCTCTGGATTTTTTTTTTTTACATGAAAGACTATAACCTTGTATGTTTAAACCACTATAAATTAGAGTTTTCTGTTGCATATAGTTAATCTTAATCTAGGTACACAGAGGTGGAGGAGATCGGTATCCAGAGTCAAAGAAAGTGAGGGAATATTTCTCAGCATCAGGGGTGGCAGATAGAGGTCAGTGAGGTGAAATTAGTGAAGATCTTTGTGTTTCATAAAATTTTAGAGTTGAAAGTTAACTGTACAGATCATCTGATTCAATCCAATTTATGGATGAGGAACCAATGTGCCCATGCACCCGCACCCCTTCCCTGCATGTTTTTACCTATGAATGGTTACACAGCTGATGAGTGGTAAATCCTGGACTATAAGTTTCCTGATGCCTGTACTCCAGTACACCATGCTGTCCTTTGAGAATTTATATCAAGGATAGTCTTACCCCAGACTTGTTTCAGCTGGAATGTTGTGTTGTAAAACAAATAGTAAACTTTAAACAGGAGAAAGGATAGGAAGTGGAGGCAGCAGATTAAGACCATTTGTTTGAGTCACCTGAATTTTGAGAGGTAAGAATATCTGTTGGAAAACTTGGAATGCCTTCTCTTCAGGATAAAAAGACTTCATTTTTTTGTATCCCAGAGTTGTCTGGCTGATTAGTGCTTAATAAGACGTGTTTAAATTGAATTGCAAGAAATAGCGTGGTCCATTGAGAGTTTAAAAAAATGTATAGGACAGATTTGAGCATACATGAAGGCAGAAATAAGAGTGGAAATCAACAGAATGAGAGCAATTTATGCTGGAGAGGGTGGGGATAGGTACGGGAAGAAAGTTCTCTAGGACTTGAAGTCTCAAGCACATGATACAGGATACAAATACATATATATATCAGTGAGCTCTGAATACTCCCCTCTAAAAAGAGTATGCTCTTTGGAAAATAATATTGCCATTTCATTAGTCTTGGAGATATTCTATAATGGTGTCCCTCCGAACATTTCACTGATCAGCTGTGGGGACTTTGTGGGAGGTGACAAGTCACATAGGCATATTATAGAACTAGAGATCTACAGGTAAAATTAGCATGAATGGACAGGGTACTGTTGGGAAAAGATAATGGTAAAGTGTGCTAAGAGAGAGGTTTCAGGGTAAGCTTTAAATTTTAGATACAAGTATCTAAAAAACGAATTCGTAAGAAACCTAACCTCTCAAAATAACTTTAAAAAAAAAAAAAACATCCAGGGCTTCCCTGGTGGCGCAGTGGTTGAGAATCTGCCTGCCAATGCAGGGGACACGGGTTCGAGCCCTGGTCTGGGAAGATCCCACATGCCGCGGAGCAGCTGGGCCCGTGAGCCACAATTACTGAGCTTGTGCATCTGGAGCCTGTGCTCTGCAACAAGAGAGGCCGTGATAGTGAGAGGCCCGCACACCGCGATGAAGAGTGGCCCCCGCTTGCCACAACTAGAGAAAGCCTTTGCACAGAAACGAAGACCCAACACAGCCATAAATAAATAAATAAATAAATAAACAAACAAACCAAAACAAACAAAAAAACTCCAAGTGTTTTTATTTTTTAAAAAATTATTTATTTACTTATTTATTGGCTGTGTTGGGTCTTCATTGCTGCGTGTGGGCTTTCTCTAATTGTGGAGAGTGGCAGCTACTCTTCGTTGCGGTGTGTGGGCTTCTCAGGGCGCAGGCTCAGTAGTTGTGGCACACAAGCTTAGTTGCTCCGTGGCATGTGGGATCTTCCCAGACCAGGGATCAAATCCATGTCCCCTGCATTGGCAGGTGGATTCGCAACCCCTGCGCCACCAGGGAAGTCCCTCAAAATAACTTTTTGAGGGGCAATTTTATTTCTCAGTTGTAGGTTAATTTATATATTGTAGGTTGTGCCCAATATGGTGATAATCTTCATTAAAAACTATTATAACAGTGAGGCCATTGACTAGATCATTGTATTGGTAGACTAGTATTTCTCTTTTTTTAAAAAATAAATTTATTTATTTATTTATTTATTTATGGCTGCGTTGGGTCTTCATTGCTGCCCGTGGGCTTTCTCTAGTTGCGGCGAGCAGGGTCTACTCTTCGTTGAGGTGTGCAGGCTTCTCATTGCGGTGGCTTCTCTTGTTGTGGAGCATGGGCTCTAGGTGCGCGGGCTTCAGTAGTTGTGGCACACGGGCTCAGTAGTTGTGGCTCGCGGACTCTAGAGCGCAGGCTCACTAGTTGTTGTGCACGGGCTTACATGCTCCGTGGCATGTGTGATCTTCCCGGACCAGGGCTCGAACCCATGTCCCCTGCATTGGCAGGCAGATTCTTTTTTTTTTTTTTTTTTTAAACATCTTTATTGAAGTATAATTGCTTCACAATGGTGTGTTAGTTTCTGCTTTATAACAAAGTGAATCAGCTACACATATACACACGTTCCCATATCTCCTCCCTCCCACGTCTCCCTCCCTCCCACCCTCCCCATCCCCCCACCACAGGCGGTCACAAAGCACCGTGCTGATCTCCCTGTGCTATGTGGCTGCTTCCCACTAGCTATCTATTTTACATTTGGTAGTGTATATATGTCCATGACACTCTCTCATCCTGTCACATCTCACCCCTCCCCCTCCCCATATCCTCAAGTCCATTCTTTAGTAGGTCTGTGTCTTTATTCCCATCTTGCCACTAGGTTCTTCATGACCTTTTTTTTTTTTTTTTCCTTAGATTCCATATATATGTGTTAGCATACTGTATTTGTTTTTCTCTTTCTGACTTACTTCACTCTGTATGACAGACTCTAACTCCATCCACCTCATTACAAATACCTCCATTTCATTTCTTTTTATGGCTGAGTAATATTCCATTGTATATATGTGCCACATCTTCTTTATCCATTCATCCGATGATGGACACTTAGGTTGCTTCCATGTCCTGGCTATTGTAAATAGAGCTGCAATGAACATTTTGGTACATGACTCTTTGAATTATGGTTTTCTCAGGGTATATGCCCAGTAGTGGGATTGCTGGGTCGTATGGTAGTTCTATTTTTAGTTTTTAAAGGAACCTCCATACTGTTCTCCATAGTGGCTGTATCAATTTACATTCCCACCAACAGTGCAAGAGTGTTCCCTTTTCTCCACACCCTCTCCAGCATTTATTGTTTCTAGATTTTTTGATGATGGCCATTCTGACGGGTGTGAGATGATACCTCATTGTAGTTTTGATTTGCATTTCTCTAATGATTAATGATGTTGAGCATTCTTTCATGTGTCTGTTGGCCATCTGTATATATTCTTTGGAGAAATGTCTATTTAGGTCTTCTGCCCACTTTTGGATTGGGTTGTTTGTTTTTTTGATACTGAGCTGCATGAGCTGCTTGTAAATTTTGGAGATTAATCTTTTGTCAGTTGCTTCATTTGCAAATATTTTCTCCCATTCTGAGGGTTGTCTTTTGGTCTTGTTTATGGTTTCCTTTGCTGTGCAAAAACTTTTAAGTTTCATTAGGTCCCATTTGTTTATTTGTGTTTTTATTTCCATTTCTCTAGGAGCTGGGTCAAAAAGGATCTTGCTGTGATTTATGTCATAGAGTGTTCTGCCTATGTTTTCCTCTAAGAGTTTGATAGTGTCTGGCCTTACACTTAGGTCTTTAATCCATTTTGAGTTTATTTTTGTGTATGGTGTTAGGGAGTGTTCTAATTTCATACTTTTACATGTAGCTGTCCAGTTTTCCCAGCACCACTTATTGAAGAGACTGTCTTTTCTCCACTGTATATGCTTGCCTCCTTTATCAAAGATAATGTGACCATATGTGCGTGGGTTTATCTCTGGGCTTTCTATCCTGTTCCATTGATCTATATTTCTGTTTTTGTGCCAGTACCAAACTGTCTTGATTACTGTAGCTTTGTAATATAGTCTGAAGTCAGGGAGCCTGATTCCTCCAGCTCCATTTTTCGTTCTCAAGATTGCTTTGGCTATTTGGGGTCTTTTGTGTCTCCATACAAATTGTGAAATTTTTTGTTCTAGTTCTGTGAAAAATGCCAGTGGTAGTTTGATAGGGATTGCATTGAATCTGTAGATTGCTTTGGGTAGTAGAGTCCTTTTCACAATGTTGATTCTTCCAATCCAAGAACATGGTATATCTCTCCATCTATTTGTATCATCTTTAATTTCTTTCATCAGTGTCCTATAATTTTCTGCATACAGGTCTTTTGTCTCCTTAGGTAGGTTTATTCCTAGATATTTTATTCTTTTTGTTGCAATGGTAAACGGGAGTGTTTTCTTAATTTCACTTTCAGATTTTTCATCATTAGTATATAGGAATGCAAGAGATTTCTGTGCATTTATTTTGTATCCTGCTACTTTACCAAATTCGTTGATTAGCTCTAGTAGTTTTCTGGTGGCAGTTTTAGGCTTCTCTATGTATAGTATCATGTCATCCAGGCAGATTCTTAACTGTGCCACCAGGGAAGTCCCATTCCACTAGTATTCTTAATTTTAAAGATTTGCTATTGTCAAAGCTGAGATCATTAAATATCACAAGATTTAATGTCCTGTTTTTAATTATTGCTGACTTTGAGTAATGATTTGGGTTATACAGTTGCTTATAAAGTAAATGCTATTCATTTAAAGTTCTCATTTCTGTAAGCTACATTGAAAGAAAATATAACTTTTATAATTTCATAATTTTACTTTCCCTTATACATATCAATGTCTTCATTGTAGAAGTTTTCAGAAAAAAATTTTTAGTTATATCTGTAAGTTTTCCATTGTTTACTGAACAAAATGAATGAAAAAATATTTTGCCTGTGGAAATATTTCATACAATTGCTGCTTAAGTGTAAGTGGTTTTCAAACAGGCTAGATTTTTAAAACTGTATGTACAGTTCTACAGATACTGATTTTTCTGGAGTATAGAACAAAAAGATTAAGAAAGGAAAAAAGCTTGTGTTTTAAGGGAGCATTAACACTATTATAGGGAAGTACCAGAGAAATAGTCCTCACTCTCTAAAATGTCTTAACGACAGTACGATTTATTGTGTAAAAACTACAGGTTAGCACTCCAACACCGTGTTAGTTTCCTAGGGCTGCCATAACAAATTATCACAAGCTTGGTGTCTTAAAAAAGCAGACATTTATTCTCTCACAGTTCTGGAGGCTAGAAGTCTGAAATCTAGGTGCTGGAAGGGCAGTGTCCCATGAAGACTAGAGAAGAATCCTTCCTTGCTTCTTCCAGCTTCTGGTGGTCCTAGGCTTGCTTTATTTGGGGCAGCATAACTCTGATCTCTGCCTCATCTTCACATGGCCTTCTTTCCTCTGTCTCTGTGTCCTAATCTCCTTTCTCTTATAAAGACACTAATCATTGGATTTAGGGCCCACCTTAAAACCAGGATGATTTCATCTTGAGATCCTTAACTAATTAATACTGCAAAGACCCTATATCCAAATAAAGTCACATTCTGGGGTTCTGGTGGATGTGAATTTTGTGGGATAGTATTCAACCAACTACAAACACAGTGGCTCATGCAAGTTTTGTAATGCTAGGTGTTCGTAAATATTAGGAAATTTATCTGGACAGAATAATGCTAAATCTAAGACTTAATTTTTGGAAAATAATTTTGTGATAGAGTATACATTCAAAGGCCAAATGTATTTTAAGAAAATCATTCCCACAACATTACAAGTTAAAACATTTTAATGACTGAGGGCTTTTGATGACCAACATCCAGCTGGGTGCCTGGGACCTTCTGAATGTATGGCAGGGGCAGGGGAAGAGAGGCTTGATGCATCTGGGACCTGAACTACATTTGTGGTCTCCTTGGCAACATGCTCTATCTAATGGAATTAAACAGAAATACTTGAGTCTCCCACTTGAAAAAAAAAAAACCACAAAAAACAAAAAAAACAGCATTTGCTCTAAATACTTGGGTGAATAATATGCTACAGAAAATTCAGAATTTCTTGGAATATATATTATATACATATTTATATAGCTTGGCACATAGCTTTTAGAATGGTTTAGATTTATATATGTTCTTTTTTTTTTTTTTTTTTTCACACACACACACTGTATTTTATTTTTATAAGAGATAAATAGACTGACACCAAGCATTGTACATGGATGACCACAACAAAAGCAACAATGATTGCAATTACCAAACATGAAACACACTCATACTATGTCATAATATTGACATTCAGTCCAGTAATCCTCCACTGTAACAGCTCCTTTACTTTGCAGTGAAAATTGATTTGTATATTCTTTGCCTCTGAGTCCTTGTGGGATTTTTTTTTTTTTTAAATTCAGACAGAAAGTCACAAAAATTATACTCATCCTCATCAGTTCACTCAGTCCCATGTAATTCATTTTTTTTTTATCTTGATATTTTGTTAGCACTTTTATGAGTTCATCAGTTTTTCATTAGAGTTCTGAAAATGCTTATTCATTCAGTTCAGCAGTACAGTCAGTTACCAGAAACCTGTACTTGTCAGAGTCTTTTCCATGAATTTCTTGAAGATGAAACCCTTTTATAGGAACATATTTGCAAAATAATCAGAGTACACCCAGAACTGTCTGTAAATGACAAAAGACTTAAAAATGACCACGGTTAAAGATTTGATGAAAGTTCATAATAATGCAGTTGACAAGAAATATATATGTTCTTTGTTCTAACTTTTACTAGTGCCATCTATTCTCTCCGTATTATTATGTTAGTAAAGTCTACAGATACTTTCTTTGGCTGTGTCACATAGCTTACATTTATTTCTTTAGGCATTTGCTTCACATGCAGAGACTTATCTTCATTTTATCCATTTAAAAAAATTAGAGTGTTTCCACATACATTATCTCAATAACTCTTCTTGGTAACACAGTGAGTTACCCTGTGGAGTCCATCAAAGTTAAATAATTAGCCCACTTTCACACAGATCATAAATGGAATTAAATAGGATTAAATAGGACTTGAACTTGATTTTCTGACTTTACATCAAATTTTTTTTTTTAAATAAAGAGTCTAAATCAAAACTTTTATTTATAAATACATTGTAGGGACTGGGGGTGAAGAAGAGTGAGGGAGAGGAATAGGGAAGGGATTTTTAGGTGAGGAGACAGTAGTGCAAAGGCACTGAAGTGATAAACCATGAATAGGTCTTTGATTTGGCTGAAATATGGGGACCAGAAGAGGAGAACTGGTAACTAATAGTATCAGAACCTGAAAAGGAGTGCTGATAGGTAATAAATGAAGATTATATTAGAGTAGCTAAGACAGTTTTTTTTTGTTTTTTTCCCCAGCTATTTTTGAGGCTTGTCACTTTTCATTGCATTGTTTTCTTGTCCTTCTGCACTTAATCTCTGGAGTTGAAATTCTTGATACTTTGGAAAACAAAATTTTAAAACCTGTTGCACAAGAAGGTTTAAAAATGTTTCCATAGAACTTTGGCAGTCAGGAAGATAAACTTGCTTTTGAAAATATTTTTCTGTTGCAAAGTATGGTTGCTATTTTTTGGTATAACAGGTAAGTCTGGACTCCTAATTACGATGAGAAACATTTTCCCCTTAACTTATCAGCAGTGTCCTTCGTGGAAAGTTAAGTGTTAAACTATGCAAAGTGATCACTGTAAAAGATCATTAGCTCTAATCTCAGAAAAAAATTGCTTCTTTTCAAGCTTCTTAAATTTAATGCTTTATTTGATTATAACTATGACCAAAAGTTGAAGAGGAGTTTTAAGTTTTGAAACCTAAACATGTTGTAATCTATAGTATTATGAATACCACGTAAGTTCAGAGACAACAGTGAAATATCATATTGTTTTACATGCTCTTCTAAGAAGAAGAGTGTGCGCTTGCTGTAAGAAGCCACTTAGTGGACCTTCACAGGTACATATAAGTAAAAATAGAGCCTACAGAATTTTATTTTATGTTAAAATATTATTTTGGAATAGTGAATTGTTAAAGTGTTATACGTTCCCCAAGAAGCAATTTTTGTTTTACCCCTTCAAGCATATTGGTGTTTTGTTTTGTTTAAGATTCTTTTGCAGCCTTGGAACTAAGGAGGATTGGGAAACCTGTTTTTTTATGAAAGACTGTTCAGCCATAGAATAAAAGTTAAGGAAAAGTCACATAAGTGAAAGTAATTTTGGTCTGTAAGGTGTATATTTGGACTTAGAAATTAAGAGCACGAAATTAAAACAATGTTTAAAACATCCAACAAATAACTTAAAATATTTTAGTTTTACATCATGTAAGTAGGATATCACAGAGAGATGGGTGTCATACTTACCAAGTTGTCCCAGAGAATTAGGTTCCTGAGGAGTAAAATATTTTTTTCTGGTCTTGGAATCAGGGTAATGACACTAAATTCTTTTAAAGCAATGTTGTGCTTTCACAACTATAAGCACAAATGGGGTAACACAATTGCTTGCTTTTATAGGAAGCAGGTTAATTGCCTTTGATTTCAGACTGATGGTTTGGTTTCCTTTCTCTACAGTCTGTGCATCCTGTTTTACTCACACCTTGACTTTACCTACTTGTTAGACCTACTTTCTGACTGATCTTTTCTGCTTGGCTCTTGAATTACTCTTCTGTCCAGGTGATTAGAAACTCTGCTCATCTATTTTTCTACCCAGTTTTGACTCATACTGTCATGGTTTGGTGCATCAGTATATTCCTGCTTTGACCTGTCTATTGCTAATCTGTTTTATATTTTACTTATTGTAGTAACCTACTTTTTACAGATATTTCAAACAGTACAGAAAGTTGCTGACTCTTGACCATAGTACCTATCTCTTCAGACCTTGTCGCAGTTAATTTGGCAGTTAATTTGGTTCTGTGTACTTATACAGAAACTTTCTACTTCTCTTAATAAAGTGAAAACTCCAGTCTTCCAAGGTTGGCAATGGAAGGAAAGCCATCACATGGGAAGGGTTGGTTTGACCTCAGAGCCCCAATAGAGCCCCAGTTCTTCCATTTCTCTAGTGTTCTCATGGAACACCACTATTTTCTTCACGTTCTGCCTCCAATAACTCCCTCTCCACCCAGTCATTTCCCCTTTGTTTGCTAAGACACAGCTTAAACAAGGCTGGATTATTGAAAAAAGACTTTTCTAAAGGCTAAAAACAAAACAAAAGGGTAACAAAGCCAGAGAGTAACTTTTAAGTCAGTTACCTGGTTTGCAAAGTGTAGTTTACTCCTTTTCTGTCCGTGGTCTCCTAAAGGGAAAACTGTCCTGCCTACTTTCTGGCCTCCTTTCATGTGATGGAGGTCATCTTTCCTACTAACATGTCTCCTTAAGTCTAGGCCCTAGGTGGGGGCCAAGCAGACAGTCCATTCCTGCCAGGTTTATATAGGGTCCACTTTCCTGATTCTAGTTTTCTATCCCAAGGATCTATCTCAGGACTGGCATTCAGGAGATATTCCATTCCTTACCCATTGGCCTATAGCACCAACTGGTCTGCTGTATTAGAATTCAGCGCAGGAAAAGGAGGTATACACAAACAGAAGTGTGGGAATAGGACATCTTTGTGTTTGTACCTGTTTTCCATCCATGGTCCCCAGCATTGAAAAAACTTTGATGTTACCTAGAAATATGGTCATAACATTCATGATTCAAATCAAAGCACAGCTAAACAAGCATCATATTTTCTGTTACTTTTAAAAGAAAAATAAGTTTTGTAGAACTATGTAGAACTATGTGTTCATATTTATTTTTAATTGATGCTTTGTAATCTTTCCTGTTTGATTTTAATCTGAACAAATAATGATACCATTTTTATTACTCAGTAAGCATGAATGTTAGTTGAAGCAGTTTTTAAAAGACAATACCTTAAGTCCAAAAACATCTAGATTCTGGACTGATTTAATTGGTACAGTTAATTTAATGATTTCTGAAAGCTGTCCCTATTGTTTTCTTTTTCTTCTCTAGTATAATGGAACTGTTTTCTTCTACTAATGATTAAACAGAATAATTAGTTACCAAAGCATCTAATTAAGAAAAACCAAACAAAACAGTATAACTCGTCTTTTCTTCTGTGTACATATTACAATAGAGACTTAAAAGGGATCGTTTATTTTTAATGGATAATTTAAAAGAAATAGTATGGTGAAATCACCATGTTTGCCAAGAGTTATTTGTACTTGTGGGTCATGAGGTTTGAAACTATTGAAGAAATTGTTGAAAGACTTAAGGAAATAATGTGAGTAGCTGATAATTGGCAAATAGATAAGCCTCAGCTATAGTGAACTACTTGCCATTCTCCTAAGGAATCAAGATTGTTCTTGACTTTGCAGTTGCTAGTCCTTTATTGTTACCTGTCTTTGTCTTTTCAATTATAGCCATCCTAGTGGGTGTGAAGTGGTATATTGCTGATATTTTAATTTAAAATATATTTCCAGGGATTTTTGTGTGCATCCATATGCATCTATATGTATCATTAGTTTTATTTTAATTCTTATAAAACAAGTTCATAACATCTGTTCATTTATGCAGTATGTGTTTTTAAAATTTAACTGTATATTAGTGGCAGCTTTCCATATTCTATATGTGTGTGTGTGTGTATATATATATATATAGTAGCGTTAATTTTTATTAACTAAAGTGTTTTATCATTTTAACATATAATTTAATGTACATGTAATTATAAATGTGATGAATTCGTCTAGCTGAATCTTTGCATTCATCTTTAATTTATTGTGATAAGTAGTTAAAGAGAGAGGCAGTAAAGTTAAGTAGTTAAAAGCATGGGATGGAGTCAGATGATCTGGGTTTGATTCCTGGTTTTGCCTCTTACTAGTTCTGACTTTAGACAAATTATTTAATTTTTCTGTGTCTGAGTTTCTGTATCTATAAATTGGGATGATAATAAATAGTAGTATCTACCTCACAGAGTTGTTGTGAAGATTAAATGAGTTTATTCTTGTCATTTATTTATGTTTGGTATAGAACAATTGTATAAATTTTAATTCCTTGAAGTGGAATTACTGGTCAAAGGATATGTACATTTATATGGACATATGTTAATTTTCTGCCTAGCATACCTTCCTTTGGGAATCATGTTCTATTCCCTGTGGTTCCAGGGAAAGTGTCCTTGTTACTCCCACCCTGTACCTTAAGCTGGGCCATTTAGAGTCATTCATGGGTCTTTTCTTTTGGAAGGAAAAGAAAAGTCTCTTTTTTTCTACTGGGATGACTAAGGTAGGATAATGTAACTAAGTTGCGACTGTCAATGTCTATTTTCTCTACAGTGTATAGAGAGTATGTCTGAATATTGAAGAGAGGCAAAGATAGCCAAAAACTGAGGAGACAAAACTTTGGCAACATCATTTAAACTTCTGGTTCCAGCCATTCCTGAAAGCCAAAAGAACATTTTTAAAAGTAGTTTTGAGGTATATTGCTCAATTGTCTTCCAGAAAGATTACATCAGTTTATACTCCCATTTCCTTCAGGGGAATTTTTTTTTTTTAATTAATTAATTTATTTGTTATTGGCTTGTGGCATCTTAGTTCCCCCGACCAGGGATTGAACCTGGGACCTCAGCAGTGAAAGTGCGGAGTCCTAACCACTGGACTGCCAGAGAATTCCCTTCCTTCAGGGGAATTTTAATTAGAAAAAAAAAATTCACTTAACAAAAGTTATTGCTTAAGCAACAACAGAGGAAACTGCATAGTTTCATGACGGCGAGAATGCTAAGGGACAGGATCAGGGAGATCAGACCTTACACCTAATTCAAATTCTTTCTCTGAAACATTACAAAGTATTACTTGTTTTTGGCCTCTATTATAACCTAAAAATATTTAAAACCAGGAATCTGAGTTTTGGAAATTCCAAGGTCTTCTCTTTTGTATTTGCCTGATTTATTCAGACCGAAAGAGTTCCTTGAGGGCTTGGTGCAAATAAATCCCAGTATTCTATGAGTAGAAAAGTCTTTGAAACTGGAAAAAAGCCTTTTCAGCAGACATACTTTTATTATTTCAGTAGACTACTTTATCTAATGGGAGCTGAACACTTACTTACTATTTATTTATCGGGTGGACAGATTTGTAGGGCTTTCTTTTTCAGTGATTTCCCTAATAGATTGAGTTAGGAGAAAGAATTTGTATCTTCCTTGGAAAGGCCCATTTCCACGGATGAGACCATTCTGTAGATGACTTCTTTTCCCTTGAGTGGTTGTAGCTCTTTGTGTGTACTTTATTAATTTAAAAGATCAATTAGTGCCATGATTTGAAGAAAAGTTAACTTGTTCGGAAATTTGACATCTCAAGTTATTTTTTTCCATCAAGCAAATATTCAATTGTTATAGTTTATTTAAATATAAGATTTGAAAACTTGAAATTGAAGATTCTTATTTAAAGAAAATAACTAGTTTTGGGACAAGTTTTTAAGTAAAAAAAAAAAATCTGTTTATAGTTAATGACATCTGCTTGTAGGTAAAAATATGTCTTTTTTTTTCCAGCTTAATCTGAGTCTAGTTACATTTAGAGAGAGACATCAAGTGTCAGAACAAACTTGCAGTGGAAAGTAGTAGTTGGGACTGGAGTGAATTTTACAAATGCTTTATATAATTATCCCATGCGGTTGTATGGAATTTGAAAAGAATGTTACTTGTTTTTCTTTTGAGACAGATATTTTACCAAATAATTTTAGCCTGAGTAAACCAAAATCCACACAGGATTAGATTAATAAAACTCTTTTTTTTTTTTTTTTTTTCTTTTTTAAGGAGGAAAGAAATGAGAGGGGACAACAATAAAGATTCATTTGGGATAGTAAATAACTGAAGGTTTTTGAAATTACAAGTTAGAGCATTTAGGGAAAAGATGGACTTGACTCTTCTCTTTTAAAGAAAAGTTAGTAGCCTTTTTATAAGTGGAGTACCAAATGGCTTCCTTTTAGCCATTCAGCCAAGTGTCTGTTGAGTGACTGGAGAGCCGGTGAGGGATATTGGCTTTGTTCTCTAGGAATTTATTTAATTTGCTAGGCTTGATCAATCTCATTAGCAGAGAAATGGAAAATTCTTCTTTTAAAAGGCTCACATCTACACCAGTATGAAATGTAATGACCAGGTAGTTTTGGACAGGTATATGGCATCAAGAAGATACTAGTAGGGGTATGTAGGTATGGACTAGAAGGTGGAACTGCTTACAGGAAAAAAAAAATCCACCTAGATGTCTCATAGGAACTGGAAATTCAACATGTTCAAGTAAACATGTTCCTCTTCCAGACCTTTTCCTCTTGGTCATTTGCCCAAGTCAGAAACTTGTCACACTTTTCCCTTTCTGCCTCACTTTCACTTCACAGTGTTTTATTTTTCTTCTTAAATTTTTCTTACATTTCTCATTTTTTGGTCTGTTCCCACAGTTAATGCCATCGTTCAGGCCCTCCTTTCAGTTAAATTCTTCTCCAGCTAGTTCCATACTGCTACTAGAGTAATTTTTTTCAAAGAAATGTTTATGTCACTCTGTGTTTAACCTTTCAGTAGTTTGCCACTGGCTTCAAATTTATACCCAGGATGCCTCAAGGTATCTAAGCAGTGGCAGTGGCAGAGGAAATCTGCGTTACCTGTACAATGCAGTCACGATGTCTTACATGACAGGGATGTTTCTTCTCTACCATGGTGAGTGGCGTTTCCTAGTTGTTTACAGCCTCAGTGCTCTGTCCTTGGCTGAAAGGTCTCTGATTGTCCAAATAGTGTCCTTTCCTGCTCTGTACCTTTGCAGTGAGGCTCTACATGAGACAGTATAGCTCATTGGTTGGTCACAATTGAGCATAAATTTCATTCATTCATTCATTCGCACCGGGTCTTAGTTGTGGCATGCGGGATATTCGTTGCCACGTGTGGGGTCTTCATTGCGGGAGGCTCGATCTTTTTTTAGTTGCAGCATGCGAGATCTTTAGTTGTGGCATGCGAACTCTTAGTTGTGGCATGTGGGATCTAGTTCCCTGACCAGGGATCGAACCTGGGCCCCCTACACTGGGAGCATGGAGTCTTAGCCCCTGGACCTCCAGGGAAGTCCTGAACAGAAATTCTTGGGTCAGACAACCTGAGTTTGAATTTCTGCTTAATCATCTACTGGAGTGTGACTGGAAAAATCATGTAACCATTGAGCTCAGTTTATCCTCTGTAAACTTGGATTAATAGTAATAGTAGTACCTGATTCATAAGATTGTTAGGATTAAATGAGCCTATAAGGAGGATCTTCTGCCTAGAAGAAACAGCATTCAAAAATGGCACCTATTATTTTTACATGTATGTATACATGTTCTTAATACACATATATAATATTTAGGCATGTATCACAAAATTTCAGCGAGGTATGGTTTTTTATTGAGTTCCCTGAATGTTTTCATATTAATTAGCAGGAGATACAGAAATTTTAACGTATTTAAAAGAGAGATACCTTGTGTTGATTATTTTGCTGATTTCTGTACTTGACTGTGAGCTCTTTTAAGACAGGGACTATCCTATTCATTTTTAAAAAATTGAAGTATAGTTGATTTACAGTAATTGTGTTAGTTTCAGGTATACAGCAAAGTGATTGTTTTATATATATATCTATATATATATCTATATATATATATCTATATATATATATACTTTTTTCAGATTATTTTCCACTATAGGTTATTATAAGATATTAAATATTGGTCCCTGTGTTATATAGTAAATCCTTATTCCTTATCTATTTTATGTATAGTAGTGTGTATCTGTTAATCCCATACTCCTAATTTATCCCTCCCCCTCCCTTCCCCTTTGGCAACTGTAAGTTTGTTTTCTATGTCTGTGAGTTTGTTTCTGTTTTGTATATAGATTCATTCGTATTACTTTTAGGATTCCACATATAAGGGGTATCATATAATATTTGTCTTTCTCTGTCTGACTTACTTCACTTAGTATGATATTCTCTAGGTCCATCCGTGTTGCTGCAAATGGCAATATTTCATACTTTTTTTAAATGGCTGAGTAATATTCCATTGTGTGTGTATATATATATGTGTGTGTGGTGTGTGTGTGTGTATATATGTATATATATACACATATATATGTATATATATATATACCCCACGTCTTTTTTTGATAAATTTATTTATTTTACATTCATAGTTTGTTTGAGTAGAAGTTCCTGCATTTCTCTTGATAATATTAGTTAACATTTCTGCAGTTTGAATCAATCATAGTTATCATTAATGTTTTAAGAGTACAGTAATCATTCTCTTGGTTATTCATACATGGCAGTGAGGGCAACACCTCTAAACAGAAAGTAAATTGTAGTTTCTTCCAGAGTTATAACAATTGAGATGAATTTAGAAAAACTTGTTTGAGTATTTGCTATATCTGATACTTCCAGCTTCATGTTTTTTCTTTTGGGGACAAAAATGTGGAATTATTAAAATTACTATAAAATATGTATAATGTATATGCTTATTTCCTTTTGCTCATACCTAAATGCTGATTTCTTATGCTGATACATCTTACTTAAAAAGAGGATAACAGAAGATTCTTAAATGTTTTATTATTGTCCTTTAACAGGTATAGAGAAAAGGTATTTGTAAAGTGACAGGAAATTTAAGATCCTAAATGTAAATACTATGTATAATTTTTGAAACATGAAAGTAGCGAAACTTCTTTAAGATTAATTAAATGTTGTATTGAACAATGGGAAGACGTTGACCAATTTTAAAGAATGGCATCACTTTTTATGTAAATGTTTTTTCATCTTATGTGATCATAGAATTATAGACTCCATATAACTGCCTGAGGATACCTTTATCCTCAAATAAAGATGCTCAAATCTGGTGCCATAGCTCTTCACAGAGTATTTTCAGAAAGCACCAACCAGTTCTTTTTGCACATGTAACTTCAGTAGTTGAATTCAGTAGGTGTAGTATATTTCATTAAAAGCCAAGGACTCAAAAAAAAATCATGGGCACTTGGTTAAAAGTTATAATGGTTTTTATTTTAGTTTTCAGATGCATGTATGTGTGTTTTATATGCATATATGTGTATATATTGATATTTAAGTTGACTGATAGGTTAGCTGTCTTTTGGAAGTTATGGCTCATTAAAGAATTTGTACTTACAAAGAAAGAATAGTCAACAGATCACTACAGTCTTTCTTATTCCTACTCTCAAGAAGCAGCCCCCAAGAGGCTTGCACTCTATTTTATAAATATAAGACAGTATGTGAAAAGATAACAAAATTGCCAAATGAGTGCTCTTGGCAGTAAAACTAGTGGTCAAAGGCTAACGGTGATAGGAAAGGGCTCATAAATAATTGATTTTGAGTTGAATCTTGAGGGATTGGGTAAGTTTTTTTTCCTCCCTACGTTTGTATGAAAAATTTCAGGGAATTCCCTGGTGCTGCAGTGGTTAGGACTCCGCACTTTCACTGCTGGGGCCCGGGTTCGATCCCTGGTCGGGAGGACTAAGACTCCTTCAAGGTGTGTGGCCTGACCAAAAAAAAAAAAAAAAAAAAACAAAGCTGAAAGAAATTTGTAGCCTACTACTTACACTGTACAGTTAACACTTTACTATATCTATTTTTTAAAATAAATTTATTTATTTATTTTTGGCTGCGTTGGGTCTTTCTTGCTGCGTGTGGGCTTTCTCTAGTTGGCATCGAGTGGGGGCTACTCTTCGCTGTGGTGCACGGGCTTCTCATTGCAGTGGCTTCTCGTTGCGGAGCACGGGCTCCAGGCTCGCGGGCTTCAGTAGTAGTGGCTCGCGGGCTCTAGAGCGCAGGCTCTGTAATTGTGGCGCACGGGTTTAGTTGCTCCGCGGCATGTGGGATCTTCCTGGTCCAGGGCTTGAACCCGTGTTTCCTGTATTGGCAGGCAGATTCTTAACCACTGTGCCACCAGGGAAGTCCTTATTATATCTATTTGATCACATATTAATTCATCTGTTCATTTCTGTATCATCCATTTATCCATCTTTTTGGGGGTGCATTTCAAAGTAAGTTGTTGATATCGGTGTACTCCCTCCTAACTAGTTTGGCATGCCTATCATGAACTAGAATGCAATATTTTTTGGACCTTTTTTCTTTTGATGTAAAATTTACATATAATGAGATATACAAATCTTAAGTTTACATTCTTGGAAATTTTACACATCTGTATAAACCAACCCCCTATCAAAATGTAGTATAGCACCATTACCCCAAAATATTGCCTTATGCCTCTTCCCAGTTCTTGTCCCCACCTTCGCAGAGGTAATCACTGTCACCGTTCTGATTGTTTTTTCACTCTAGATTAATTTTCCCCATTTTAGAACTTCCTGTAAATGGAATTATACAGCATGCACTCCTTTATATAAGGCGTCTTTTACTCAGCATAATGTTTTTGACCCATATTATGTCTATCAGAAGTTTATTCCTTTTTTTTTTTTTTGCTGAATAGTATTCTGTTGTGTGAATATAAAACAGTCTATCCATTCTATTGATGGATACCTGGACTGTTTCCAGTTTTTGGCTATAATGGATAAAACTTCTGTGAATATTCCTTTGAGTGTTTTTGTGAAAATATTTTTCATTTCTCTTGAGTAAATACTTAGCAGTTGAATTTCTGGGTCATAGGTGGGTGTATGCTTAATTTTATAAGAAACCGCAACATTTTTTCCCAAAGTGGTTGTACCGTTTTGCATCCCTACCAACAGTGCCTGAGCGTTGCGGGTATTCCACAGTCTCATCAATATTTGGCACTGCCAGTCTTGTAAATGTTTGGCCATTCTGGTGTGTGCGTAGTAATATCTCATTGTGGTTTTAATTTCTCAATTTCTCCAATGATTAATATTGTTGATCATTTTTTTCTTATGCTGATTGATGAAGTATCTGTTCAAATCATTTGTCCATGTCAGAGTTGGGTTGTTTTTCATTTTATTATTGAGTTGTTATTTTATATGTAGTAGTGCTCAAATATGAGCTCAAGTGTGCCTTTAGTGAACACAGATTCAATTACTTGTGAAAGAGTTAATCTTATTGAAGTAAAAATAATACAGACTTTTATTTTTATCAACACATTGTGGGTGGTGGGGGCAGGTTAATAAAAAAAGTGGGCTTTTAAAATTTTGATACACTTTCTCAAGTTATTCTAACTAATTTCTTTGCTGTCAAACAGGGGAACTCAAACTAACTGAATAGAGGAGGGTGATACAGATAAATAATTATTAAAATAACTATGAATTATTCCTAGGAAGTAAATGACTGTTTCAATATATGAAGTGAATCTAGTATGATCCAGGCATTAATAGAGTTAAAAATACAGTTAGTAAATGGTAATGAGATCACTTGTCTTTGGATTTGAAATTGTTTGTTATTAAAATACCTCAGTAGAAACTACTATGTATTTGTTTCCTTTGTATTTCTTGTTATTATAGTAGGTTTGTATATTGATACCAAATATAATAATCTTAGAATAAGAGAAATAACTTATTATTTTATAAAAGTTTATTTTGTTGTCCTTTAAAAGTTGTTATGTTTTGGAATCTTTTAAAATGTTGATGCTTTAGATAAGGTGTATATGGCATTGATGTAACATTTTTACCCCATTGTGGAAAAAAAATCATTTCATTTAGATAAAAAATATTTTCAGAGTATTTGATATTATTAATTCTGCAAAATGTATAAAGGGGTGAAAGATTCCCTAGAGTTAAGACGTTGTGGTTAGTGTACTAGTAAATTAAAAAAAAAAAAAATTACCAGATTTTTTACATCCAGAATAAGATTTTTTTTCTATCTTAGTTATGGTCTAAGGACAAGATTTTTATGTTGAGTGAGAGAAAAATGGGACATTTTTCTTCCAGGTAACCATATACCCAGCTAAAAACCAAAGGTTCCATTACTGAGTAAGAGGGAAAAACAGATACTGGGGGACAACTAGCAGCCAGGTTGACTCTTAAGCCTAGGGAAGTACTGATTGAAAAACAAATCTACCTGTTTTGTCAAGTTCTTTAGAGGAAATGGTTATAAATATTTGAAATATAAATAAAGGATAAAAAACCAGAAACACATGGTAGCAAAAGTAGATAAGTTAATGTCACATATGTGAAGATATATTATCCCCCAGACATTCCTTTTTCATAAACAAAAGAGTGGAGAAATGCTGAAAACTATTAGACTTTCCTAGTTAAGCTGCATCAATATTTTAATGTTTACTTAGATTGACCACATTACTTCCTCTCATCTTTCAGATTTATTGCCATCTCTAACCGTTCCTAAATGCTCTGTGAACAATGACTAGTTTAGCTAAAAGTCTCTTTTCTGGGCCAAAAAACCCCTGCTCGACTAATTCAAATTATAGAAAGAAAACTCTGGCCACAAAATTAAGAGAATTATCTAAGATCATACATAGCTAATGGATGGCAGAGCCATAAACCCAGGTCTCTTCACCCCAATACCGAGGCAGCTATGTCAGAAAAAGAAAGAAGCACAACTGCTGTTACAGTCTCTGGTCAGTAATGGCACAAAGTCCCAGTTCCTCCCACCCAGCTAGTCAGTTGGTCTCATTGACACCAACTAAGTGAATTATTATGCTTTACTTAAAGGATGTGGGTGGTAGTATTAAGCAAGATGGACTCTTTCTGATTGTCAGAACTATATGCAGATTCAATTAAATTACTTCATATCGAGAGTTTAGTGTAAGAGTAGTGTGGAAGGACAAGGAAGGTCTCCACAGTCAGGCCTCACTGAGAACTGGAACACTAGTCAGAATAAAATAAAATTGGTATCCCAACAGGAACTCTGACTGATCATTGTCATCATTCAGTTTCCTGATTCTGCCTCCACTGTGACTGTAGATATGTTTTACTCTTCACCATGATTGCTCTCTCTACTACATGGTTTCTACTGTCCTGCAGCTTCTGCTTACTGCCTTCTTTGCTGTCTCATATTCAGATTCCCTAAGGAAGAGGATCAGACTGAGTTAGTTCATCATTTTGTAAGACAGAACTACTGGACAGTTCTCAGGTCATGCTAATTTATAAGCCAGAACTCGTGATAGAAAGCATAACAAGTGATGCAAGCCCTTAGAACTGCTTTTTCCAGAAATGAGCTGTGGTTGTTGCTAACACTCAGAGCATTATGTTCGTCTACATACATTTGGTTTAAAAATCAGAACATCATTAGGTGAATTCAGACTAAAAGTCTGGCCCGCCCTCTCCAGAGCCTAGTCTCTCACCATATCGTCACCCCCTACACACATACTCCTACATAGTAGATCTCGAACAATAACCTCACCGCACACCACCCCCCCATAAATTTTACTCCTTGGTGTAGAAAATTTAATAGCCTCTCTCCTATTGATATCGTTTCTGTGAATTGGAATTCTCCTTTGAACCCATATTTGTTCCATATTTACCCTAAAATGAAGTCTGACACATGAATTATGCTAGATAAAACTATTCAGATATAAGATAACTTCCTATTACAGAAGAATGATTGCCCTAACTGGTGCACCCAAACATTTTCTAGTAGAAGCACAGGTAATTTTACAGATCACCATTTATTAAGTATTTACCATGTCAGGCACTGGGCTAAGCACCTGATGGGATGTATCACAGATTAGCAGACTGAGGCCCAGAAAGGTTAAATTCTTATCCAAAATCACATCTAATGTATTGCAGAGCTAAAATTCAAATCCTATCTTTGTAACGTCAATGCCTGTATTTTTAACAACCATCCCGTACTGTCAATGACTGCTAAGTAGAATTACCAATAGTATTTTATTTATTTTATTTTATTTTTTGGGGGAAGATTTATTTATTTATTTACTTACTTATTTACTTACTTATTTTCATGCATTTTAAAGAATCTTTGTTTTGGACTTACAGTGACCCTGAACTTTATATAATATGGAATCCCTCTCATCGTTTAGGAAGATCACATCACTGCATGGAAGATATCTCTATAAAACTGGTATTCAATAACACATGTTGACGATTATAACAAAGGTTAAGAAATATAGTATGTGTATATAGGTATATATATTTGCATTTATATGTATACATACACGTACATATACACATACACTCTTATTATACATATACACATATACTCTTATTATACATATACATACATATATATAAATATTTCATAGACTTGATGCAGAGAACATTTGCTCTTATAAACAGCTTTATTGCTTAATTGGTAATTAGGTCCTGCTTGCTTGTCTGCGGCATTAACATAAATTGATAGAGAACCTCACCAGGTGCATTCAATTTAAAAAGTTTTAAAGCAAGGTATCATGTTTACTACTTGGTTGCATTTTGAAAATATAATAGAATTACCGATAGTATTTTATAACACTAACTAATCCTACCCCCCTAAAAAAAAAAAACCTTACTGTACTCTAATGCAATGCTTCCCCCAATACTGCTCAGTAAGATAGCTATTACACAATAAGAGTTCTGTGACAAAGTAAGTGTGGGAAATGTTATATTAAAGAGCTCATCAAACTTCCATATTGCAGGGATTCTCAATTTTTTTCTTTTTTTCCCCCCTCTCTTTTTTTTCTTTCAGAATTGTTAAATATACCATTCCACACTGTGAATCTCCAGAAACAAAATACATTTGGCAGAGTTTCCTATATATATTTAGTCAAAGTTACCACTCTTCACAGGCCATTGACTAAAACTTCTGTGAAAGGCACCTTAGAAAAATATTTATCTAGTAAAAGTTTCACATGACCGTCTTTTTCTTCGATAGTTTCACCTAAACTAGGTCAGTTAGTTGTCAATAAATCTTATGATACCCTCTGACCCATATCCCACTTCTAGGTGAAATGTCATGGCCATGTTGAGGGCCAGTGGCCATGTTTTGGATCATGTAACTTTACTTCTCTTCAGAAATGACAGGATAGGAACTCAAACCCATCCACTTATATGGTCTGCCTCAGAAAGGTGAGATGGGCCCATACGATTTAGCTCCCAAAATGGGAAACAAACAATAAAGCAGAGGGGCTGGAAGAGCCACACAACAGCAGTAGGACAGCTAGTGAAAATCACAAAGGAATAGGAAACTACTAGGGAGCAAAGGAACTGGCCAACAGAAAAAAAAAGAGAGAGTAGAACAGAGAAGTTATGTAGAGATAAGCAAAATCCAGGCTGTGTGCCCACATTTTGGGGCTTGGTCTAGCTCCTGTGAACCAAGCCCTTGGATTTCTACGAGATCTTTGTTGAACCCTTATACTAACCTCCCTTTCGGTTGAACTTGCTTGAGTAGCTCTCTTTTCCTGCAGCCAATCTCACTTAAATTCAAACGAGGAAAGTTTGATAATTTTCACTGAAATGAGGCAGGACAACTCAGGTGTTAAAAAAGAGTATAGATTGTAGAGTTGAGATTGAATGCTTGAGATTGAATCCCAGGTCCTGTACGGTAAGATGCAAAACTTTGGACAAGTTACCTAAAGCCTCCATTTCCTACCTGTAAAATGGAAATGATGAGAGTATCTCTATCAGACTGTAAGGATTAAATGAGATGTTTATAAAGTGCTTTGTATATATGGAAAACACTGAATAAATGTTAGCTATTATTACTTTGCATGTACTTCTTTTCTCTGACTCAACATAAAAGTCTTGTTCTTAGACCATAGCTAAGAAAGAAGAAAAGAAATCTTATTTCAGGATGTAAAAATCTGGTAAATATTGTTTTGTTTTTTTTTAGTTTACTAGTACACTAACTACAGTTTCTTAACTCTAGGGAATTGCTCATCCTTTGTACATTTTGCAGAATTAATAATATCAAATACTCTGAAAATATCTTTGATCTTAATGAAATGATTTTTTCCACAACAGGGTAAAAATTTTAATTAATTAATAATTTTTATTGTAGCTAGTTGTGGTGATATGATTAAATACTAAACAGTAAGTCACATTCAACTTCTGGCAGGTGTTTTTAAGAGAAAGGAACACAACCTTCATTATTACTTTTCTTTCCTGCTGAAAGAAGGTAGATGTTATGGTTGGAACTTGAGCAGCCATCTTGGACAGGAAGTAAAAGCTATATATTGAAGATTGTAGAATGAAAAGATAATCATGGCTCCTCCATACCAACCTTAGATTATTTCATTTGTGTGAAATAGAAATTTCCATTTTTTTTAAGCTACTCTTGCTTAAGGTTTCCATTCACTTGCAGCCCAACCTAACCCTAACTGATATACCTCCATGTCTTGTATTAACTGTTTTTGATTAAAAATATTAGACTGTATTTCTTGACTTCCCATCAGGAAAATGGGGATTGACTTTCACCTAACCGATTACACTTGCCTGCACAGACACACTTCCCACTCACCTGGCGTCTTCCCAAATGTTACATTGTAGTTTTGGCTAAGTCAGTGTTCAGTGCTTTCATTTTGACTATGTAAATGAACTTAATAATTATTTCTTTTGTTGTTTGTTTACTTAGTTTTTATTGCTTATTCTTAGTTCAAACGCAACTAATTCTGCCAGTTATTTAAATCTCTCCATCAGCTTTATCTTCTTGAAGATCTCTCTCCTTGGGCCTACTGAGGTGTTTTATGTGTTAGTTGTTCTATATGATGCACCACTGATATCCGGGAATTTTTCTTCCCCATCATTCTAAAGATTCCCTTTTTTTTCCTCTTCCTTGTGTTGCATCTCTTTATTCCCAAACCTCACCTCTTCTTTCTTGTTTTTTCTCTTAATTTTGTTGGAGCATACCTTTCAGTGGCATCTTGAGAAAGAGTAAAAAGGAAGTAACATTCCTGGGGCCTTGCATGTCTGCAATGTTTATATTCTTGATTGATAATTTGAATTGGCTAGAAATCATTTCCCCTCAGAAATTTGAAGTTATTGATCCATTGTCTTTTTTTTTTTTTTTTTTTTTATTTTTATTTATTTATTTATTTATTTATTTATTTATGGCTGTGTTGGGTCTTCGTTTCTGCGCGAGGACTTTCTCTAGTTGCGGCAAGCGGGGGCCACTCTTCATTGCGGTGCGCGGGCCTCTCACTATCGTGGCCTCTCTTGTTGCGGAGCACAGGCTCCAGACGCGCAGGCTCAGTAGTTGTGGCTCACGGGCCTAGCTGCTCCGCGGCATGTGGGATCTTCCCAGACCAGGGCTCGAACCCGTGTCCCCTGCATTGGCAGGCAGATTCTCAACCACTGCGCCACCAGGGAAGCCCCGATCCATTGTCTTTTAAATTTCAAGATTGCTGAGAATCCAGAGCTACTCTGATTCCTAATCCTTTACGTGGTGCTCAGTTTCCCCTCCCTCAGAGCTTTTGGGATTTTTCATTTATTGCTGATTTTTGAAATTTCATGTCTTGAAGTGGCTCTTTTTGTATTCATTATTATAGCTATTCAATAGCCTCTTCCAAACAGGTAACTTAGGGACTTATATCCTTCCATTCTTCACTGTCTGTGTTCTTTCTCTCTGGAACTACTGTTTTCATCTCTTTGGGTTTTTTAAAAAAAAATTATGTCTTTTTTTCTTCCACCTGTTTTTTTATTTCTACTGTCATTAAAAATATTTCAGCAGCTCTTTTTGTCTCTGAATATTCCTTTTCATAACATTTTCTTGTTTTTTATGGATGTGATAGCTTTTCCTGTGTCTCTAAAGATATTACTGATTTTAAAAACGTTTCTAAGACCCAAAAGACTTAAAAAAGTCTTTTTCTTCTAGATTTTTTCCCCCACTGTTTGTTTTGGTTTTGATCTTCCATGTTAGAGGCTTTCCTTAGCTTCCTCATGATCTGGTGCCTCATGATCTTGTTTTGGACTACGGCCTTCACTATTGCACGATCTTGCTGGAATTGGGTTTGATAACCTCCCTTGGTCTTTTGGGTTTGTCACATTTCCCAGAGAAGGATCTTCCCATCTTCTGCCTGGGAGGTATAGGTTTGGTTGCCAGAATTTTAGGAGCCAGGAAGGAGAAGATTGTTGGGGGTTGCAACACTCACTATGTAAACTTTTAAACCATTTCTTTTCTTTTCAGTTTGAAATCCTTACTCTCAATTGCTAAATATTCCCACAGCCGAGTTACCCTCTCTTTTATTTTTTCCTGATGTTAAGCCTCCACTCTTCAGCTAGGATGGAGCAAGGACAGTCACCTAGGTGTACAGAGAAGGGAGGGTATCTGGGGATCTAACTGCTTCTTACCTAGGCTTTCGTACAGTTCCCACCCACCCTTCACTTCTAGAATTGTCTGGTACTGCCAGTTTTGCTTGGTATTGCCAGAGCTGTTGAGCATCTTGAAGTGTAAATTGGGTAGCTTCTTGTCATTTTCCCCATGGTTTAGGATTTAGTGTTCTGAGGGTGAGCTAATTCAGCTAAATTTATCCAGTTGCTTTTCAACTTCTAGACTTGTGTTTTATCCTCTCCTGTTTTTTCCTTTCTCTCTGTGGTTGCGTTGCTAATTATTGTATCTTTGGTAGCACCTCTCCTTTATTTTAAAACTTTGAAACAGAAAAAAAAAAATCGACTTCAAGTATAGTAATTTTATTTGCTTATGGACTGTAATACCCAATCAAGTTTCTTCAAAATAATTTTAAAATTTCAGAATTTCCTGGATGTTAATTTATATAGAATAAAATGGACAGAACATAAGTGTACAATTTAAGTCTTAACAGACAGATACACTCTTGTAATGTAAATCCCAATCAAGACCTTGATGCTTAACTTGGACAGGCTTCTAGCATGGTTATTTCAATGTTCGTAATTCTAGGATCAAGCTAGGATTTAATGAAGCATTAATGAACTGCTGTTCTATTTCATGTGGGACTCTTAGGTGCTTTTGAGATATCAACTCATGTTAAAAAAAAGACTTTACAATTATATCTCAATAAAACTGGAAGAAAAAACCAAAAACAACAACAACAACAAAAGACTTTAATTTTTAGAGCAGTTTTAGGTTTATGGCAAATTGAGGGGAAAGTACAGAGTTGCCATATATCCTCTACCCTGGTGTGTACAGCCTTCCCCACTATCAACATCCTGCACCAGAGTGGGACATTTGTTACACTTGATGAACCTACATTGACACATTATCATCACCCTAAATCTATAGTTTACATTAGGGTTCACTCTTGGTGTTGTACATTCTGTGGGTTTTGACATTATGTCATTATAGCATCATACAGAATAGTTTCACTGCCCTGAAAATCCTTTATGTTCCACCTATTCATCCCTCCCTCGCTCCTGAACTCTTGGCAACCACTAATCTTTTTACTGTCTCCATAGTTTTACCTTTTCCAGAATGTCATATAGTTGAAATCATACCATATGTAGCCTTTTCAGATTGGTGTCTTTCACTTAGTAATATGCACGTAAGGTACCTCCATGTCTCTTCCTGGCTTGATAGCTCATACCGTTTTAGCGCTGAATATTATTTGTCTGGATGTGCCACAGTTTATTAATCCCTTCACTTACTGAAGGACATACTGGTTGCTTCCAAGTTTTAGCAATTATGAATAAAGCTACTCCAAACATCCATGTGCAGGTTTTGGTGTGGACATGTTTTCAGCTTCTTTCGATAAATACCTTGGAGCACAATTGCTGGATTGTATGGTAACAGTATGTTTAGTTTTGTAAGAAACTGCCACACTGTCTTCCAAAGAGGCTGTACCATTTTTCATTCTTACCAGAAATGAATGAGATTTCCTGTTGTTCCACATTCTTTTTTTTTTTTTTTAACATCTTTATTGGAGTATAATTGCTTTATAATGTTGTGTTAGTTTCTGCTGTATAACAAAGTGAATCAGCTATATGTATACATATATCCCCCATCCCCTCCCTCTTGAGCCTCCCTCCCACCCTCCCTCTCCCACCCCTCTAGGTGGTCACAAAGCGTTGAGCTGATCTCCCTGTACTATGCAGCTGCTTTTTACTATCTATTGTACATTTGGTAGTGTGTATATGTCAGTGTTACTCTCTCACTTCATCCCAGCTTACCTTCCCCCCCACCCTCCACCCCCGCCCCGTGTCTTCAAGTCCATTCTCTATGTCCGCGTCTTTATTCCTGTCCTGCCCCTAGGTTCATCAGAACCTTTTTTTTTTTTTAGATTCCATATATATGTGTTAGAATACGGTATTTGTTTTTCTCTTTCTGACTTACTTCACTTTGTTTGACAGACTCTAGGTCCATCCACCTCACTACAAATAGCTCAATTTCATTTCTTTTTATGGTTGAGTAATATTCCATTGTATATATATATATATATATGCCACATCTTCTTTATCCATGTTCCACATTCTTGCCAGCATTTAATGTTGTCAGTGTTTTGGATTTTGGCCATTCTAATAGGTGTGTAATGGTATCTTATTATTTTAATTTACAATTCCTGAATGAAATATGGTATTGAATATCTTTTCGTATGCTTATATCCTTCCTCTCTATGTCTTCTTCAGAAAGGTGTCTGTTTAGATCTTTTACCCATTTATTTTGTAATTTAAAAAATTTTTAAATTTTTAAAATTTATTTTATTTTTGGCTGCGTTGGGTCTTTGTTGCTGTGCGCGGGCTTTCTTTAGTTGTGGCGAGCAGGGGCTGCTCTTCATTGCGGTGCATGGGCTTCTCATAGCAGTGGCTTCTCTTGTTATGGAGCACAGGCTCTAGGTGCACAGGCTTCAGTAGTTGTGGCACATGGGCTCGGTAGTTGTGGCTCATAGGCTCTAGAGCGCAGGCTCAGTAGTTGTGGTGCACAGGCTTAGTTGCTCTGCGGCATGTGGGATATTCCCGGACCAGGGCTCGAACCATGTCCCCTGCATTGGCAGGAGGATTCTTAACCACTGCGCCACTGGGGAAGTCCCAAGATCTTTTACTCATTTTTAACTTATTGAATTGTTCATTTTCTTACTGTTGATTTTTAAGAGTTTTAAAAAATATTTTGGATAACAGTCCTTTATCAGATACACTGTTTGCAAATATTATTTATTTACTTATTTTATTGAAGTATAGTTGATTTATGTTGTGTTAATTTCTGCTGTACAGCAAAGTGATTCAGTTATACATATATATACATTATTTTTAAATATTTTTTTCCATTATGGTTTATCATAGGATATTGAATACAGTTCCCTGTGCTGTACAGTAGGACCTTGTTGTTTATCCATTCTATATATAATAGCTTACATCTGCTAACCCCAGCCTCCCATTCCATCCCTCCTCCAACTCCCTCCCCCTTGGCAACCACGAGCCTGTTTTCTATGCCCCTGAGTCTGTTTCTGTTTTGTAGATAGGTTCATTTGTGTCATATTTTAGATTCCACGTTTAACTGATATCATATGATATTTGTCTTTCTCTTTCTGACTTCACTTAGTATGATAATCTCTAGTTGCATTCTTGTTTCTGCAAATGGCATTATTTTGTTCTTTTTTATGGCTGAGTAGGTATTCCATTGTATATATGTACCACATTTTCTTTATCCATTCATTTGTTGATGAACATTTCGGTTGCTTCCATGTCTTGGCTATTGTGAATAGTGCTGCTGTGAATATAGGGGTTCATGTATCTTTTTGAATTATAGTTTTGTCTGGATATATGCCCAGGAGTGGGATTGGTGGATCATATGGTAATTATATTTTTAGTTTTCTGAGGAACCTCCATACTGGTTTCCATAGTGGCTGCACCAATTTACATTCCCACCAACAGTGTAGGAGGGTTCCCTTTTCTCACACCCTCTCCAGGATTTGTTATCTGTAGACTTTTTAATGATGGCCTTTCTGACTGGTGTGAGGTGGTACCTCATTGTAGTTTTGATTTGCATTTCTCTAATAATTAGCAACGTTGGGCATCTTTTTATGTGCCTATTGGCCATCTGTATGTCTTCTTTGGAGAAATGTCTATTTAGGTCTTCTTTGCAAATATTTTTTCCCAGTCTGTGGCTTGTCTTCTCATTCCCTTGAATCAACTCACTTTTTAGAAGGGGAACCTGAAAAAGATTGAAGCTTAACAAAAGTTCTGGTATTAGAGGATGGTTTATAATTTTATGATTTGAGGTAGGTCTTTAGATAAAAAACGTTACAAGCACCACTTACATGTTCAGAGCCACTTAAGATTTTTACTAATTTTGAGAAATACGTATCAGTTACATTAACCTGTGTGTTATTTAAAAAAGAAAAACACTTTAGTTACCCTCCATCGTCCACTTAATAAAATTCATCATTTTGCTTCAGCCCCTCTTTCCAGTTTTTATTTCTTGTTTTCCTTTATACATATATAATGCACCAGCCAAACTGAACCACTCTGTATTCCCCACAGACCTCAGAGTCAGGGCCTGCTTGTCCTGCATCCTTCTCTTCTCTATTCAAAATTCTCTATCCTTTACTTATTTATTTTGGCTGTGCTGCGCGGCTTGCGGGATCTTAGTCCCCTGACTTATGGATTGAACCCACGTCCTCAGCAGTGAAAGTGTAGAGTCCTAACCACTGGATTGCCAGGGAATTCCCAAAATTCTCTAACCTTTAATTCCAGTACCACCTTTTCCATAATGCCTTAGGGAAGACTATGAATCTAACCTAAGAATATAATACAAAATTTGGAAAACTTACTATGTAAAGATGTTTGTTGCAGCATTATTTATAGTAGCTAAATACTGGAGCCAGTAATCTTCAGCAGCAATGGAATGATTATAATTAAAAATGTTTTTGGAGCATATAGAGACATGGAAAGATGCTTATGGTATAGTTGGGGAAAAAGTGAAAATCTAAAATCATATATGCAAAGTAATTACAGCTCTGAAACACACCCAAACGAAGAGAGTTGAAAGGGGGAAGTACATCGAAATAAGTTGTGTTAGAGTGGTCGAATTATGTTTTTTCCCCTCTTCATTTTATAAATTTTATGTAATATAAGTAAAATTAAATAATTATAAATTGCTGTGGTAAATATTTGTGCATCTTATTTTACTGTTTAAAGGATTGATCGAAGTGGTGTTAGGAAAACCCCAAAACGAAGCACATAAAGTGTTGAATATTGGGTAACTGCATTGAAAGGGTTTGTAATGTTTTACAGTTAGCTATAAAAGAGTTATGTACTTTCAGTGACAGGGAGAGCTGAGAGGCATCTGAATTTGATGTTTGGATAGTGTGGAGTTGGTGAAATTTTAATTTTCTAGTGTCTGGCTCTTTGAAGAAGATAAGACATTCTAAAAAAATCATGAGGTATTGCCTGTGAGAACAGAAGGTAAAATAAGATGGGAGTACTGATGAATGCAGATACTGAAAGGATGTAAAGAAGGGCAAGGACAGCCATATAAACAAAGATGAATATAAATGAGAAGCACTAGAGTATAAATATAGTGTGGAGAAGGCCAAAGCTTGTAATAAAGCTTGTGACAAATGCTTAAGTCCATAAAAAGCTTTTACAATTGTTTTAGTAGCAGTATCAACAAAGAAAGAAAGAATAGTCCTGCTGTTTGGTACTGAGGTGTTATATTAATAGATTGTCAGAGAAAGCAGAGCGTTTCTATTCCCATTTGGCTTTGCTCTCCTCTTTCAAGATGAATTGTCTTTAGATTGAGGAGGATAAAAAGGCTATTGTTCTTTTATAATTAGTTTTCAAATATATCTGTTATGTAAGATTTCCATGTTTGTTGTAGATAAATTTAAAACACAGACCAATATGGGGAGAAAAATGCCACCCATATTCATGTCACTCAGATATAACTCTTGTTGATCACCCTCTCGAATTATTTTCTGCATAATGTATATATGCAATATATTTTTATAAAAAGATATATAACTATTATTCAGTAGTTTCTTCTTTTTCTCAGAACTTAATTTTCCCAGAAGTATGCTCTAAAGTTTTCCACATCAGTACATGTAGACTGCACCATCTCTTAAAAAACTTTTAATGAAATTACAGCATGCATAAACAAATTACACAAACTACACAGCTCAGTAAATACTCCCCCAAATGAACACACCCATGTAACCACCACTCAGTTCAAGAAACAGACCATTATCAGTACCCCAGAAGCCCTCATTATGCTCCATTCCAATCAATAACCCTTCCTCCTCTCGAAAGATACACTTCTGATTTATAATTCCATAGATTACTCTTGCTTGTGTTTGAACTTCCTATGGATGGAGGAATATAGTAAGTATCCTTTTGTGTCTTTCTTCTTTTCACTCAACATTGTGTTTTGAGATTCATCCATGTTATGTGTATTGTGGTTTGTTTTCGTTATTGTGTAGTATTCCATTTTATGAACAAACTGTAATGCATTTATCCATTCTACTGTTGGTAGGCTTTGAGTTGTTTGTAGTTTCTTTTGTTTACTGTTGTATGTACATAGTGCCTAGTTTTGTGCTTGGCACATAGGAGACGTTCAGTAGGTGTTTGCTGAATTTAAGAATGAAATGTCTCAGTTTTCTTTACAGTTACTATTGAATTTTCTCTGAATTATCAAAGGCTAATAATATAAATAGATACTTTTATCCTCTTCCTGCTAGTGTAAGGACTTTAAAACACTTTAACTTCATTTATTTCTACTGACTTGTGTGCTGCTGTTGTAGTTTAATTCTATTTAAAATTTAAACGCTATAGGAAATTGTAGCTATTGTTTAAACAGTCATTCATTTAAGTTTACTCACATATTTAATCTGTTACTTTTTTTTCCCTTCCTGGTTCTTTAAGGCTTCTATCTGGCAAAATATTTCTTCTGCCTTAAGCACACTTTATTTGTAATAGCCCCAAACTGGAAACAATGTAAATGTCCATTAATGGATTAATGTATAAGCAAATTGAGATATATTTATACAGTTGAATACTGCTTAGCAATAAAAAGGAACAAAATATTGATATACAGAACCATATGAATGAGTCTCAAAATAATTATGCTGAGTTTCTGTGTGTAATTCTGAGAATTCTCTGTTTTTGTTTGAAAATGTGTTTATTTCACATTCATGCTTGAAAAGTTTTTGCAGGGAATAGAATTCTAAGTTGGCAGTTGTTATCATTCAGTTTGAGGATGTGTTTCTATTGTGTTCTGGCTCCTATTGTTTCTATTGAAGTTAGCCTAAAGTCTAATTTTTCTTTCCTATTTTTTTTAAAAATAAATTTATTTATTTTATTTATTTAATTTTGTCTGCGTTGGGTCTTTGTTGCTGCGAGTGGGCTTTTTCTAGTTGCCGCGATTGGGGGCTGCTCTTCATTGCGGTGCGTGGGCTTCTCATTGTGGTGGCTCCTCTTGTTGCAGAGCATGGGCTCTAGGCGCGCGGCCTTCAGTAGTTGTGGCACGCGGGCTTAGTAGTCGTGGCTTGCGGGCTCTAGAGCGCAGGCTCAGTAGTTGTGGTGCATGGGAGTAGCTGCTTCGCGACATGTGGGATCTTCCCGGACCAGGGCTCAAACCCGTGTCCCCTGCATTGGCAGGTGGATTCTTAACCACTGCGCCACTGGGGAAGCCCTAATTTTTCTTTCTTTGAGTATAATCTGATTTCCACCCTTTGGCTGCTTTAAGCATTTTTTCCCCCTTTTGAACTCAGAATGATTTTCTTTGTACTTATTTGCTTGAGTTTCATAGGGCTTATTCAGTCTCTATCACGATGTTTTAAAATCAGTTTTCAAAAATTTTAAGCCATTATCACTTTGAATGCTCTTCTGTCCCATTTTCTTTCTTCTTTTGGAATTCCAAATACATGTATGTTTACTTTCCCACTGTATCCCCTCTGTCTTTTGCTCCCCAACTTTTGTTTTTGATATATTCCATCCTTTTGTCTCTTTGTGTTCTGCATGTTTTCTTCTGACCTACATTCTGAGCTGCTGTTAATCCCACCCATTGAATTCTTAATTTTGGTTAATTGTGTACTTCAATTTTAGATTATTTACTTTGTTCTTTTGTAAAAAAAAAAAATCAAGTTCTTTGATGATTTATTACTCTTATTTCTTTGAACATATTAAGCATGTTGTTTTAGGTTTATTGAGATATTATTGATGTAATATAAACTGTGCATATTTAAAATGTGCAGTGTTATGAGTTTTGATATGTTTATACTGGTGAAACCATCACCATGATCAACATAATGAACATATCCATTACTCCCCAAAATTTCTTTATGTGCCTTTGTAATCCTTGCTTCCTACTCCTTTCTCCCTTATTACTCCCCATCCCTAAGTAACCACTGATCTGCTTTCTGGCACTGTAGATTACTTGTATATTTGGAAATTCATATAAATGTACAACATGTACTTTTTGGGGGGGCTTCTTTCACTCAGCATGATTATCTTGATATTCATCCACGTGGTTGTGTGGATCAAATAGTTTCTTTTTATTGCTGAGTAATATTCCATTGTATGGCTGTTTGACAAATCGGCAAAATTGAGATTTGTTGATTCATTCATCCATCGAAAGACATTTAGGTTGTTTTCAGTTTTCGGCTATTACAAATAAAGCTGCTAGGAACATTCTTATAGAAGTTTATGCATGGGCATGGCTTGGGTATTTTGCAGTCTGTTTCTAATAATGTTATTTTCTGGATTCCTGTGGGAGCTTTATTGTTGATTAAAAAAAAAACCACTTTCCTTTTATGCCTAGTCATATTTGATTGAGCATTGGATATTAGAAATAGAAAAGTTACAGAAGTAACTGAAGGTTTAGGATGAAGATTTATGTTTGCTTCTGGCAGGTGGCTAGGGGCACTAGTGATTCTGTATCACCTTAATCCAGTTTTAAGTACTGAGATGATTTGAGGTGGGACTGTAATCCCAAGGATAGTCAGTTTATTTTAGGCTTCCTAGGGAGTAGCCTTTCAGTGTTTGGACTCCAGATACTACAGGGTTTTAACTATACTTCTTTTCTTGGTGGACTCTGGACTCCAGTATTTGTCCTCTATCCCTACCTACCTGTCAAAAGCTCTGCTTATCTTCTAAATCTTCAGCTGGATTTGCAGAATTGTGCTAGGGGAAAAGTGGCCCAAAATGCTGATCTTACCTCTAGGTTTTCTTCTTCTCCTTCTGGATCTGTGTCCTGTAATTTTTTTTTTTCTGTCTTGCTTACTCTAATGCCTATGATCAGATGATTTTAACGTTTTTCAGCTTTTCTAATTGTTTGCATTGGGAACGTTGGTCTAAATTACGGACTACACATTACTAGAAGGGAAGGTCACTATTTAAATTGAACATTTTTTTCAAATATTCATTAGTTATTTTATTTTTTAATTTTAATTTTTTTTAACATCTTTACTGGAGTATAATTGCTCTACAATGGTGTGTTAGTTTTTGCTGTATAACAAAGTGAATCGACTATACGTATGCATATATCCCCATATCCCCTCCCTCTTACATCTCCCTCCCACCATCCCTATCCCACCCCTCTAGGTGGTCACAAAGCACCGAGCTGATCTCCCTGTACTATGTGGCTGCTTCCCACTAGCTATCTATTTTACATTTGGTAGTGTATATATGTCCATGCCACTCTCACTTCATGCCAGCTTACCCTTCCCCCTCCCCGTGTCCTCAAGTCCATTCTCTATGTCTGCGTCTTTATTCCTGTCCTGCCCCTAGGTTCTTCAGAACCACTTTTTTTTTACATTCCATACGTATGTGTTAGCATACAGTATTTGTTTTTCTCTTTCTGACTTACTTTACTCTGTGTGACAGACTCTAGGTCCATCCATCTCACTACAAATAACTCAATTTCATTTCTTTCTGTGGCTGAGTAATATTCCATTGTATATATGTGCCACGTCTTCTTTATCCATTCATCTGTCGATGGACACTTAGGTTGCTTCCATGTCCTGGCTATTGTAAATAGAGCTGCAATGAACATTGTGGTACATGACTCTTTTTGAATTATGGCTTTCTCAGGGTATATGCCCAGTAGTAGATTGCTGGGTTGTATGGTAGTTCTATTTTTAGTTTTTTAAGGAACCTCCATACTGTTCTCCATAGTGACTGTATCAATTTTACATTCCCACCAACAGTGAGAGAGGGTTCGCTTCTCTCCACACCCTCTCCAGCATTTATTGTTTGTAGATTTTTAATTTTTTTATTTTTTTAACATCTTTATTGGAGTATAATTGCTTTACAATGGTGTGTTAGTTTCTGCTTTATAACAAAGTGAATCAGTTATACATATACATATGTTCCCATATCTCTTCCCTCTTGCATCTCCCTCCCTCCCGCCCTCCCTATCCCACACCCCTAGTTGGTCACAAAGCACAGAGCTGATCTCCCTGTGCTATGCGGTTGCTTCCCATGAGCTATCTGTTTTACGTTTGGTAGTGTATATATGTCCATGCCACTCTCTCTCTTTGTCACATTTTACCCTTCCCCCTCCCTATATCCTCAAGTCCATTCTCTAGTAGGTCTGTGTCTTTATTCCCATCTTGCCACTAGGTTCTTCATGACCTTTTTTTTCTTTTTTTTTTCCTTCGATTCCATATATACGTGTTAGCATACTGTATTTGTTTTTCTCTTTCTGACTTACTTCACTCTGTATGACAGACTCTAACTCCATCCGCCTCACTACAAATAACTCCATTTTGTTTCTTTTTATGGCTGAGTAATATTCCATTGTACATATGTGCCACATCTTCTTTATCCATTCATCTGATGATGGACACTTAGGTTGCTTCCATGTCCTGGCTATTGTAAATAGAGCTGCAATGAACATTTTGGTACATGACTCTTTTTGAATTATGGTTTTCTCAGGGTATATGCCCAGTAGTGGCATTGCTGGGTTGTATGGTAGTTCTATTTGTAGTTTTTTAAGGACCCTCCATACTGTTCTCCATAGTGGCTGTATCAATTTACATTCCCACCAAAAGTGCAAGAGGGTTCCCTTTTCTCCACACCCTCTCCAGCATTTACTGTTTCTAGATTTTTTGATGGTGGCCATTCTGACCGGTGTGAGATGATACCTCATTGTAGTTTTTTTTTTTTTTTTTTTTTAAACATCTTTATTGAAGTATAATTGCCTTACAATGGTGTGTTAGCTTCTGCTTTATAACAAAGTTAATCAGTTATACATATACAATATGTTCCCATATCTCTTCCCTCTTGCATCTCCCTCCCTCCCACCCTCCCCATCCCACCCCTCTAGGTGGTCACAAAGCACCAAGCTGATCTCCCTGTGCTATGCGGCTGCTTCCCACTAGCTATCTATTTTACGTTTGGTAGTGTATATATGTCCATGACACTCTCTCACTCTGTCACATCTCACCCCACCCCCTCCCCATATCCTCAAGTCCATTCTCTAGTAGGTCTGTGTCTTTATTCCCGTCTTGCCACTAGGTTCTTCATGGCCTTTTTTTTTTTTTTTTCCCTTAGATTCCGTATATATGTGTTAGCATACTGTATTTGTTTTTCTCTTTCTGACTTACTTCACTCTGTATGACAGACTCTAACTCCATCCACCTCATTACAAATACCTCCATTTCATTTCTTTTTATGGCTGAGTAATATTCCATTGTATATATGTGCCACATCTTCTTTATCCATTCATCTGTCGATGGACATTTAGGTTGCTTCCATGTCCTGGCTATGGTAAATAGAGCTGCAATGAACATTTTGGTACATGACTCTTTTTGAACTATGGTTTTCTCAGGGTATATGCCCAGTAGTGGGATTGCTGGATCATATGGTAGTTCTATTTGTAGTTTTTTAAGGAACCTCCATACTGTTCTCCATAGTGGCTGTATCAATTTACATTCCCACCAACAGTGCAAGAGAGTTCCCTTTCCTCCACACCCTCTCCAGCATTTATTGTTTCTAGATTTTTTGATGATGGCCATTCTGACCGGTGTGAGATGATATCTCATTGTAGTTTTGATTTGCATTTCTCTAATGATTAATGATGTTGAGCATTCTTTCATGTGTCTGTTGGCAATCTGTATATCTTCTTTGGAGAAATGTCTATTTAGGTCTTCTGCCCACTTTTGGATTGGGTTGTTCGTTTTTTTGTTATTGAGCTGCATGAGCTGCTTGTAAAATTTGGAGATTCATCTTTTGTCAGTTGCTTCATTTGCAAATATTTTCTCCCATTCTGAGGGCTGTCTTTTTGTCTTGTTTATGGTTTCCTTTGCTGTGCAAAAGTTTTTAAGTTTCATTAGGTCCCATTTGTTTATTTTTGTTTTTATTTCCATTTCTCTAGGAGCTGGGTCAAAAAGGTTCTTGCTGTGATTTATTTCATAGAGTGTTCTGCCTATAGTTTCCTCTAAGAGTTTGATAGCGTCTGGCCTTACATTTAGGTCTTTGATCCATTTTGAGTTTATTTTTGTGTATGGTGTTAGGGAGTGTTCTAATTTCATTCTTTTACATGTAGCTGTCCAGTTTTCCCAGCACCACTTATTGAAGAAGCTGTCTTTTCTCCACTGTATATGCTTGCCTCCTTTATCAAAAATAAGGTGACCATATGTGCATGGGTTTATCTCTGGGCTTTCTATCCTGTTCCATTGATCTATATTTCTGTTTTTGTGCCTGTACCATACTCTCTTGATTATTGTAGTTTTGTAGTGTAGTCTGAAGTCAGGGAGTCTGATTTCTCCAGCTCTGTTTTTCTTTCTCAAGATTGCTTTGGCTATTCGGGGTCTTTTGTTTCTCCATACAAATTGTGAAATTTTTTGTTCTAGTGCTGTGAAAAATGCCATTGGTAGTTTGATAGGGATTGCATTGAATCTGTAGATTGCTTTGGGTAGTAGAGTCCTTTTCACAATGTTGATTCTTCCAATCAAAGAACATGGTATATCTCTCCATCTGTTTGTATCATCTTTAATTTCTTTCATCAGTATCTTATAGTTTTCTGCATACAGGTCTTTTGTCTCCTTAGGGAAGTTTATTCCTAGGTGTTTTTTTTTTTTTTTTTTTTTTAAACCAACTCTTCAGCCTCTTGCTGCCTTGCCAGGACTTTTTTAAATTTATTTATTTATTTATTTATTTATTTATTTATTTATTTATTTATTTATTTATTTATTTATTTATTTATGGCTGTGTTGGGTCTTCGTTTCTGTGCGCAGGCTTCCTCTAATTGTGGCAAGTGGGGGGCTGCTCTTTATCGCGGAGCGCGGGCTTCTCACTATCGCGGCCTCTCTTGTTGCAGAGCACAGGCTCCAGACGCTCAGGCTCAGTAATTGTGGCTCACGGGCCTAGTTGCTCCGCGGCATGTGGGATCTTCCCAGACCAGGGCTCGAACCCGTGTCCCCTGCATTGGCAGGCAGATTCTCAACCACTGCACCACCAGGGAAGCCCCTATTCCTAGGTATTTTATTCTTTTTTGTTGTAGTGGTAAATGGGAGTGTTTCCTTAATTTCTCTTTCAGATTTTTCTTCATTAATGTATAGGAATGTGCGATATTTCTGTGCATTAATTTTGTATCCTGCTGCTTTACCAAATTCATGGATTAGTCCTAGTAGTTTTCTGGTAGCATCTTTAGGATTCTCTATGTATAGTATCATGTCATCTGCAAACAGTGACAGTTTTACTTCTTTTCTGATTCGGATTCCTTTTATTTCTTTTTCTTCTCTGATTGCTGTGGCTAAAACTTCCAAAACTATGTTGAAAAATAGTGGTGAGAGTGGGCAACCTTGTCTTGTTCTGATCTTAGTGGAAATGGTTTCATGTTTTTCACCATTGAGAACAATGTTGGCTGTGGGTTTGTCTTATATGGCCTTTATTATGTTGAGGTAAGTTCCCTTTGTGCCTACTTTCTAGAGAGTTTTTTGTCATAAATGTGTGTTGAATTTTGTCAAAAGCTTTTTCTGCATCTGTTGAGATGATCATATGGTTTTCATCCTTCAGTTTGTTAATATGGTGTATCACATTGATTGATTTGCATATATTGAAGAATCCTTGCATTCCTGGAATAAACCCCACTTGATCATGGTGTATGATCCTTTTAATGTGCTGTTGGATTCTGTTTGCTACTATTTTGTTGAGGATTTTTGCATCTATGTTCATCAGTGATATTAGCCTGTAGTTTTCTTTTTTTGTGACATCTTTGTCTGGTTTTGGTGTCAGGGTGATGGTGGCCTTTCTCAGTTGGCTTTTAAAAAATGTTCCTTGTTCACATGGCTGAGACTTTTTCAGAGTTGGATCATGGTGAGACTTTCCTGCCCCTAGCCTGCTTCCTTTAATCTTTCACGGGCATTGTTCTCCAGTACATCTCTTGCACTCCTGTCTCCATCTTAACATCTTCTTCCAAAGGAGCCAACAGATACAGTTATTTAATACTGATATAGCATTATTATTCATCAAAGATCCAAATATAAAACTATAATGTTAGCACCTCAAAACAAACATTTATTTCTCTAATTTGTATATCCCTTTGGATTCTTCTACAGGTAATTATAGGATGAGATTTAGAAAATATTACTCTACAACATTATGAAAACAAGTGACACTCTTTACAGGTTAAAGGGTTTATTTTTTGTATCAAAATAATGAATGAATCTTCAGGGAGAAAAAAGATTGTTATAAAATATTAAAAACAAATATACTGAAGACTTTTATCATTTTATTTGGGATGTTGGTTGAGGTAGTTGTTTTTACCCCTGCAGATGTTTTACTCTGACACCAAGGATGTGTTTTTTCTGAGCCAATTTCTAAGCTAGCGTTCTAGCTTGATTAATTTTCTGCGCAGCAGTTAACTCTATACAAAGTCTGAGCCAACTCAGTGGGGAGCTCTAGAGCAAAGATTGCTTCTTAGAGGAGTCCCATGTTAGGTAGAAATGGCCACATCCTAGTATCCCAACCATGCACAGTCATTGGTTGGGGTATTTCTGTGAAGATTGTGGTTTTGGCTAGAAAGCTGTGGCAGAGCCTGAAGGCTCTAATAGCTATTTACCTTCCCTACAGGTGTATTTTATGTTCTTTCTTGAAAGGAGATCTGAGCAGCTCATCTCCTTGGCTGCCATACTAATCATTTTTTTTTTTTTTAAAGAGAATTATCATAGGTTGTTCAAAATAATACAGAATTTTTGGGGTAAAATTTTTTTTTTTGGTTAGGGAAAAATTTATTTTTCCTTAGCCTCTTAACATCAAGAGGCTAAGGAAAAATAAATGGATACTTTTTAGTTTAGAAACTCTTAAAAATTAGTGGTATAGATTAGATTATAAGTTAGGGATTACTCAGAATAAGAGCATCTGAACAATGATCTGGCAGTAGAAAGATTTTTTTTTAGGGGGAGGTTTGGCTACATAGTTCTTATGCTTTAAGATAAGGACAAAATAATTCTTCCTGTACAGTTATAATGAAGATTAGGACATAAAGCTTATCATATATGTGAAAGAAGTCTTGTCAAAATATGATAAAAATGGAGAGAATTGATAGAAATAACACGGTAACTACTTTAAAAGGGAAAATTAAAGAGCTCAATTTGTACATCAACATGAGACTTTCGAAGAGAAGACATGGTAAACAGAAAATATCTACAAAACAGAAATAGAGTTACAGATGTAGAAAACAAACTTATGGTTACCAGGGAGTAAGGGGGGAGGGATAAATTGGGAGATAGGGATTGACATATACATCCTACTATCTATAAAATAGATAACTAATAAGGACCTACTGTATAGCACAGGGAATTCTACTCAACAGTCTGTAACAGCCTATAATGGGAAAAGAGTCTAAAAAAGAGTGGAGGGCTTCCCTGGTGGCACACTGGTTGAGAATCCGCCTGCCAATGCAGGGGACACGGAATTGAGCCCTGGTCTGGGAAGATCCCACATGCCGCGGAGCAACTAAGCCCGTGTGCCACAACTACTGAGCCTGGGCTCTAGAGCCCGCGATCCACAACTACTGAGCCCGTCTGCCACAACTACCGAAGCCCACGTGCCTAGAGCCCGTGCTCTGCAACAAGAGAAGCCACTGCAATGAGAAGCCTATGCACTGCAACGAAGAGTAACCCCTGCTCACCGCAACTAGAGAAAGCCCGCGTGCAGCAGCAACAAAGACCCAACGCAGCCAAAAATAAATAAATAAACAAATTTATAAAAAATAAATAAAAGAGTGGATATATGTATATGTATAACTGATTCACGTTGCTGTACACCTGAAACTAACACAACATTGTAAATCAGCTATACTCCAATAAAAATTAAAATAAAAAAGCTTTAGTGTATGGCCAGTTAGCTCCTTTGATAGCAAATACTGGTTTAGGTTTGACATATGCAAATAAATAAATGTGATACATTACACTAATATAATGAAAGATAGAAGTCATTTGATCATCTTAATAGATACAGGAAAAGCATTTGACAACATATAACATCCTTTCATAATATATACCCTAAACAAATTGGATGTAGACGGGACATACCTCAACATAATAAAGACCATTTTTGACAAATCCACAGCTAACATTGTACTCAACAGAGAAAACTGATAGTGTTTCTTAAAAAAGAAAAAACAAACAAAAAATCGGGACTTCCCTGGTGGTCCAGTGGCTAGGACTCCACGCTCCCAATGCAGGGGGCCCGGATTTGATCCTTGGTCAGGGAACTAGATCCCACATGCCACAACTAAGAGTTTGCATTCCACAACTGAAGATCCCTCATGCCTCAGTGAAGATCCTGCACGTGGCAATGAAGATCCCACATGCCGCAAATAAGACCCAGTGCAGGCAAACAAACAAATAAATCTGTGTTTTGGACATCTATGATAATAAATAAAGATATAGCTATTCTTAATAGCTGTATGCTCTGTCTTTTCAGCAAATGAATTGTGCCTACTATGACTGGACCCTGACTGATATGTGAATATACTATAATTTAAACAATTTACCAGTATCAAATACCCAAATGATATGTAGGTCATTTAAATTTAAATTCAGTATTACCTGATAGTGTTGCAGCCTACGGGCTTACACATGTCTCCTGACTGCTTAGTTCTCTTGTATAAAGTTTTAGAAATGAAAATCCTGGTTTAAAAAGCATGTACATTTTAAAAACTTCTGAAACATATTACCAATTGGCCTCTATAAATTTTGCCAATTTACACTTTTGGTAACAAGGTATATGAATGATTTTTTTCCCCTTTAAATCCCTTCATCAGGTCAGGGTATTGTCAGTTTAACTTTTGCCAATCTGATAAATAATAAATGGTATCATATTTTAATTTACTACAGATGCTGCAAATGTCTGAGTCTAGAATGATGAAATGTTCCTGGGAAGTAGTAAGAATAGCTTCCCTTGGGATAGTTAGAAATTAACTGCGCAGATTATTTTAAGAACTTCTGTAGTAGGGTGAATTAAAGATGGCTTTTAATAGAATTAAAGAAATAAAAGCAAAAAACCAGCTTTCTCCTTTTTTTAAAAAAAATGATGTAGTTAGTCATTGTCATCTGGTTCTCCTGTGGAGATAATAAGGGAAATACATACACAACAATTATTAGGAAATAGATTTCTATTTATAATAGCACAAGTACAACCTCTATGACTTCTCTTTAGGGACAGAGAGTACTTCTTGTCTAGGATTTAGATGTTTACTATTTTCTTAAGAACATTCTTATACTACTTAGACAATTGCTTTCTTGATAAGAAATTGGGTTTTCAAAATGCTGCATCTGCTTAAAAGGTCTTTTTCATTTTTCTGGCATAATTTAATAGTCCACTTAGGTTTTTTCTTTATAGAAGAAGAAATGTTTTTACTTTTGTTAATTTAAATTGTTAAATATTATCAGTTATATTCTCACATTGGTGGGTTTTTTTTTTTAAATAAATTTATTTATTTATTTATTTTTGGCTGTGTTGGGTCTTTGTTGCTGCACGCGGGCTTTCTCCAGTTGGAGCGAGTGGGGGCTACTCTTCATTGCAGTGCGCGGGCTTCTCATTGCGGTGGCTTCTCTTGTTGCAGAGTACAGGCTCTGGGCCCGTGGGCTTCAGTAGTTGTGGCACGCAGGCTCAGTAGTTGTGGCTTGCGGGCTCTAGAATGCAGACTCAGTAGTTGTGGCGCACAGGCTTAGTTGCTCCACGGCATGTGGGATCTTCCCTGACCAGGGATCGAACGTGTGTCACCTGCATTGGCAGACAGAGTCTTAACCACTGCGCCACCAGGGAAGTCCACATATTGGTGTATTTTAAAGATATGCTGCTGATGTGGATTAGTTTGGAATATTGCCAGTGAGTTTTTTTTTATATATATAATTTAAAGTATTTTTCATCCTGATTCGAGTAACACAGATTCTCAGGGACAGTAAAGGAAATATTTTATATTCTCTTTATTTTTAATAAAAATTTTGCATGAGGGCTTCCCTGGTGGTGCAGTGGTTAAGAATCCATCTGCCAATGCAGGGGACACAGGTTCAAGCCCTGGTCTGGGAAGATCCCACATGCCGCGGAGCAACTAAGCCTGTGCGCCACAACTACTGAGCCTGCGCTCTAGAGCCTGCGAGCCACAACTACTGAGCCCGTGTGCCACAACTACTGAAGCCCGTGCACCTAGAGCCCGTACTCCGCAACAAGAGAAGCCACCGCAATGAGAAGCCCAGGTTCCGCAAGGAAGAGTAGCCCCCGCTCGCCGCAACTAGAGAAAGCCTGCATGCAGCAATGAAGACCCAACGCAGCCAAAAATAAATAAATAAATAAATTTAATTTAAAAAAATTTGCAGGAACATTTATTTGTCAAGTCAGTCTCCTCATGTTTCCCTATCCCAATGTGGTAAACTAAGATGACAAGTAAACTATTTGAAATGAAGCAATAATGAGATGTGTGAATACTTGAGCCTGTTTTTGGCTTTCAGTTAATTAAAAAAAAATTATTAAGCATCCTCAGTATTCCTGTTGTATTAGCTATCAGGTGTCCTGGCAAACCATGCAGATGTGGTCCCTGTTTTCATGGAACTATAGTCCTGTATAGGGTCTCAAACAGTACAAAGCAATGTAAAGGAAAGCAAAACAAAACAAAGACACCATAATTCTGATTTGTGACAAATGTTATGAGGGGAAAGAAATAGTGCAGCATTAGAGAATAATGTGGAGACATGTTTTTGACAAGGTGCTCAGGATAAGCACTTTGAAGAGGTGACATATAAACTTAACGTGTAAAGGATCAGAAGGAGTTAGCCATTTAAATAACTGGGTATCTTAGTTCAGGCTGCTATAACAAAGTACCATAGACTGGTTGGCGTATAAACAACAGAAATTTATTTCTCAGTTCTGGAGGCAGGAAGTCCAAGATCAGGATGCCAGCATTGTTGGGTTCTGTTGTGATGGCCTTCTTCTAGGTTGCAGACTACCATCTTCTCATTGTACCCTCATATGGTAGAAAGAGGGTGAGAGAGCTTTCTGGGGTCGTCTTTATAAGGACATAAATCCACTCTACCCTCATGACCAAATTTTCTCCCAAGGGTCCTTATTCCTAATGCTATCACATTGAGGACTAGGATTTCAATGTATGAATTTTAGTGTGGGGGGGTACTCGATTATTCAGTCCATTGCACTAGGGGGTAGACAGGGTAGGGGGAGTAAGCCAGTTTGAGGGAACAGTCTGTACAAAGAACTTTATAAAAGAACTTGATGTGTTCAAGGAATTGAGAGGAGGGCCTCTATCACTGAAATATAATGGGTGAAGTTGAGACTAGAATGGGATGTATGAGACTGTAGAAATAGGGGCTATATCACACAGATCTTGGAAGCTTAGTAAGGAGTTTAGATTTTTATTCTAAATGCAGTGGGGCATCAGTGGAGGAGAGTGACATGATCCATGATTTGTGGCTGTTGTGAGAATAATAGAAGGGCAAGAGGGAAAATAGTAATCGATGTAAAGAATGATGATGGCATGAGTAGAGGCAATAAAGATTGAGAGAAGTGGATGGATTCAAGATTTATTTAGGAGGTAGAAATGACAGGATATATTGAGGAGTTGAATGTGGGACAGGGAGGAAACAACTGATGTCCCATGTTTCTAGCTTGTTAGATTTTATAGTCAGTGAGTTAATAAAAATATTCAACAGTGTATGCCTACTGTATTACTTTTTATTTACATTCCTAGTTTCATAAAATGGATAAAACTTTCAAATATACAGTTTGGGAGAGATGTCTTAGTCCGTTTGGGATGCTTTAATGAAAATACTGTAAACTGGGGTGGTTATAAACAACAGTAATTTATTTCTCATAGTTCTGGAGGCTGGGAAGTCCAAGATCAGGGTGCTGGCAGATTGTCTGGTGAGGGCCTGCTTCCTGGTTCATAGACAGCCATCTTCCTGCATGGCAGAAGGGGCAAGGGAGCTCTCTGGGGTCTCTTTTATAATGGCACTAATCCTATTCATGAGGCCTCCACCGCCATGACCTAATCACCTCTCAAAGACTCACCTCCTAATACCATCATATTGGGGGTTAGGATTTCAACATGTGAATTTTGGGGGACACAAACATTCAGTCTAAAGCAGGAGGTAAAGAGACTTCATGGGAATTCCCTGGTGGTGCAGTGTTTAGGACTCAGCGCTTTCACTGCTGTGGCCGGGGTTCAGTCACTGGTCGGGGGAACTAAAATCCAGCACTTTCACTGCTGTGGCCGGGGTTCAGTCACTGGTCGGGGGAACTAAAATCCTACAAGCTGTGTGGTGCGGCCAAAAAAAAAGAAGAGAGAGACTTCATAACTGGCATATAGAGGACTACTGATAAAACATCCCTGAAAATATAGCATAAATTAATAATAAAAATTATTTATACACAAGGTTAATGAAATGTTTATTGCCTAAAGGACATTGTTTATCCTAGGTACGTGTTAAATATTTGTTGAATTAACGAATGCATTTCAAGACATTTCCAGTGCCCTTCATACTTTCTGAAGATCTGAGTTTCCATCTAGTATCATTTCCCTTCAGCCTAAAGAAATTCTTTTAGCATTTTGTGTGCCAGTCTGCTGGCCCTGAAACTTTCTTTCTTTTTTCCCCTAAATCTTTTTTTCTCTCTATTCTTCAAATTCCGTAATTTTATTGGTCTGTTTTCAAGTGCACTGAGTTTTTTCTCTGTCATTTTCATTTTGCTGTTAAGTTCGTCCAGTGAATTTTTCGGTGTAGGATATCTGTTGGTTATTTTTAAATTTTCTTTTGGCCTGTTAAGTTTTCTTTTCATTTGTTATGATCAAATTTTTCTCTGCATCATTGAGCATAGTTGTAATTCTTGTTTGAAAATCTTGTCTACTAATTCTAACATCTGAGCAATCTTTTACTTAGTCTCAGTTTATCTTTTCTCTTGAAAATGGGTCACCTTTTCCTGATTGTGTTGTCTGTGAAGGAAGTTTGGATTGTATCCTGGACATTGTACACATGAAGTTGTGGAGACTCTTGAATTCTGTTATATTCCTTTAAACACTTTTGATGCTTTTGTTTAGTAGGCAGTTAACATGATTGGACGCAAACTCTAAGCTCTGTCTCTTGGATGGTAGTCTTAATTCAGTTCTTTTATCCTTAGCTGGGCTTCCTATGGTTTACTCCTTGCAAATGTGGTTCAGAGGTCAGCTAGAAACTTGGATAGAGTTTGTACCTAGATTTTTATCTCTCCCTTTCTGGCTCTCTTCATTCTGAGATTCCTCTTACTTTTCAGCATCCATGGTGTCCCTGAACTCTGTCCTCTGGTTCTTCAAGATAGGAAGGTTGTGAGGTTTATATTGGAGTTTTAGGAACCCCTGGACTTACCGTAGGAAAAAAAAGTGAGAAATTCACCTGTACTGCTCTATTCCAAGTATTGACTCCCCTCTAATTCAATATGCCTTCTTTTGGTTACTCTTCAGTGCCTTTAGGTAGTTATTTTTGTATTTGGTTCACGAATTACAGTTGTTATCTGATTTGGTAGGCACTTACTCAGCGATACCAGAAGCAGAATTCTCCCTTGTTCCTTTTTGTGTGGGGAAATTCCTTTTATGATTATATTCCGTGTTATAGATACCAGCTTTTAGAAATATCACGTTTAATTAGTTTACTTAGTTAAGAAATTGTTATTTTGAATATTGTCTTGTAAATTGCCTGACTCAAAGAGAGAAGTCACAGTTCCTGATCTTGAGAGAACATTCTAGTGGTAAAGAGAAAATAGTAATATAAGTGAAAGGAGACATGATAGGATAAACAGAGGGATAAACAGAATACTATAAAGAGCACAGAGAAAGGGAACCTTAACCTGGTCTGGTAGGGAAGAGAGGAGATGCAAAAAGACTTTCTGGAGCATGTGATTTCTGTGTTGTATCTATGAGAAATAAGGGTATGCCAGCTGAAGAAGAGAATAAGGGGCTTCTAGGGAAGAAGAGAGAAGCATATAAATAAATACTTGGAGGCCTAAGAATGAATGACCCTTTAGAAGAATTGCAAGTAGTTTTGGTGTGGCCAGAGTTATGAGGTGTATATGGGGATGTGTGAAAATATGAGGCCAGAGAGATTGGGCTAGAGCCAGGTCATTAAGGTCCTTGAATGTCATGCCAAGGACTTTGGACTTTATACGTAGTGGGAAGACATTGATATTTCAAATGTGGGTGTGACATAATCAAGTTTGCATGCTAGGGGCTTCCCTGGTGGCGCAGTGGTTATGAATCCGCCTGCCAGTGCAGGGGACACGGGTTCGATCCCTGGCCCAGGAAGATCCCACATGCCGCGGAGCAACTAAGCCCGTGCGCCACAACTACTGAACCCGCACGCCCAGAGCCCAGGCTCCCCAACAAGAGAAGCCACCGCAGTGAGAAGCCCGCACACTGCAACGCAGAGTAGCCCCCACTGGCTGCAACTAGAGAAAGCCCACGCGCAGCAATGAAGACCCAACACAGCCAAAAATAAAAACAAACAAAAAAATTAATTAATTTAAAAAAAAAGTTTGCATGCTAGAATGATTGTTTTGTATCAGTGTACAGAATGAGGAGAAAAGGGAGAGAAGGATACCAATTAAGGCAAGAAATTTTGAAGGCCTTAAGGGGGTGGTGGTAGAGAGGAGGGAATTAAAATGAGAATTTAGGAGTAGAAGCAGTAGGTGTTGGTAACACATTTGTTGTATTTTTTGTGTTAATGAACAAGAAGTCTAGAATGTTTGGAAGTTATTCTTCCTCTCAGAGGTTGTTATAAAATAGAGCAACATCTCTCTAGGGCTCAGAGATTTTTTTTGCTCATAAATATTATGAGGAAGCAATGGCACAATTTGGCCTCTGGTAGAGGCATCGCGGTCTCTGACTTGTAGCAGTGAGTATTTTGTGATTTCATAGCGATGATACTTGTGGAGTAATTAATAGAAAAAACTATTCAAAGTTGTCAGTGGTCATTTTGTTTTTTATTTCCTTGAGTATGTAATCACAGATTTTACTACTTATTTTTTTTCCCATATTGTATGCACTAGTAAATGTTTTATTTTTAGTTGGTTGTTTTTGTTTCATTTTTCAAACAAAACAGTTAAATAAACTGAAGAATATAAAGTAAAAAGTCTCCCTTACTTCATCCACCCTCATTCCTGCTTCCTTTGAAGTAATACCTCTTTTCAGTTTGTTTTTGTTTTGTTGGTGGACATATAGAGGAATGAATATGTTGAACAACTTTATATAGCATCTGTTGATTCTCAAATATGAAAGATGTGGGATTTAATAAACCTAATAACTAACTTATCCTTCTACCTCCTCATATTTGTTATGTTAATATTGTTAGTCTAGAGTGTACTTTATTAAATACTATGAGTAAACTTTTGTTTCTTGAATTATCAAATATATAATGTCTGCTGATTACTTACTATGAAAGGAAACTAATATGCTTTCTACGTGTCTTTAGTTCCTGTATTTTTTTTTTTAATTAATCAATTAATTTATTTTTGGCTGCGTTGGGTCTTCGTTGCTGAGCGCGGGCTTTCTCTAGTTGCGGCGAGCAGGGGCTACTCTCCGCTGCGGTGCGCGGGCTTCTCTTTGCTGTGGCTTTTCTTGTTGCGGAGCATGGTCTCTAGGTGCGCGGGCTTCAGTAATTGTAGCGCACAGGCTTAGTTGCTCTGCGGCATGTGGGATCTTCCCAGACTAGGGCTCGAACCCGTGTCCCCTGCATCGGCAGGCGGATTCATAACCACTGTGCCACCAGGGAAGTCCCAGTTCCTGTATTGTTTGTTGTGACTTTTTAGAATACTCATTTAGACATTAATTTATTTACAAGTTTAAATATTTGCTTTTTCCTAAGATGAATTGTCTCTTATCTCTTAGCTTTCTGCTTTTTAATCCTTTTATACGTTATTATTCTGAGTTAATTATTCTTCCACATTTCTTTTTTTTTTTTGACTGGAATTTACACTTATTTATTTATTTTTTATTGAAGTATAGTTGAATTACATCTTCCACATTTCTTAAGTTGTTTAACTCTATTTGGACACTATATGATAAGGATTAGAGTAATGTATAATAGGAAAATTACTCAGTTCCATTAGAGGAGTTAGGAGAGGAGGATGGGAGAATCATGCTTATGGTCTTCAAACAACTAAAAAGCTGTCATGTTGAAGAAGGAATAGAAATACTCTGAATCTGGTGACAGCAGGTGGTGAGAATACTTGGAGAAGATTTTGACTCAGTGTAAAAAGAACAATGTTTTAAGATAATTTAGACATTTCCAATAGGGTAATATAATCTCACAGCCCCCTTTTATTTATTTATTTTATTTATTTAAAATGTTTTATTATTTTTTAATAACCACTTTTTATTGAATATAATTTACAGTCTTGTGTTAGTGGCAGGTGTACAGCAAAGTGATTTAGTTATACATATATCTATCTATTATTTTTCAGATTCTTTTCCATTATAGGTTATTACAAGACATTGAGTATAGTTTCCTGTGCTATATAGTAGGTCCTTGCTGTTTATCTGTTTTATACATAGTAGTGTGTATATGTTAATCCCAGACTCCTAATTTATCCCCTCTGCTGCCCCCCACTATAAGCATAACCATAAGTTTGTTTTCTATGTCTGTGAAGTCTGTTATTTATCAGCACCCTTTTAGCATCATTCTTTTCCTTTCCTAGTTAGAATTCCATAGCTATTCACTTCAACTTTTTTTTAAAAATATTTATTTATTTATTTAGGTTGTGCTGGGTCTTAGTTGCGGCAGGTGGGCCCCTTAGTTGTGGCTCGGTGGCTCTTTGCTTGAGGCATGTGGGCTCTTTAGTTGTGGCAGGCAGACTGCTTAGTTGCGGCTCACCGGCTCCTTATTTGTAGCACATGGGCTCCTTAGTTGTGGCATCCGAACTCTTAGTTGTGCCATGCATGTGGGATCTAGTTCTCTGACTGGGATTGAACCCGGGCCCCCTGCATTGGGAGCGCAGAGTCTTAACCACTGCACCACCAGGGAAGTCCCATATTCACTTCAACTGTAGTCTCACTTGCCCTCAGCTTTCCTGTTCTCCTGATTGTCTCAATCTAACATTGAATGAGCCTCACAATTCATTTTTTTCTCTTATGTTTTAGAACTGCTAAGTCCTGTTGGAGATCACATAACCATTTGACTCCCCCCCACCTAAATATTTAGAATGAGATATTATGGAAGTGCAGAAAAGGAACACTTACTCTTGGGACACAAGGTGCCAGGAAATATTTCTAAAAGGAAATGACACTTGAACTTAATCCTGTAAAATGTGTAAGAGTTAACTTGGTGATGGGAGAAAAGGAGAGTTTCTGGCAGAAGGGACAGTATATTCAAAGGCAGATAGATGAGTTTGAATGGATCTGACTTGTTTGGGCTGCTTTATGAATAAGCTGTTGAAACTAGAGTCTCCATAAGGATATGGATGAGAGTTAGGTAAGGCTCAGATTGTTAGGAATTTGACCATTATCCTGAATGTGGTGGTAAATCAGTTAATTGGAGTGACACAATGTACAAATGCTGGCAGCATTGAAGAAAATGGTTTGGAGTAAGCAACAGTGAACTCAGGGAGAACAGTTAGGAAGCTATTGCAGTAGTCCATGCAAGAAATGATGAGGACCTAAAACAAAACCATTGTAGTGGATGTGGGAGAATGTTGCAGTTCAAAATTGTAAGAGGTATATACTTGTTACTGATACAGGGGATTGTTCCTATAAGATGTCATTTACCTTAGTCTGGAATCTAGTTTTCAGTAATGCAGGCTCAGCAGACTGCATTATTGATAGGTTAAAATTCAATATGTCTCTTGGAGAATACCACTTTTAAAAATGACAGTGTAGAAATGTAAGTTTCAGAATGAGCGTACTTAATAGTCTTCCTGACCAGTACATTCTCTCCCTATAGGCTACTTTGTTTCTGGACATGATTTAGGTTCCACCCTTCATACACACTTTGATTTGGAACTAATCAGGTGGAGATAGAGGTGGGGGGTGGGCTTGAATTTTGCTGGCATAGATTGTGAGGGAGATAGATTTGTTCTGAGTTAGCAGTTTGTGGGGGCAGTTTCCTAATTTAGTGGGTGTCTTTCTATTTCTGCAGCTTCTGCATCAGCTTCCTTGTTTGCCAGCTTCGTGTACTGATGGTGACAGCTTTCCTGATTGTGGCTGAGGCAGAATGTTATATGGGTTAGGAGTTTCTGGAATCTCAGTTACTCTAGAGCCTGTCTCCATTTTTCTAGTGATTTTGTGAACATCTGATTCTTTTTTTTTTGAATTTTATTTTATTTATTTTTTTATACAGCAGGTTCTTATTAGTTATCCATTTTATACACATCAGTGTATACATGTCAATCCCAATCTCCCAATTCATCACACCACCACCCCCCCACCCGCCACTTTCTCCCCTTGGTGTCCATATGTTTGTTCACTACATCTGTGTCTCAATTTCTGCCCTGCAAGCCGGTTCATCTGTACCATTTTTCTAGGTTCCACATATATGCGTTAATATATGATATTTGTTTTTCTCTTTCTGACTTACTTCACTCTGTATGACAGTCTCTAGATCCATTCACATCTCTACAAATGACTCAGTTTCGTTCCTTTTTATGGCTGAGTAATATTCCATTGTATGTATGTACCACATCTTCTTTATCCATTTGTCTGAACCAAAATTGGGTCAAAGTCTAATCCAGTAAGTTGTTGAACTACATGTAGGTTGAATCTACAGCTTAATCATATCTCTTAGGTGTAAGCTGGGGCATTGGTTGGGAAAGAATGAGATTCCAAGAATTGGAATGTGTTTGGGTGGCTCCAGATAATCTTTTTTTTTTAATTTGCTTTTTATTTTATTTATTTATTCTTTTGGCCTCACTGTGCCGCTTGTGAGATCTTAGTTCCCCGACCGGAGATCGAACCTGTGCCCTCGGCAATGAAAGTGTGGAATCCTAACCACTGGACTGTCAGGGAACTCACCAGATATTCTGAATCTATGATTTTTACTGAACCTCCCTTGCCAGCAGAAACAGCCCGTCTTTCTTTGACTGGTGAGAGTGGTCCTGCCTTGCTTAAAGTTGCTATAATGACCTCACCTTGTAGAGTCATGGCTGTACTCAATCCCATCCCTACCTCTAGACCTATAGCTAGAGTCAGATCCTAGCAAGTCCAAAGGGCCAATTTCAAAATCAAAGACAAGTTTTATGCATCAAAAAATTGCAAGAATTTTACTAATTTATATTAGCAAAAATCTAGGAAATAGATACAAGATTGGATTTTGAGGCTGCTAGATAAGGAAAGAAGGGATCCAATTTTAGTTTGGGCTGAATTTGTTAATGTAGGTTCACCCGCAAGAGATTTCAGATTTGGTGATTGCTCAAGCAGCAAGAACTGGTTCTAATTGTCTGCTTGTTTTGTTGACTGAAACTTCAAATCAGTAGTGACCTACATTGAACGAAGTTAAGATGCCAGAGTTGAGAAGTTAGGAATGTTGGGGAGGTGAATTTATTATGTTCAGCTGGCTTTCTTACTCACTAATTATGTCCCCCCAAGATGGATGTTCTCTACCAGCTTTAAGAAAATACAGTGGTGAGGGGAATGCTGGCATCCTTAAAAAGTGCTGTAGTGGCAGTCTTTTCTTTTCTTGGTATGAGTATGAGAGAGGCTGCTATAAAATGGGCCCCTTTAAGTGAGTGGGATCCTGGAATGGCAGAGACAAGTAACAAGTTAACCGTCAGGGGCAAGGTGGACAATGGTTATCATAGCGGATTGACATGGAGGGGCAGCTCACTAAGGTCTTACTTGATCTGGATGCCTGAATTAAAGCAAACAAACAAGCCAAACGAAACACCTTAGGTCTGATAAACATAAGATTGATTTCAGGTCAGCATACTGGAATCAGCTAATCCCCATACCTTTATCACTTCACATATCTAGAACTCCCTGGATAAAGAGGAGGCAAGGTACTTTCCTTTGAGGCAGTTAATTTTTTTCATAGCCTTCTCTAAAGAAAGGGACCTTTGGCCATATATGAGTGTGACTGTGCATCAGGGAAGGGAAAATACTCAACCTTTCAGGGATTACTGGAACCTGAGCTAATGCTAATTCCTAGTGACTCAGGATGCCACTGTGTCCCACCAGGCAGAATGAGAGCTTATGGAAATCAGGAGTGGAATGGAGCTTTGGCTTGAAACTATTTCACAGTGCTGCTGGTGGGTCTGTGAATTCATCCTGTGGTTATATCTAGTTTCTTAGTACATATTTGGAATAAATATGTTTGACAGCTGGGAGAATTCCCAAACTGGCTTCCATATCCATGGATTAAGAGTCATTATGGCAGGAAGAGCCAGGTGTAGCCCCCTGAAGCTCTCTCTTTCTACCAAGATAATAAACCAAAAGCAGTCTCACATCCAGAATTACAGAGATTAATGCTGCATTAAAGAGTTGAAAGACTCAGGGGTGGAAAGGTTCAGGCTGCATTGAACTCTCTTGTCTGTGTGGAAGATAGGTAGATCTTGGAGGATGATGATGTATTACCATAACCTTCATCCACAACTCTAGTTCTATCTGGTTCTATCTGGTGTTCCACATGTGGTCTCTTCACTAGAAACAGACCCTGGCACCCAGTGATTAACTACTGATCTATCAAATGCCTTACCAAAAAAAAAGGGGGGGGGACTTCCCTGGTGGTCTAGTGGTAAAGAATCCGCCTTCCAGTGCAGGGGACGTGGGTCCCTGGTCAGGGAACTAAGATCCCACATGCCACGTGGTAACTAAGTCCACGTGCTGCAACTACTGAACCCGCATGCCACAACTAGAGAGAAGCCCGTGCACCGCAATGAAAAGATTCCATGTGCCATAACTACTGAGCTCGTGCATCTCAACTAGAGAGCCTGCATGCCACAAACTAAGGAGCCCACGCACTCTGGAACCTGTGCGTCACAACTACAAAGCCCACGTGCCCTGGAGCCTGCGTGCCACAACTAGAGAGAGAAAACCTGCATGCCACAACTAAAGAGAAGGCCGTATGCCGCAACCAAGAGCCCACACGCTGCAACGAAAGAGCCCGCGTGCCTCAACAAAGATCCTGTGTGCCTCAACTAAGACCCGACACAGCCAAAAAAAGAGAAAAATGTATATAGCCACACACACATATGCAAAGATCATCAGAAATGACCAGCAGTGTAATACCACCATATTGTCACCATATTACCTCCATGATTAGGTTAGTTTTTTAGCTCTGTGCTATAATTTAGTCTATGGGGATTTTGTTCATCTCACTATCTCAGAGTGTATCTCACTGGTTCCCTACAATATGACATAATGCTCAATGACAAGACTTTGGGTTAGAGAACTAGCAAGCACCCTAGAGCCTTTGTAAAGACCCAGCAGTAGTACATGAAGCCCATAAAAATTTTAAGAATCTGACACCTTAGTGAAGTTTCTCAGGTGGCAGTGTTTAGGGATATGTTGAGATGTCCCTTCTAAAGTAGAAGATAAGCTACTGCATCTTATATCCCCTGCTACCAGTGAAGCTTAAGAAGCTGGATCCCTGAGACCATAGATATGTCTTTAGTCTTGGGCTCCCACTTCTAGACTTCCTTTATATGAAATGAAACAAACTTCTCCCTTGTTTAAGCTGCTAATATTTTAGGTTTTTGTCATATGCTGCTGAACCTACTTCTAATGGAGGCACTGAATACCCAGATGGGTAAGGTGCCCCTCTCCGAGACAAGGAATGGAGGAGGAGAAGATACAGGTTTTGTAGAAATGATGGGAAAATCCCATTTTGGTCATGTTTAATTTACTGCATCTGTGGAAATGCTCAGTAAGGGATGTAGATGGCATTGGGAGCTTGAGAAAGATTCTGTTTTATCTGGTAGAAAAAGGCAATGTTTGTTTTTAAGGGAATGAAACCTCAGGGAAAACAACCAGCCTTATAACTCGTTCACTTCTTTTTGTAGGACAGGAAGTTTGATTTTTGAGAAGAATTGAGCAGAAAACATAAGGCTCACTGGTATCTGTGCTGGTAGTTCTGCTCAAAGGTGAACTTTGAGATGGAGATAGGGAGTTAGAGATGTGAAAGAAAGAGAAGGGGAGAATGCTGTAGGTAGAGGACATGTTTAAACTGTATTTGGGAAGAAGAAATTTAGCATCTGTATTCCTTTAAGGACCTGATTGATTTGCAAGGCACAGGTTGCTAGAGATTCTTTCAAACTCAGAGATTTCCTGCCTTCTCCTTTATTGAGTTAGAGTTAGGGAATCCATTGATAGGAACATGTTGAATGAGTTTTAATGAGAAATTTAGGTGTATCACGCCTGATTGCATTGTGTAACAAACAGGAATCTCTTGTTTAAGGAAGATGAACGTGATGACCTTTGCTGTTGTTCAGTCAATAACTTTTCTCCTTAGTTTAAAAATGTTCTATTTTAAAATTCTTATGCTAAAACTAAGTACCTGTCACATAATAATCTTATCTTCAGTTGGAGGGAAACTTAAACAACATAGTGAAAGTGATACAGCAAGTCATAGTAGAGAAGAATTATATTTTAAATGTGTAATTTTTTTATTCTAAAAGGATCAAGGTATTATGCATACAACCAACATATTAGTGTTTTTAAACTGTTTCTAAGAAAGTTGTCTGAAATTTTTATGTGGGATTACTTCTTCTGCTGTATTATCAACAGGGGCTAAATATTCTGTGGTATCACGGTAATACATTTCTATAATACTTTGAAAGACATAGGTACACTGTTATATTAGAAATTCCAGAAAACCCCAGCTGTTTCTTTTTCTCTTCCTCACTTCTCCTTTCCTTCCATCTGTGTTCTTTCTGTCCTACTGTATCTATCCCTCTTTTTTTTGTAAGGTTGCTGATTTCTCAGTATTACACGATAAGCATGTTTTTGTGATATTCAGTTTGGTTTAAGATAACTTTAACCGGTCTAGAAAGAGATCTGTCATTCTACATCATACAAAATAACAGTGTTTAAGCAGTAGCCTGGAGTTCTTTGCCAGCAGATGAGTTATTGAGGCATAGTTTAAATTCATATAGTTTAAATGAGTGTAGTTTTCCTAGCAAGGTAATCTGTCTGGAGATTTTTATCTACTCTTTAGGTTGGCAACCATAGTTTTGTTCCCTCTAGTGGTAGATGTATGTATTTCACATTTTCTGGTGTCTATCATGCATAGAATTTTAGAGCCAGAAGGGACCTAAGATCACTTTATAGGTGAGAGACTGAGGTTCAGAGAAGTTAAAGGATTTGCTTAAGGTTACTATTTAGAGATAGAGCTAAGACAAGCCTGGGATCTCCTGATTACCAATGTAGTGTTCTTTTTTAAAACAAGACTCAATGGTATATGTATATATCTGTGAGGACTTTCTTAGATTAGTTAGAAGATACTTACTGTGAGAAGGTATTTATATTTTGAGTTATTTCTGTTTATTCATAATTACTGTTGATGTCTTTAGTGTAGTGGTCTTTTGAGAAATAGACCCTTGGAAGAGTGACCAAGATAGAAAGGGAAATGAAAATCATATTTACCTTTGAGAAGACACAGTAATTGTCTTTAAGTAGTTGAAGGATTACTTGTCAGAGAAGGGTGAGCTTATTTTTAGCTTGTTACATTGAGTGTAGCAAATATTAATTATTGAATCTCTGGGCTTTCCCTGGGATGGTCTAGTTTCTTTCAGTAGAATAGGAGAGAGGGCCCTAGAATTGGACTTATCTACAGGGTCATACCCAGATTAAGTTCTGTGTTGAAAGAAGAGTTAATTCCGGCAATTACTACCCACCTGCCCTGCTACAGTACAGCAACTAAAGGTTGCAAGTCAGGCAAGCAGTAAAATTCAAGGTTAGAGAAGTTTTAAGTGATCCAAATGTTGTTGGACTGAGGATAGAGAATGGAGAATATTGCCCTGGAAGGAGGTTTAGAGCCAGTTGACATCAAGACACCAGCCATTGGTTGAGAAGCATATTGAGTACTGGATTTAGGATGACTTGGATTCACATTTGTGGGCTGCCGCTTATTTATACAATGTGACTTTGGGAACATTACCTGGTATGTAAATTTATTTCTTTATGTGTAAAATGGAGATTGATATTTTTATTTCATAGCTTGTTAGGATTAACTCATGTATAGTAACTGCACAGTAAATATTGTTTGGATGTGATCTGAACGTGTCTGACCTGAACAAAAACAAAACCCCAGTCCTAGGGAGACTTGGATTCTGAACAAATATTTCAACATATGGAAGAACTTTCTAATAATTTGGGAAGTAGTAATTTCATTTTTACTTAGAGGTGTTAAGGCAGAGGCTAAACAACTGTTTGGGGATATTGTAGAAGGTATTTAAACATTGAATTGAATTGTTATACTTTTTGTTTAATTATCAGATATGATTTATGAAACTCATGAAGAGAATTATAGTTTATTGTATGTACTCATATTTTTGCTCTGTCCATTGTTCTTCTTTCCTGATGCTCCAGTATTGCTTCCTTTATCATTTCTTTTCTGTTTGAACAATTTCCTTTAGCTGATCTTTAAGGATAGGTCTTTTAGTGGCAATTTCTTAGTTTTTCTTCATCTGAGAATGTCTGGATTTCCCCGTCATTCCTGAAGGATATTTTGTTGGAAATAGAATTCATAGTTGATAGTTCTTTCTCTCAGCACTTAAAAAATGTTGTGCCACTTCCTTTTGACCTCCATGGATTCTGATGAGAAGTTTGCTGTTATTTGAATAGGTGTTATCCTGTAGGCAACATATTGTTTCTCTCTTGCTTCTTTCAAGATTTTGTTTTAAGTTTTCAGAAGTTTAATTATTATTGTGTCTTGGTATAAATTTCTTTGAATTTATCCCATTTGAGGTTCCCTCAGCTTCTTTTTTTTTTTTTTTTAACAGATTATTTTATTTTTTGAAAAATTTATTTATTTATTTATTTATGGCTGTGTTGGGTCTTCGTTTCTGTGCGAGGGCTTTCTCTAGTTGTGACAAGCGGGGGCCACTCTTCATCGCGGTGCGCAGGCCTCTCACTATCGCGGCCTCTCTTGTTGCAGAGCACAGGCTCCAGTTGCACAGGCTCAGTAATTGTGGCTCACGGGCCCAGTTGCTCTGCGGCATGTGGGATCTTCCCAGACCAGGGCTCGAACCCGTGTCCCCTGCATTGGCAGGCAGATTCTCAACCACTGCGCCACCAGGGAAGCCCACCCTCAGCTTCTTGAATTTTTCTACTTTGCCAAATTTGGGAATCTTTCAGCCATTATTATCTCTGAATACTCATTCAGTTATACTCCCTCTTCTCCTTCTAGTACTCCAGTGGTATGAATGTTAGATACTTTGTTATGGTCCCATGGATCCCCAGGGCTCTGTTCTTTATATTTTATTTCCTCACATTGTTCAGAATTGGGTAAAATCTATTGATCTCTCTCAAAGTTCACTAATTCTGTCCTATGCTGTCTCTATTCTACCATTGAATCCTTCTACTAATATTTTTATTTTGGTTATTTTATTTTTTTAGTTTTATAATTTTCATTCATTTTATAACTTCTGTTTCTTTGCTGATATTTCCTATTTTTTCCTTTGTTTCAAGGGAGTTTGGGATCAATTATTGATGAATTTTTATGACAGCTGCTTTAAAATCCTTGTCTTATATTCCAACAACTGATTCATGTCTCTTTTGGCATCAGTTGACTTTTCAGGTTTGATTTTCCTGGTTCCTGGTGCGATGGATGTTTTACAAATTGCATCCTGGATATTTTGGCTGCTGAGTTAGTTATTCTGTTTAGATTTAGCACATGGACCATTGTCTAATTTTGTAAGCTGTTGTTCCAGTGGCAGTCTAGTTTTCAGTTCTTTGCAATGTTATTTTGGTCTTCTTGGTTTATCTGGTTCTCCCACTGGTCCAGGCTAGTGCTGTCTGAAGTGGCAGAAGAAAATGTTCCCCAGGCTGGGCTGTCTGATGTCTCTTGGTGGGGGAAGGGAATCTCAGACCCACAGGGCCTAAAATGTTGAGTTGACATTTATTTCCTTTAAGTATTTTAAAGATGTGACTCCATTGTCTTTTAACTTACATTGTTTATAATGGGAAGTCTGCTGTCATTTTTACCTTTGTTCTTCATGTCTCTTTTTTTCTGGTTGTTTTTAAGATTTTCTCTTCATATCATTTTAAATTAATTTGACTATTATGTGCCTTGGTATAGTTTTCCCCAATTTTTTTTTTTTGTGTGTGTGTTTGTGGTTTGTTGAGCTTCTTGATCATTGGGTTTACAATTTGTATCAAATTTGGAAAAATAAAATTTCATCAAATTTGGCCATTATTACCTCAGATATATCTTGGTCTCCCTCCCCCCTCCCTGACTCCTGTTACATGCATATTAGGCCAATAGAAGCTGTTCCACAGCTCACTGATGCTCTGTTTATTTTTTGCAGTCTGTTTGTCTTTCTTTGTTTCATTGTGGAGACTTTATATCACTATAACTTCAAGTTCATTGATCTTTTTTTTCTGTAGTGTCTAATTCATTAATTCTATCCAGTGTATTTTTCATGTCTGTATATCTGAAAATATGCAACAAAGTTATAATAACTTTGAATGTCCTTATCTGCTAATTTCATCACCTTTGTCATTTTGAGTCTGTTTCAGTTGACTGATTTTTCTACTCCTTATGGCTCATACTTTCTTTTCTGCTTCTTTTCACGCCTGGTGGTTTTTGACTTAGATGTTAGACATTGTGCATTTTACTCTGTTGAGTGCTGGATATTTTTATGTTTCTATAACTGTTCTTGAACTTTGTTCTGGGGTGTAATTAAATCACTTGAAAATAGCTTGATCTTTTTGAGGCTTGTTTTTCAGTTTTGTTAGGTGGACCCTCAGCAGCATTTAGTCTAGGGCTGATTGTTCCACACTACTGAGGCAGTACTCTTCTGAATTCTCTACTTGAAGCCCTGGGAATTATGGCAGCATTTTTCTTTGTTGGTTGGTTTGTTTGTTTTCCCACTGTTGGTTATTGGGAACACAAGCTATTCCTGGCCTTATGTGAGCTCTGAGACTCATTCTCTCTGTTCCTTTCATGTGGTTTATTCCCTGGCCTCAGGTGGTTTTTCTCATGTTCAAGTAATGAGTACTCAGCTGAAGACTCAGGTAGATCCTCTGCAGATCTCTGGACTTCTCTTTTCCTGTGAATCTCTCTTCTCTTTGGTATTCTGCCTGTGAACTCTAACCTCTTTGGCTTTCCTGGACTCTCAACTCTATTGCTTCAACTCAGGGAAGCTGCTAGACTTCACTTGGATTCCCCTTTCCTGTCCTGCAGTCTGGGAACTCTCACCAGGGAGTAAGCTGGGGCAATTGTAGGACTCATTTGTTTATTTTCTCTCCGAGTTTACTGTCATCTACTGCCTGATGTCAGTGTCTGAAAACCATTGTATTTTTTTCTGCTTTTTTAGTTGTTGCAAGTTAGAGGGTAAATTCAGTCCTTGTTGCTTTCGTCTTGGGAGAGGTGGCAGTCCCTAAAGTAATGATTTTGGAATATTTTATTATGTAGCCAGTGGGAGAATCATTTAATGATTTTAAGCAAGGGAGTTAGTGCGATGAACTGTGACTTTGCAGAGCTTATTTCCATACTGCCAGAAGCTTGAATATGTTGGAGTGAAGAGGAGCAGGAAGATGATGAGGCTCTAGCCATCATTTAGGTGAAAGATGATGAGAATTTGAACTGTTGGAGTGATTGTGAATGATGCTGTGGCGTGGACACAGTTGGTAGATATTTGGAGCTATAGACTTGATAAGGCTTTCTCTTTTAAAATATTGATATACAACTGTATAGTTTTTACAGCATTTCAGACTGTGAACAGCTTTTCATGCATTGCTGTGAAAGAAGGCATTTTTATTCAGTAAGAAGATGCAATCTGAAGAACTTTATCAAAATGCTAAATCACATATTTAGTTTTAATTTCAATTTGTACTCTTTTTTCTTTTCCTAAATCCTGACCTTTAATCTCTCAATCACTGGATTTATACATTATCGATAAACTGTGAGTTTAATAGAAGCTACGGTTATATAGCTATTATTGACTTATTATTTTTAATGGTATACCTTGTTCTCTATGTATTCTGTTCAATTTTGAAATGCATTCTTTTTCACTTCTGTGAAAGCCCATGGGCTTTTTGCTAAATTTAACTCTGGAAAAAAATAGTTTGTGTGTTCTAAATAAGCCTTTTGAATAATAGGAGATTATACTGGAAATTCGGAAAATCATATTGCATTCCTACCTAAATTTTTGAATAACCACAAAAAGGCTTGTTTCAGTTGAAAAAAACAGACTTCTTTGATTAAATACTAAATGGATCAAATATGAAAGCCTTTTGTGGAATGATTTCCTGCATGCTTTCTTTTCAGTGAATGAACAGTTTTTATTTTCCTTATCCTTTGAAAGTCGGTCTTTACTGGCACAATTAGATCTTGTTTTGGTGAGCTTTGATCTTCTGATTATTTTGGCATTATAGCACAAGTCTTCTGATGAATAAGCAAACATTTAAACAAATTATCATTTGCTAAAAAGCAGATTTTGTAAATCAAGTATCAGGAGCTTGGGACCTGCAAGACCCTCATCTTAATTTTACCTGTGAACAAGTAAATTAAGTTTCTGCTGATCAGCTTTTACCCTGTTAAGATGTATAGATCAGTTATATATTCCTGAAAGGTCAGAAGTTCTGATTTTCTAGCATTGTGTTTTTGCTTCACTCATTTCCCCTTGAGGGTGATTTTCTCAATGAAGAAGAGAAGAACAGGTACTAGGCAGAGTGCTGAAGTTGCAGATTGTTTGGGGATAGAATGGGATAGAAGGACTGGTGCCAATGTCCATAATGTGTGTATAGCATGTTTTCACCAAGACTTTTTCCCTGTGGAAATTTTAACTTCAGTTGGGAAAATAAAAAATTTTAATCAGACTTATGCCGATATTGATGAAGTGTTTTTGGAAAATATTTTCTGGAGGAACTCCTTGAGCAATTTTTTAGTATAACACAAATAATTTCCATTTTTTCCATTTTTGTTTTTATTTTACTGAAATAGTTTTTAAGATTTTGTCAACAGCTATCGAACTGTTAAAATGGTCACATTCTATGAAATGTATGCCCTCACTTAAAAAAAATGAGTGATATAAATACAGTGAGTAACACATAGGATCTAAAACATGCCTGTGCTAGGCTAACTAAAGAAATTTAATAGGTACAACTTGAGTCTGCAACAGTGTTTGTACAGGTACAGGATAGCATCAACATGTTTAAAAAAAGGTTTACATGTTTCATTCAAAAGTCTTGTGGTAACCAAAAGACCTAATATAATTAACACTTTAAGCTTCATTGTTAGTAGCACAGTTATTTAGAACAACAGTTCTCTATACTGCATCACTTAGACCAACTCAGTAATCTCAAGTACTGTGTTCAGCTCTGAATACTACTCAGGCAAACTGGCACACGCTTATTTTGTTATAATCGTGGTCATCATTATCGTCATCATCATCAACACTTATATAGCGTTTACCATGCGCCAAGTGCTTGTTGAAACACTTTACATGTATATTAACTCATATTTTTCCTGACAAGAGCTCTTAAGAGGTAGCCCTCTTTTATGTATGGGGAAAACAATGAAGCACAAAGAGGTAATGCAATTTTCACAGAGTCAGGTAGCAAGTAAATGGCAGAACTGGATTAGAATGCAGGTAATCTAGACCCCCACTCCATATTCCTAACCCTGTTAAAAAAAAAAAAAATCACATTGGGATCTGTGGGACAAACTGAAACTATTTAAGTTGAAAAAGTAAAAATCGGGGAGGAGGAGGCAGGGGATAAGATTTTTGTTAGTTATATTCAAATATTTGAAGGACTACAATGTAGAAATGGGACTAAATTTATCCTATATAGTCCCAGGATGGAGCACCATGACCAGCAAGTAGGTATTATAACAAAACAGATTTTTTTTTTTTTAGTTTTTCTTTCATGTCAACAAAATCAGATATCTACTAATGCAATGAAATATTGTTACCAAATATTTTAGTTTTCTAGGGCTGATGTGACCAAGTACTGCAATTTAGGTAGCTTGAAGCAACAGAAATTTATTCTCTCACAGTTCTAGAGATTAGAAGACCAAAATCAGGGTGTTGGCAAGGTTGGTTCTTTCTGGAGGGTGCTGAGGGAGAGTCTGGTCCATGCCTGTCTTCTAGCTTTTGGTGGTTGCTTGCAGTCCAAGACATTCTTTGACTTGCAACTCTAACATTCCAGTCTCTGCTTTTGTCTTCACATGGCATTTTTCCTGTGTATCTGTCTGTATCTCTGTTTTCTCTTCTTCCAGGGCACTGGCCGTTGGATTAGGGCCTACCCTAATCCAGTATGACCTCATTTTAACTAATTAAGACCATATTCTAAATAAGACCATATTTCCAAATAAAGTTTTATTTTGAGGTTCCAAGTAGGCATGAATCTTTGGGGTACATTATTCAACCTGGTACACCTTATAACTAAAATACATTTTAGTTATATACCTCATAACTAAATACATTTCCTATCTTCTGGGGCTTAGAAAGAGTTTAAAATTATTCAAATTCATTTAAAGATACCTATTTTTAAAAATTAAAAACTAAAATGTATGTATAGAGAGAGCCAGAGAAGAAATAGTTATTCTCATTAAATTTTTTTTAATCTGTGAATTTAGTTTTATTTTTGATTCCATATATAAGATATTCTCCTTAAATTTTAACACAGTTGTCTTCTCAGTTTGTATTCACATATTACATTTAGTACTTAAAAAAGTAATTTGATAGATTGATGATAATACTGCACATCATAGTTAAAGTTTCCTGTATCAGGTTCTCAGAAAGATCTTCTATGATAATCATCCAGAGATAGAATAGGCTGCCTTGGGATATTGCACATTTCTATCACAATATCTTCCAAACAGACTAGAGGAACATGTTCAAATATAGAGAAAACTATTACAGGAGGAAAATATACATTACAGATGAATTATGCTAGGACTCTTTCATTCTTTCATAGATTACAATAGATTCCATTCTGACTGTAGGCAAAATTTAAAGAAGATGTATTCCTTCCTGATTGTCTTAACTCTCTGGTAGCAGAAGTATTTACTCATGTAAACACCACTGCATTAAGAATAAAGAAAATTTCCATCACTCTAAAAAATTCCCTCATACCTCTTTTATTCAAGTTGATCCCTAATACGCATCCCTAGGCAACCACTGATTTGCTTTCTATCACTATAGAGTAGATTTATCTTTTCTGCAGTTTCATGTGAATGAAATCCTGTAGTATGTACTCCTTTGTGTTTTGCTTCTTTTGATCTGCATAATTATTTTGAGATTTATCCATGTCGTTACATATATCAGCAGTTTTATTTTTTAGTGCTGAATTATGTTCCAGTGTATGAATATACCACAATATTTTTATCCATTTACCTACTAATGGCCCTAAGTATTTCATGATTTTTGATGTATGGCATATGTTTTTTAAATTTTAATTTTTATTGCTAGTATATAGAAATCTACTAGTATATAGAAATACAATCAATATTTTATATTGATCCTTAGAAGTCTTGCTAAACTCATTTATTCTAGTAGCTTTTTCAAGATTTCTTAGGATTTTCTATAGCTTGTCTTCAAATAAAGACAATATTACTTATACTTTTCCCATTTGTATACCTTTTGTGTCTTTTTCTTATTGTATTGCACTGGTTAGCACTTCCAGTACAATGTTGAATAGAAGTCATGGTAGTGGACATCCTTTTTCTGTATCTTAGTGGAAAAGCATTTAAGTCTATATCCATTAAGTATGATGTTAGCCATAGGCTTTTTATAAATGCTTTTTATTGTATTGAGGATGTTTTATTTGTTATTTGCTGAGTGTTTTTTTAAATCATGAATGGATATTGAATTTTGTCAAATGCTTTTTTCTGCATCTGTTGAGACAGTCATATGGGTTTTCTTTTATTGTCCAATTTATTGATTGGTTCTAATAACAGTACCACATTGTCTTTTTAAAATAAATTTATTTATTTATTTGTTTATTTATGGCTGCATTGGGTCTTTGTTGCTGCGTGCAGGCTTTCTCTAGTTGCAGCAAGCAGAGGCTACTCTTTGTTGCGGTGCGTGGGCTTCTTAGGGCTCTAGGCACGTGGGCTTCAGTAGTTGTGGCACACAGGCTTCAGTAGTTGTGGCTCGCAGGCTCTAGAGCACAGGCTCAGTAGCTGTGGCGCATGGGCTTAGTTGCTCCACGACATATGGGCTCTTGCCGGATCAGGGCTTGAACCCATGTCCCCTCCATTAGGAAGCGGATTCTTAACCACTGCGCCACCAGGGAAGTCCCTACCACATTGTCTTGATTCCTCTAGCTTTAATTGTAAGTCTTTAAGTCAGGTAAATATAAGTCCTTTTCTGCTCAATTTTGATTCTACTCCCTGCAGTTTCTCCAGTGTGGGGGCTTAAACTGCTCCAGCAATTTTAGTCCTTGCTGCAGAAATGTTGTCCTTGCCCTTCCATTTTGAGCTGATGCTCTCAAATTGGCCATTCTGCTTTCTAGTGAATACTTGTTGGCTATTTTGGGGTCCTCCTGTTCTCAAACCATTACTGTTGTTTCTTTCTTAATCCTGCACAGATGCAGATACTTTCCAGATTTGGTGGATGTTTATGGTTTTTCTCCCATTAGAGTATTTCAGAGATACCTTTTCACCTAGTTTTCTTATGCATGTTGTCCATGAGTATTTGGTTGTGCTATTTTTTAAACAATTGTAAAAAATGCATAATATAAAATTTATCATCTTAAACATTTTTAAGTATACAGTGCATCAGTGTTAACTACTACATATGTGTGTGTGTGTGTGTGTGTGTGTATATATATTTTGGTTTGTAACAGATCCCTAGAACTTTTTCAGATTGCAAAACTGAAACTCTATACCCAGTGAACAAAACTCCCCTTTCCTTTCTTCCTGAGCCCCTCTCAACCACCATTCTACTTTATATTTCTAGGAGTTTGCCTACTTTACATTTGTCATATAAGAGGATGCAGTATTTGGCTTATTTCACTTAGCATAATGCCCTCAAAGTTTATTCACATTGTCGCATATGACAGGATTGCCTTCTTTTTTAAGGCTAAATAATACTCCATGTATGTATGTACCACATTTTCTTTATCCATTCATCTGTTAATAGATGTTTTGGTTGCTTCTACCTCTTAGCTATTGTGAATAATGTTACAGTGGACATGGATGTGCAAATGTCTCTTTGAGATTCTATTTTCAATTCTTTTGAATATATACCCAGAAATGGGATTGTTGGATTATATGATAATTCTATTTTTAATTTTTTGAGGAACCTCCATACTGTTTTCTACAAGGGCTGTACCATTTTATATCCTAGACAACAATCCACAAGAGTTCCAGTTACTCTGCATCCTCACTAACACTTGTTATTTTCTGGAATTTTGATAGTGGCCATCCTAACCTGTGTGGTTTTGATTTGCATTCCCTAATGGTTAGTGATGTTGAGCATCTTATCATATGCTTGTTGGCCATTTGTAGGTCTTCTTTGCAGAAATGTCCATGTAAGTTCTTTGCCTATTTTTAAATTGGATTTTTATTGTTGTTGTTGAGTTGTTGGAGCTCTTAATATATTGTGGATATTAACTCCTTATCAGATATATGGCTTGCAAATACTGTCTCCTGTTCTGCAGGTTGCATTTTACTGTGTTGATTGTTTCCTTTGCTGTGCAGAAGTTTTTAAGTTTGATGTAGTCCCATTTGTCTATTTTTACTTTTGTTGCCTGTGTTTTTGATGTCGTATCTGAGAAATCATTGCCAAATCCAATGTCATGAAGCTTTTCCCTTTTGTTTTCTTCTAGGAATTTTGTAGTTCAGGTCTTAGGTTTAGGTCTTTAATCCATTTTGAGTTAATTTTTGTATGTGGTGTAGGGTAAGGGTCTAACTTTATTCTTTTTTTTTTTTTTTTTTTAAACATCTTTATTGAAGTATAATTGCCTTACAATAGTGTGTTAGCTTCTGCTTTATAACAAAGTGAATCAGTTATACATATACAATATGTTCCCATTTCTCTTCCCTCTTGCATCTCCCTCCCTCCCACCCTCCCCATCCCACCCCTCTAGGTGGTCACAAAGCACCAAGCTGATCTCCCTGTGCTATGCGGCTGCTTCCCACTAGCTATCTATTTTACATTTGGTAGTGTATATATGTCCATGACACTCTCTTACCCTGTCACATCTCACCCCACCCCCTCCCCATATCCTCAAGTCCATTCTCTAGTAGGTCTGTGTCTTTATTCCCGTCTTGCCACTAGGTTCTTCATGGCCTTTTTTTTTTTTTTTTTTTTCCTTAGATTCCGTATATATGTGTTAGCATACTGTATTTGTTTTTCTCTTTCTGACTTACTTCACTCTGTATGACAGACTCTAACTCCATCCACCTCATTACAAATACCTCCATTTCATTTCTTTTTATGGCTGAGTAATATTCCATTGTATATATGTGCCACATCTTCTTTATCCATTCGTCTGTCGATGGACATTTAGGTTGCTTCCAGGTCCTGGCTATTGTAAATAGAGCTGCAATGAACATTGTGGTACATGACACTTTTTGACCTATGGTTTTCTCAGGGTATATGCCCAGTAGTGGAATTGCTGGGTCGTATGGTAGTTCTATTTGTAGTTTTTTAAGGAACCTCCATACTGTTCTCCATAGTGGCTGTATCAACCCACATTCCCACCAACAGTGCAAGAGTGTTCCCTTTCCTCCACACCCTCTCCAGCATTTATTGTTTCTAGATTTTTTGATGATGGCCATTCTGACCGGTGTGAGATGATATCTCATTGTCAACTTTATTCTTTTGCATGCGGATATCCAGTTTTCCCAGCACTGTTTGTTGAAGAAACTATTCTTTCCCCATTGTGTAGCCTTGACACTTTTCTTAAAGATAATTTGACCATATACATGAGGGTTTATTTCTGGGCTCTCTATTCTGTTACATTGGTCTTTATGCCAGTTCATTGTGATATTTTGATGCTATTTTTTATATGGGAATTCAGACAGATTGACGAGCTACGTTTCTGCTACCTCCATCTCCATCTTCTCTCAGATTTTTGCTTTTTATAGATTTGAAGAGGATGTCTTCTGTTTTCCACCATGTAATTAATAAAAGTGTTGATTGGGACAGAGTAAAACAGATATCAACTAAAGGCTGTCCTTTAGGTTGCCATTGATTTCTTAATAGGCTTTAGATACCTCGCTTATGTTAAGGAGATAATATTAACAATGGGAGCTCCTTTAAATTATATTCTTCAAGTAAAGGAGTAAGTCTTAAATTGACCTAATTTTTCTTGTCCCAGGCCTGTCTTCTGTGGCAGATTTTGTGCTGCTAGGTATGCTGCTAATAGGCTGCTATTAATCTCATTGTTAATAGCAGCCTTGTGTGATGGGCATTATAGTAACCATATTTTGAGGTTGAGAAAACAGAGATTTTGAGAGATTAAGTGTATTTTTCAAGGTCACAAGACTATGAAATAGCAGAGCCTGAATTTGAACCTAAGTCTGACTAACATCCAAGCCTGGGTTCTTTCCATTATACTAATCAGAGGTCAGATATACTATGTCTGCCATGTTTCTTTATCAGAACTCTTCTACTTCCTGTCTAAGGACAAATCTATGTTGATTCTGTTCTTGTCCTCCTTGGGAGAGATGAGGATCAGTTAGGAACCAAGGGATGGGCAATCTTTGATGAAAATAAGAGGACATTTTATATGATGTATTGTTCTACATTATCTGTTCATTTACTTGTAAAATTATTTCAAAGGTCAGTCATAAAGGTTACTGTTTCATTTGTGTAATATTCCTATTTAGAAGTCTCTGTTAGTACCCTTAATTTAAAAAATGTTTTTTGGCTTTTCACTGTTTTTTTCCCAACTGTTTATTGGGGTAAAATTGACAAATAAAATTTAAGATATTTAAAGAATACATCATGGTGATTTGATATAGATATGCATTGTGAAAGGATTCCCCCGTCTAGTTAATTAACTCATCCATCACTTCACATATTTATCTTTTTTTTTTTTTTTGAAAACAAGTTCTATTCTGTTAGCAAATTCCAGTTTTACAATACAGTGTTATCAACTATAGTCACCATGTTTTACCTTAGATCCTGAGACTTATTCATCTTATGGTTGAAAGTTTTTACTCTTTTACCAGTCTCTCCCTGTTTTCCCCCAGCATTACTCTAAGTGAAATACACCAAAGACAAATACCCTCTTCATTAATAAAGCTAGAGACTTCTGCTTTTGCATGTAGATATTAATAAATTTACTCTGTTATTTGGTTTATATATTTGAAATGTGTTAGCCAGTCAGAAAGTCCATACTTTAATTTCCATAATTATTCATGAATAATTTTGCAATATTACATGTAGACTGAGTGTAAAGTTTGCTAAGTGTATAAATCATCTGAAAAACAAAGTCACTGTGTAAAGAAGTCACCATGTATATGCATCATGCACTTTTAGACAACTTGAATTGCATTTTAAAAATTGAACTATAGTTGATTTATAACATCATATTAGTTTCAGGTGTACAACACAGTGACTTAGCATTTTTATAGGTTATACTCCATTTAAAGTCACTACAAAACAATGACTGTATTTCCCTATTCTGTATAGTACATCCTGTAGTCTATCCATTTTATACATAGTAGTTTGTACCTCTCAGTCCCCTACCCCATCCCGCCTCATGGCAAATATAGAGACAGACTCACAGGTATAGAGAACAGACTTAATGAATTGCTTTTTAAAGCATGAAAGAATGTCTGCTTTTAAGATTTTTCTTTTGGATATACCATTACTTATCATTTTCTTTGGATTCTCAAGAAATTACATTTCTCATCATTGGACTTAAGTGATGCTGCTATTATGTCAAAATAAGAATAAGAAATATCTCTGTTCCAAAATTTGGAATATTTTAGTTTTTCTATCCTTTATTTCCTTAGACTCATGACCTGATTTCTAAACAGTATTATTTTCTTCCCTAATCTTTACCCATTGTTATACTGTGCCTACATCTGTCCTTTTACTGATAAAAATTAATCATTAAATGCTGTTTAAAACCCCAATTCAAGTTTTAAATGTCCTCACAGCAGGTTTTATCCTTAGCACCTAACACAAGGCCTGGCATTGTGTTATTGTTGAATAAATGAATTGCTGTAGTAGTCTGCTTTCCATATTTTTTTGGATTTGTCCTCTTATCATTCTGCCCAGTTTTCCAGATCACAAAAACTAGTAGCTTGTACTAAAACTCGTTCTAACCATTGCTTTCTGTGGCAGTTCATTCTGCTTTTGATAGTTCTCATTCTCACAAGGTTCTTGCTTTATACTGACTCAAAAATATCTTCTCTGAATTATAGTTTTTGGCTCTAGTTTGCTCCACTGTATCTTCTTCCACATAATAGCTCTTTACATATTTGGAGAAAGTTCTCATATATGCTTCTTAACTTTTTAAAAAAAGTTTTCTGACTAAATCTTCTTTTTATGTAAAATTTTCCAAACCCTTTACCAGTTTGAAAGGGCTTGATCTATCAGAGTGCCTCTTAACAGTGTATTATACTTTGGATTCTTTACTGACAAGGAATCATAGGTCCATTCTAGCTTAAGAAGGAGCAATATCATTACAATACTTCAGAAGTTTGATGACAGATGCAACAGTGCTGCCAGAGTTTACTGGAGGTAGACCTGTTCTACTGGCAAGTCTCTGCCGGGGTTTCTGCTGTTCTATAACTGGCTTTACACATGACTCCCTGTGGTTGCCTGAGCTCGCAAGTCTTAATACATCTTTTTAGCTGCTTTAGTTTCTCATTTCTTCTATTCAAAATTTCCTAGCAGAGAAATCAGATTTGTCTAGGATACCTTTTACAGCCAGGTCACTCTGGTCATAAGTTGCTTGCCGGTTTATAAATGCCCTTGCCCACCTAATAGTCCCATTCATTGACTCAACAAGTATTTTATTAAGTATCTAATATACACCAGTAATTGTTCTAAATGCCTGGGATACATCAGTAAACAAAGCAGGCCAAAATCACTGTTTTCATTCTAGTGAGGTGAGACAGACAAGTAGCAGTAAATGTGATAACCAAAATAATGATTTCATAATTTCTCTCTGGCTGGTGAGAGGAGAGACAGGATTGTGTGCTTCTGAACATGACTGCTGCCCTTCATTGAGCTGTGGGTGGTGCTATTTTCGATAGAAGGTGATATGGGCAGATGGACTTCATAAAACAAGTCTAGAGTAGATAACCACTGATCTAGTTGTTTAGATAAACATACAGAAGATTTAGCGAATTATGCATTAGAGTAATTTCTCAAAGTTCAGAGTCTGCATTAAACAAATTAGTGTATATTTTGTACGTTTACACTTTAAGCATACACAAGCCACTTAAATGATTAATTTTTGTCAGTTGGTACAGTCAACAAATATCAAGCATCCTGTTTTGTATAGAGCAGAGTATTACATTTTTTCACTTAATTAACCCCTACTAACTCTTCAGTCTTCTGCAGATGAGCTTCTTCCTTATACTACTGGCAACTCCACACCTATAGCATACTACTTAGTAACCCCCGAGAATACTGTTTGACTTTCCTGGGGCCATCTGGTAAGGCTAAAACAGTCACTTTGACTGAATGGTTGGATCATCCTAGGTCACTTGTTAATCCTTGTGCCTGGGTTGGGTAGTCTGGCAGCCCTACCAGGACCCAAGGGAAAGTGGCTTACCACACATAAAGGAGGGAAAAGTGTGCCTGATCACGCCAGTATTTCCTCACCCTTCCTAAATTTGTTTGGGGCAGTTTGTCTAGCATATGCACTTTTTTTCAAAGAAGGCTATTTCCAAATGTGCTGGTATCCTGCCAAGAGTCCCCCTTTTTATGTATGAACTCCATTTGGTCATCATATTTCTTGTTTTTATGATGGAGTAGAAGAGTAGGGGCTGGAAAGAAAAACATGAAGGCCTTGACTAATAACCGTCCCCTCTTTTTTTCAATTTAGCTGCATGCAATGCAGTGAACAATCACAATTTTGTCTGCCTAGCACCTCTCCTTTCTAAGAAGTGGTCCCCTTTCTTTTGAGGAATTTCTCTCTCTCCCTACCCAATCACCCAGCCCCATTTAATACATAGTGCAAATAGGAGCTGCTTCCACAGCCACTCACTCTGACTTACATGACCTATTTCACCTCTGGACATAATTATCAGTCCACTGGTGGACATTTGACTCTAGAACAGTCTTCCTTCAATGTGGCTTGCTCCTCAATGTAAAAGGTCATCTTGTCAGCACTCTTAAGTACAACCAGTACTTCCTATAAGAATGGTTTTATATAAATTATATAAACTTGGGAAATAAGTTTAAACATTCAGGCTAAACTCTTAAAATCCAAGAAACAAGAATCAGACAATGTTTGTTTACTTCTGTAAGGTATTTTCCTAAGTTCCTCAAAAGTTGTTAGCTGCATCAGTTTACATATTTGATGTTCAAAACCAAGTTATTGTAGCTCTTTCCGCATTTTACTTGTGAAATATCATTTTACCATTTTTATTTTTGCCTTTTTATAATCTAATTTCCATTTACAAATAACATTATATGAAATCTATCACTCATGAATCATATTTCTATGTGCACTTATAAATGTTACGTCAGCATTTCAAACTAAGCTTTCATATTATTGAAAGACTGCATATCATTATGAAATCAATAAATAATATGTTGCTCCTGGAGAACTTTTGAAAGTTATGCTCCTGCTTACGAGGAACTTTTTACTTCTCAAATTGGCAGTAACTAAAACAAATTTTAAAATAACAGTTGTTGGTGAGGATGTAGTGAAAATGCCAGTCTCATTCTTATACACAGAATGTAAAAAAATTATTAATATCTTTCTGGTGAGCCCTTTGGCTTTGTGTGAGTCTTTAAAATTTTCATATTCTTTGATCCATTAGTTGTATATCTAAGAATTTTTCGGGCAAAAGTGAGATGAGGATAAAGATTTATATAGAAAGATGTTTTTTGTAGCATTATTTATAATGGAGAAAATAGAAAATGCATATTATGATCAAGGGCCCATTATAAAATATTAATAGTAAACCATTATATAAAGCTAGGTTTAGTATTATCTCAATTCTGATGAAAAAATACATGTATGAAAAAAGCTTAGGATAAAATGTTAACAGTAATTGTCTTCAGTTGTGGGATTATGGGTGATTTCTTCTTTATATTTTTATATATTCAAAAAATTTCCTGCAGTTAACATTTGTTATTTTTATAATTAGTAAAACTTAACGTGTTAAAATATTTTCTGAGCCTGCAATGCATGAGGTATGACTTTCAGAACTGAATAAACAATATAGGAACACCTGGTTAAATATGATGAGATAAATAACATGCATTTCTCTCTTTTTATAAAGAGAGGAGATGTAAGCTTCAAACAATTTCTGTCAATATTAACGAATCTATTAAAATAAACATTTAGCTCCAAATGAACTAAGTGCGAGGCATTCAGTATGCTAAGTAGTTGGGCATATAAAGATGATACTGAAAGAACAAGAAGCTTTCTGTCATTTCTTCTGTAAAGTTTTCCATGGTTTCTCTGCTACGTTAGGTTAGGTTCTCTTCTATCATTGTACTTACCATGATATACTGAAATTATCAGTTCATTTTTGTTTCTCCTAATAGCTTATCAGTTCCTTGAGGATAGGGGCCATATCTTTTTCATTGTGTATCCCAGTATCTAGTTATTTGTTGAATTAGCTTTGATGTGAATGTAAGAAGTGGTGATGCTTGAGGTGGATTTTGAAAACTGAATGCCTATGATAAATCACTTTTAGTTTACTTTACTCTTAATGAAATCCTTTATTCCCCTATAATGATGGGTATATGAAGAGTTACTATACTGCAGCAGTTGTTAATTTTAATTGAGAATGTTTTCATTTTGCCTTTGTCAAACGTGATGTCGGTTTTAGCAGATAGTTCAGAGTTAGTCAGTAAAATGAACTTAACTTTCCGTTTATCTTTTAAAGGTAAGATTTGGTCATAAATTGATTTTAAAGTCTAGGTGAGGGCCAGGGGGAGGTCAGTTCACAGGGATGAGGATGAGAGATGATAGTGAATTTTTTTTTTTTAATTGAATCAGATGTTCACCCTGACACTAAAATCAGAAAAAGATATCACAAAAAAAGAAAATTATAGACCAGTATCACTGATGAACATAGATGTAAAAATCCTGAACAAAATAGTAGCAAACAGAATCCAGCAGCACATTAAAAGGATCATACACCATGATCAAGTGGGATTTATCTCAGGGATGCAAGGATTCTTCAATATATGCAAATCAATCAATGTGATATACCACATTAACAAATTAAGGAATAAAAGCCATATGATCATCTCAATAGATGCAGAAAAAGCTTTTGACAAAATTCAATACCCATTTATGATAAAAACACTCCAGAAAATGGTCACAGAGGGTACATACCTCAACATAATAAAGGCCATATATGACAAACCCACAGCAAGCATCATACTTAATGGTGAAAAACTGAAAGCATTTCCACTAAGATCAGGAACATGACAAGGATGTCCACTCTCGCCACTCTTATTCAACATAGTTTTGGAAGTCCTAAACACAGCAGTCAGAGAAGAAAAAGAAATAAAAGGAATACAAATTGGAAAAGAAGAAGTAAAACTGTCACTGTTTGCTGATGACATGATACTATCCATAGAAAATCCTAAACATGCTACCAGAAAACTACTAGAACTATTCAATGAATTTGGTAAGGTTGCAGGATACAAAATTAATACACAGAAATCTCTGGTATTCCTATACACCAACAACGAAAAATCAGAAAGAGAAATTAAGGGAACACTCCCATTTACCATTGCAACCAAAAGAATAAAATACCTAGGAATAAACCTGCCTAAGGAGGCAAAAGACTTGTACTCAGAAAACTATAGAACACTGATGAAAGAAATCAAAGATGACATAAACAGATGGAGAAATATACCATGTTCTTGGATTGGAAGAATCAATATTGTGAAAATGACTATAAGACCCAAAGCAATCTACAGATTCAGTGCAATCCCTATCAAACTACCAATGGCATTCTTCACAGAATTAGAACAAAAAATTTTACAATTCGTATGGAAACACGAAAGACCCCGAATAGCCAAAGCAACCTTGAGAAAGAAAAACGGACTTGGAGGAATCAGGCTCCCCGACTTCAAACTATACCACAAAGCTACAGTAATCAGGACAGTATGGCAGTGGCACAAAACCAGAAATATAGATCAGTGGTACAAGATAGAATGCCCAGAGATAAACCCACTCACATGTGGGCACCTAATTTACTACAAAGGAGGCAAGAACATAAAATGGAGAAAAGACAGCCTTTTCAATAAGTGGTGCTGGGAAAACTGGACAGCTACATGTAAAAGAATGAAATTAGAACACTCCCTAACACCATACACAAAAATAAACTCCAAATGGATTAAAGACTTAAATGTAAGGCCAGACACTATAAAACTCTTAGAGGAAAACAAAGGAAAAACATGCTTTGACATAAATCACAGCAAGATCTTTTCTGACCCACCTCCTAGAGTAATGGAAATAAAAACAAAAATAAACAGATGAGACTTAATTAAACTTAAAAGCTTTTGCACAGCAAAGGAAACCATAAACAAGACAAAAAGACAACCCTCAGAATGGGAGAAAATATTTGCAAATGAAACGACAGACAAAGGATTACTCTCCAAAATATACAAACAGCTCATGGAGCTCAATATCAAAAAAACAAACAATCCAGTTAAAAAATCGGCAGAAGATCTAAATAGACATTTCACCAAGGCAGACATACAGATGGCCAAGAGGCACATGAAAAGATGCTCAACATCACTAATTATTAGAGAAATGCAAATCAAAACTACAATGAGGTATCACCTCACACCGGTCAGAATGGCCATTATCAAAAAATCTAGAAACAATAAATGCTGGAAAGGGTGTGGTGAAAAGGGAACTCTCTTGCACTGTTGGTGGGAATGTAAATTGATATAGCCACTATGGAGAACAGTATGGAGGTTCCTTAAAAAACTAAAAATAGAACTACCATATGACCCAGCAATCCCACTACTGGGCATATACCCTGAGAAAAGCATAATTCAAAAAGAGACATGTACTACAATGTTCATTGCAGCACTATTTACAATAGCCAGGACGTGGAAGCAACCTAAATGTCCATCGACAGATAAATAGATAAAGACGATTTGGCACATATATACAATGGAATATTACTCAGCCATAAAAAGAAACAAAATTGAGTTATTTGTAGTGAGGTGGATGGACCTAGAGTCTGTCATACAGAGTGAAGAAAGTCAGAAAGAGAAAAAACAAATATCGTATGCTAACGCATATATATGGAATCTAAAAAAAAAAAAATGGTACTGATGAACCTAGTTGCAGGGCAGGAATAAAGAGGTAGACATAGAAAATGGACTTGAGGACATGGGGTGGGAGGGCGAAGCTGGGGCAAAGTGACAGTAGCGTCTACATACACACTACCAATATAAAATAGTTGGCTGGTGGGAAGCCGCAGCATAGCACAGGGAGATCGGCTCAGTGCTTTGCGATGACCTACAGGGGTGGGATAGGGAGGATGGGAGAGAGGCTCAAGAGAGAGGGGATGTGGGGACGTGTATGCATATGGCTGATTCGCTTTGTTGTGTAACACAAACTAACACAGTATTGTGAAGCAATTATACTCCAATAAAGATCTATTTAAAAAATTTAAAAAATAATGAAGCTATCAGTGAAGAAAAAAAAATTTTGAATCAGGTGTTAAGGTTTCCTTTACTTAGATGTCCAAATAATCAGAATGTTGTTGCTTTTACTTCAAAGTGAGTTGGAACAACATGTAGAACATGCAAACACATGAAGCTCTTAAAAAGTATTGCAGAGGGACTTCCCTGGTGGTCCAGTGGTTAAGACTCTGTGCCCCCAATGCAGGGGGCCCGGGTTCGATCTCTGGTCAAGGAACTAGATCCTGCATGCTGCAACTGAGAGCCCACATGCTGCAACTAAAAGATCGCGCACACGGCAACGAAGGTCCTGCTTGGGGCAACTAAGACCTGGTGCAGCCAAATAAATAAATAAATATATTTTTTTAAAAGTAGGGCAGAAAGCAATTTAGACCTAACATGTACTCTCTAGCCTCAAATTACTCACAGATTATATCCCCAAAGTTCAATTTTAAGTTGATCTGGTTTTTAGTGTCACAGGGTAATTTTATAACAATAATGCTATATATAGTCCAATGGTTTTCAACCAGAGGCATTTTTGCCCCCCGAGAGCACATTTGACAATGACCTGGAAACATTTTTGGTTGTAACAACTTGGTGATTGTAGGTGGGGTGCTTATTAACTTCTAGTGAAGCTAGTGAAGCTAAGGATGTTGCTAAACATCCTATAATGCACGGGATAGCTCCCAGCCCCCTGCCTCCAACCCAACAAGGAATTATCTGGCCCAAAATGTCAGTAGTGCTGATGTTGAGAAACCCTGTCTAGACAATGGTCAAGTTCCCAGGCCACTCTAAAAATCTTTATTTAACTCAGAACAGTGCTTATAACCCATAACTGAAGCTTAGTGCTAATGGTACCATTTCATTTGTCACTTAAAATTACTTTGTCTCCATAGAAAAGTTCTTAAATATCAACTTGAGATACTGAGAAGACGGCTTTCCTTACTGGGAACAAAGTGCAGTTGCTCCCGTGGTGTGGAGACTCCAATTTCAGTGCCTCTGTCTGTTCTTCCTAGCTTTTCATACGTGTTACTCTTTTGAGAGTCTATAGGATAGGGATTGCCTATCATTTCAGTGTTATGTTTAGAAGGTAGTTTTAGACCCTTTAAAACTTGAAAATGTTTAATCAGTATATCAATTTATTCAACAAATATTCATTTAGAAATAAGTATTAATATAATGAGTATTCAGATTTTTAAGTACCCTATAACCTAATTCACTTTGATTTTATTAATAGGGTCAGGAGCAGGTCTGGGGAAAATAATCCAGAGGTTTCCACAGAAGGACTGGGATGATACACCTTTTCCACAGGGAGTTGAACTGGTAAGTTGGTATTGTTTTATTGTACTTTTATAATGATATTTTTCTTTTCATGTTTCATTTATGGTTATGTTTATGTTGCAGTTACTTTTAAATAATTTGGTGATTTAACTGTAACACATTATTAGAAATAATCACCCTAATACAGTAAACTTTGAATATACTGATTTTGGAATGTCTTTTTTGCTGTTCTTTTTCCTGTTTAATCTTCTGTTTAATATTAAAGATGAAATAAATGATTTTTATATACCTGGAAGCTGAAAAATTCCTCTGATTCTTTTAGTCAAAATCTTAGCCTAGTAGCTTCAGTGATAGTGTGTCACTAATCAAATATTTATTATATTTTTTTCTGAAAATTTCTAGGTTGTTGTTTTAGTGAAAACTAAACAAAAACACAGACAAACAAAACCAAAGGTTGGTTTAATAGTGACCAGTCATGGTTTGAGTTTGGCCTTGAAATCAAAATCTGAATTCTTTCTTTCCAGTTACAGAATTTGTGTGTTGCTTTATAATAGTGCAATTCAACTGCTTTATTTTTGTCAGCCATTTTAAAGGAATTTAATGGTTGAGCATAATTTGTGATGACCAGCACATTCTATCTGGCGGTGGATCTATGGTGGTAAAATGAGAGACTGAAAAGATGATCACTAAAGTATTTTTCAATATGACTGTAAAGTTTAGAGAGTGCATATATGTGTGTATGTATGTATGTTTGTGTATTCACTTATATTGTTTGTATGTTTACACACACACACATATACATGAGCAGTGTTCGTCAAAGCAGTTCTTGTTGAGCGATCATTTGGTATAATATGACAATGAAGAGGAGACTGCCTGGGTTGAAATCCCACCTGTACGGTATGACTTCTGACAAGTTCCTTAACTTCTTGAATAGCCGTCTTCATCTATAAAATGAGGATAATGATAATACTAATCTCATAGGGTTACTGCAAAGATAAAATGGGAAAAATATAAATAAAATGCTTAGAACAGTGTCTTCCGTAAAGTAAGTGCTCAATAAATGAGGTAGCTTGTTAACGTTATTATTGTTGCTGTCATTGTTGCTGTTTGTTTGACATATTGCAGCACCTCTCCCAGAGGAAGAATTGTTCATTCTCTTGTTAGCCTGGATCAGAAATATTTATTAGGAATAAAACTGATGTTGAAAATTATGAATTTTCTTATCCTAGCAAATGACTGTCCATTTCTGCCTCGCTGAGGATAAAAGGTACATTTCTAAATGCTTAATTTTGATTGTTAAACCCAGTTTTGTAAAGAAGGCTGTGGGTTCTGTAGACACACAGAGAGGGTAAATCTTGAGTTTAGGCATTAAAAATGGGGAAAGAATGTGAGGATCTTTGAGATAATAGAAAATACATAGTGGTCTCTGCCCCCAGTTCCTGGCACAGAGCTTCTGAAGTCCGTCTGATTTCCTAAGTGATATGAGTGTCTTTGATCCCGGTTCCTGACACAGGGTTCCTGAAACCTTTGTAAGTTCCTGGGTGATATGAATGTCTTTTGTTCTAATGAGGTGACTCTGGGTGGGCTCCTGGATGGCTCCTGGATGGGGGCTGGTCACTGGAAAGACCAAGCCATGATTAGAAGCTTGGAATTTTCAGCCCCATCTGCTATTCTCTTGAAAAGGGAGAAGGGCTGAAAATGGAATTAATGATTGATCATGCCTATGTGACGACGTCACCATAAAAGTCCCCAAAGTTGGGATTCGGAGAGCTTCCAGGTTGGTGAAACATGCACCTACTGGGAGGGCGATGCACCCCAACTGTACAGAGAGAGAAATTCATATGCTTGGGACCCTCCCAGACCTCACTCTATGTATCTCTTCATCTGGCTGTTCATCTGTATTCCTTATCATATTCTTTAATAAACTGGATAATGTAAGTAAAATGTTTTCCCAAGCTCTATGAGCCACTTGAGTAAATTAATTGAATCCAAAGGGATGGAGGTCACGGGAACCTCCGATTTATAGCCAAGTTGTACAGAAGTTGTAGTACTGTACAACCTACTTGCGATTGATATCTGAAGTGGGGGTCAGTCTTGTGGGACTGAGCCCTTAACCTTAATCAGTGAGTTAAATTGTAAAATTGTAGGACACCCAGCAGGTGTTGTGGATAATTGCTTGTTTTGGGGAAAAAAAAACCCCACACTGGGTGACTAGAAGTGTCAGAAGTCAAGTGTTCTGGGTAAGGTAAAAGTTACCACACAGGTGGAGGAGAAAAGTAGGTTTTTAAGAGAGCCCTTGTATTCCTTTCTCTTCTCTTCCACATGCCTGCAAATAGTAGTAATTGGTCTTATGGTGTGGATAACTGGTGTTTGTACTATTAAAGCTTTTAAACTCTGCTTCACTGTCCTTTTTAGTAATGATTGAAAGGGGAAAATTTTGGTACTGGAGGCCTTTTAGAACTTTTTGTGAGTTCCTACCTCCCCTCACATCAATGTGTGGATGGATATAAACTACATCAGTTTGACAATATGAACAGTGAACCACCTTCATAAATTTCAAGAACAGCAGACATTATTGGGTCAGAGAGAGATCATGATTTGACTCTAGCTATTTAGCTATGACTGAGAAGGAATAATTTTTGTGTTTTGAAAGCTAAGGCATAGATACTGTGATGCCTCTGATATTTCTCCAGTAGTGATGGAGAGACACATGTTGATTTTAATACTTAGTAAATGGATATTTTTTCTTTGTGTGACAGACACTCCCATGTTCAAGTGCTGTCAGTGTCTCTCCAATAACAAGTAGAGCCGTGTGCCGCTGGATTGGTGAAACCGAGGTGTTAAGAGGTAGCATAACTTTTCCTCACCTAAGATTTTCCTAGATGACATCTTGGCTGATTCTTCGTGAAGCATTTCAAGATTTTGGGAGCCAGATTAATATTTAAAGAATATTTGATGTGCTGGATTACATTGGGAATTTTTTCATAATTGATAGCAATTCTCATCCTCTAATGTCTGTTGTGCTTTGTCAGGTACAGAATAAATCTGTTTATCTAACAAAGCCCATTTTTATTTTTTATTTAAAAAAATTATTTTATTTTATTTTATTTTATTTTTTTATCTTTTGGCTGCGCTGTGTGGCACCTGGGATCTTAGCTCCCCGACCAGGGATGGAACCCGTGCCCCTGTAGTGGAAGCGCGGAGTCTTATCCACTGGACCGCCAGAGAGGTCCCCAAAGCCCATTTTAAAAACATAATAGAATCATTGACTGTTAAATTTTTGTTGTCTTATTATTTATGGCTTTGTGCTTTACTTTATATGTTAGGGAGGTGCAACTATTCTGCATATTAACAGCAATAACTTGAATAACTGTGATATACTGTGTAATCTAGAGCAACTCTTGCAACTTCAAGACCAGAGATAGGCCTAATAAAATTTTAGTCTAATTGAAGGTGATTTGGCTCAGAGCCTAGGTGGTTTTTTGATTCCAGGGTGGTAGTGACCCTTTTGTGATGATTTACATGGAAAAAAATCTTACCCTACCAAGGTGGTAGTAGCGGAACAAGTTTTTAGCATGTAACATTAATGTTAATATCTAACAGTTACATACAATTCACAGACTGTGATGAACTCACAAATTAGATGATTAGAGGTAGTATATCTAATTTAAAGGTAGGTAAATTGAGGATTAGGAAGTTTAAACAGTTTCACTAAGGTCTAGCAGCTCAGATGCAGCAGAGCTAGCATTCAAACCCAGGTTTTTTGACTCTTAGTCTCAGCCAAGATCTGAGAGTATTCTGAGAGTGACACTTTAAGCTATGGTTAGCATTTGGACTTTAATGTAAATGCAAGATCTGAAAACAGGATTCTATAATTTGGAAGAACTGAGGTTCAGAAATGTTAAAAGCATGCTGTGTTAAAAGAATGCTGTGTTGCCTCTTCAATAAGTACTGCTGGGAAAACCGGACAGCTACATGTAAAAGAATGAAATTAGAACACTCCCTAACACCATACACAAAAATAAACTCAAAATGGATCAAAGACCTAAATGTAAGGCCAGACGCTATAAAACTCTTAGAGGAAAACATAGGCAGAACACTCTATGACATAAATCGCAGCAAGATCCTTTTTGACCCACCTCCTAGAGAAATGGAAATAAAAACAAAAATAAACAAATGGGACCTAATGAAACTTAAAGGTTTTTGCCCAGCAAAGGAAACCATAAACAAGACGAAAAGACAACCCTCAGAATGGGAGAAAATATTTGCAAATGAAGCAACTGACAAAGGATTAATCTCCAAAATTTACAAGCAGCTCATGCAGCTCAATATCAAAAAAACAAACAACCCAATCCAAAAATGGACAGAAGACTTAAATAGACATGTCTCCAAAGAAGATATACAGATTGCCAACAAACACATGAAAGAATGCTCAACATCACTAATCATTAGAGAAATGCAAATCAAAACTACAATGAGGTATCACCTCATACCAGTCAGAATGGCCATCATCAAAAAATCTACAAACAGTAAATGCTGGAGAGGGTGTGGAGAAAAGGGAACCCTCTTGCACTGTTGGTGGGAATGTAAATTGATATAGCCACTATAGAGAACAGTATGGAGGTTCCTTAAAAAACTAAAAATAGAACTGCCATTCAACCTAGCAATCCCACTACTGGGCATATACCCTGAGAAAACCATAATTCAAAAAGAGTCTTGTATCACAATGTTCATTGCAGCTCTATTTACAATAGCCAGGACATGGAAGCAACCTAAGTGTCCGTCGACAGATGGATGGATAAAGAAGATGTGGTGCATATATACAATGGAATATTATTCAGCCATAAAAAGAAACGAAATTGGCTTATTTGTAGTGAGGTGGATGGACCTAGAGTCTGTCATACAGAGTGAAGTAAGTCAGAAAGAGAAAAGCAAATACTGTATGCTAACACATATATATGGAATCTTAAAAAAAAAAAAATTGGTTCTGAAGAACTTAGGGGCAGGACAGGAATAAAGACGCAGGCGTAGAGAATGGACTTGAGGACACAGGGAGGAGGAAGGGTAAGCTGGGACGAAGTGAGAGAGTGGCATGGACATATATACACTACCAAATGTAAAATAGATAGCTAGTGGGAAGCAGCCACATAGCACAGGGAGATCAGCTCAGCTCAGTGCTTTGTGACCACCTAGAGGGGTGGGATAGGGAGGGTGGGAGGGAGATGCAAGAGGCAGGGGATTTGGGGATATATGTATATGTATAGCTGATTCATTTTGTTATAAAGCAGAAACTAACACACCATTGTAAAGCAATTATACTCCAGTAAAGATGTTTAAAAAAAAAAAAAGAATGCTGTGTTATTAGAAACCAACTTCACTTATTTTATTGGAGAATAAACCTGGGTTCAGAGCATAGTATTAGAGTTGAAATTATTTTCTGTTGCCATCTTTCCTGCCCACACAACAAGTATTTGATGTATTTAAATTCTAAATGAAAGGTATTGTAAACAGTGCTGCAATGAACATTGGGGTGCACGTATCCTTTCAAACTATGTTTTTCTCCGGATATATGCCCACAAGCCAAGACATAGGAGCAACAGATGAATGGATAAAGAGGATGTATACATATATACCATGGAATATTACTCAGCCATTAAAAAGAATGAAATAATGCCATTTGCAGCAACGTGGATGGATCTGGAGATTATCATACTAAGTGAAGTATTGGTAAGTCAGACAAAGACAAATATCATATGATATCACTTATATGGGGAACCTAAAAAAAATCTAAAAAAAATGATACAAATGAACTTATATGAACAAAACAGAAACAGATTGAGAGATTTAGAGAATGCACTTATGGTCACCTGGGGGGAGGGATAGATTGGGAGTTTGGGATTGACGTGTACACACTGCTATACTTAAAGTAAAATTCCTTTCCATGAAAAAAAAATAAATGAAAGGTAATTCTGTTCAGACTGAAGACTAAACTTTATGACTTGTGGGAAAGGATTTAAGGCATTCATTTGCTAATAAGTCAAATCCCAAATTTAATTTAGAGGATGCTGAATTTAGTCTTGCTGCTTTTGTGTAAAGAAATTGCCTTCTCTTTCTTTTCTTCTATTGAGAAATGCTGAACTTTAATTTGGATGGTTTTTAAAAATAAAAATATGAAAATAAGCTAAACCAAACATAATGACTGCTTTTCCAATTCTGGGATATTTTTATCTTTTTCTTGTGCCTTTTAGGCGTACATGGAAACCACAGACAGTCATATAAATAAAGTTTCAGTTAATTTTAGAGACAATATTTCAAAGAAAATTTAAGAATTGTTTTGCAGAGGCATTCTATGGCTAGCAATCTATTTCTGATTATGGGAAGAAATATTTTTATTGGCTTGGTTTTGGGCATCAACAAAATAGTATTGTTTAGGCACTAGCTCTTTTTAAAGATGCCCTGTCTCAAAAGTGAATTTTTTTATATCATAATTCAGAAAACATGCCACAATCTTCACTAGGGAATGCCTGCACTGAGGCATTTGTAAATCTTCCTGATTTTTTTGAAGACTAAAGTACTGTGATAAAAGATGTTGTGGCTTGAGTAAAAGAGGATTAACCGTGTCATTAGAATTTCTAAATTTGAGGTTCTTAAGATATTAGTTCATTTATTTAAGTTATAGACTAATGATTTGACTACCTTCAATATGAATCCAGTTTTCTGTAATTATAAGTATAGATTGGGGAGAAGAGGTAAAAAAATCTTGTATTCAGCATTCTGCAGTTGTAACATAGGAGAAGTAGCCTTAGTATGGGATGCTATTTGAGGGCAGAGAAGTAAGTATAAGTATCACGTAATATTTTAATTCTTTAAGTTGTTTAGAATGCATTGAATACCGCAAATGAGCTAACAGTTGTCCATCTGACCTAGATATAAATACTGTTTGGTCAGGAAACTGAGTGTAGAAAAGACGGAAGAGAATTTTCTCCCCTCTTTGTAGAGGAATATGCGTGAAAGGAGAATGAGAAAGGTAGTGAACATACTGGATGACAGAATCAGGGTTCACAAAGATTTTAAAAGGCTGGAGTTATGGGCCCTTTATATAAGAGGATTAAATATAATAGGTGAAAATGTAGGTCCTGCATGTGAGTGTAAAAAACTAGCTGTATAAGTAATATTTAAAATAAAGATAGGCCGGATACTTTCCCAGCCAGAGAGATTTGAGAAATATAAGAAGACAGTTAAAAATTAAAAATTTATAATTATAAATGAGACCTATGAAAGATACTGTAGGTAGCGTCTAAAGCCTCTGTGCTGAGGTAGGGTGCTTGGTGATGAATTTAGTTTTAAAGCTGGTGTAAAGGATGTGTGGAAGAACTCTTGATTTTGCATAGAGTTGAGGCTGAAAACAAGAACATTGCTATGAAGTATGCATGGCTTTTTTAAATTTATTTTTTTTTGAAGTATAGTTGATGTACAGTGTTGTGTTAATTTCTGCTATACAGCAAAGTGACTCAGTTATACATATAAATACATTCTGTTTTATATTCTATTCCATTATGGTCTATCCCAGGATATTGAATGTAGTTCCCTGTGCTATACAGTAGGACCTTGTTGTTTATCCATTCTATGTATAATAGTTTGTGTCTGCTAACCCCATACTCCCAGTCAATCACTCCCATACCACCACCCCCCCATGGCAACCACAAGTCTGTTCTCTGTGTCTGTGAGTCTGTTTCTGTTTCATAGATAGGTTCATTTGTGCCATATTTTAGATTACACATGTAAGTGATATCATATGGTATTTGTCTTTCTCTTTCTGACTTACTTAGTATGATAATCTCCAGTTGCATCCATGTTGCTGCAAATCGTATTATTTTGTTCTTTTTTTATGACTGAGTAGTATTCCATTGTATATATGTACCTCATCTTCTTTATCCATTCCTCTGTCAATGGATATTTAGGTTGTTTCATGAAGACATGGCTTTTGAAACATACTAAGGACTACAAAAAGGACTTTTAAAGTTATGTTCACAACAAAGCAAGTGGATACAAATGGGGTTTAAGCTGGAAAGTGGTGGTTTGAGCTCACATTTTTGTTTCCTACTCCCAAAGACACAGTTGTCTCTTTGAAGTAATAAAACTGCATAGCAGGTAGGAACTCCATCCTGTAGATGGAGTCTAGAGGATGCATCTGAGATAGTGGATTCTCTCAACATCTCCGAGGTAGAAGCTAGTCCGTCTTGGTGTTATTCTTCTCACATTCCTTGATGCTTACTGAGGTGGTTTGTTATACTGTACTAGACTTTCAGTAGCTTACAATTCTGCTTATTTTACTAATGTATTGATAGCCTCAGTTATGCTAGAGAATCACCTACCCAGTCTCCATGGTGTGCTCTCAGAACCACCTCAGGAAAGGTTTTCTTGCCATGTTGGGGTCCTGCTATCCCTAATGCTTTGACGCCATAGTGAACTTCCTGAAGAAAATGTGGAACTACAGTACACAAGCCTGACCTACTACAAATTCATGTTGTTTGCAAACAGCCTGGCCCCGTTACCACACAGAATACTGCTGCTGATCTCTCATGTAATTGTCTGTCATATCACCGCTGTGGGTTGTTCTATACTTTTTAATGTCCAGTTCCTTGTTCTGTTCTTCATTTTCCATTGATCCCAAGTATTAACTTTAAAAAGTCTTTTCTTGAGTTTACCTCGTAGCTATTATCCTATTTCTTCTTCATTATAAAATGTTTCAAATGATTCTTCTTCATTTGCTGTCTCCATTTCTGTAAGAGACTGGTGTGGTACTATGGAAGCAATATGGGATCAGAAACTTTAAAATCTTAAGCAAAGTTAATTTATCTTTCTGATAATACTGATTTTTCCTACAGGACTGTTATCAGGTGATTGTCTATTAATATTTTAATAAACTATAATGTTATGATTTCTTGCTGTCCACTCGCATCTCTTACATCCATCTCACCCACATTTCAGAGGTTTATTCTGAAGTACAGTTTATGTCCTCTCCATTCTGAAATCACAAAGTTGAAGTTTAGTAATATTTTCTGAATTCATTAAGGTAATAAATACTAGATGTTATAATAGGTGAACCTTGAAGCCTTAGTGGCTAGAATGAAACAAGCTTTTTTCTTCTTACTTGCATAATCACTTACTTGATTAGTGGCAGTGGGGTAGACAGAAGTGTGGTTTGCTGTCTTCAAAGTGTGGTTCTCAGGGTCATCTTGGGCATCAGCATTCAGTTGGCAGAGTAGTAAAAGAAAGCATGGAGGTGGGTTTTATGGGGTAGGCCTGGGAGGCTGTATATATCACTTCTATCCTGTTCCATTCATCAGAAATCAGTCATTTAACCACAGTTAACTGTAATGGGAGTTTGGCAAATAAAGCCTAGATGGGTGCCTAGGAGAAAAGTGAAACAGATTTAGTGAACAACTACCTTTCTTCTGCCACAGTGTTCTTGCTGAAATTCAAAGGTCTTTTCCCTTATCTTAATTCTCCGTGACCACTTTATTTTTTGACATCACTCATTCAGTCTTTGTGGTAAAATAAAAAATGAATACTGTATTTAGTTTTTGTCTCAGTTCCTGGCACAAAGTTCCTGAAATCTTTGGAATTTACTGTCTTTTGTATGCTAATGAGATGGCTTATGAATTTAGGGAACCCTAGGTAGCTTCAGGAAGGGGGCTGATGTGCCACAGGAACCAACCATGTGGTTAGAGGGTTGGAAATTTCAGCCCCACTGGGGAGGGGAGAGGGGCTGGAGATTGAGTTCAATCACCAGTGGCCAATGAGCTAATCAATCATGCTTACCTAAAGAAGCTTCCATAAAAACCCCTAGATGAAGGGATGTAGAGATCTTCCAAGTTGGTGAACACATCTATGTGCTGGGAAGGTAGTGTGCTTGGAGAAGGTGTGGAGGCTCTGTGTCACCCCCTCCCTCCATACCTTGACTTATATATCTCTTCTGTTTGGCTCTTTTTGAGTTATATACTTTACAGTAAACTGGTAAGTGTGGGTAAAGTGTTTTCCTGAGTTCAGTGAGCTGTCCTAGTGAATTATTGAACCTGAGGGGGACAGTCATGTGAGCCCCTGAATTTGTAGTCTGCAGGCAGAAGTGTGGATAACTTGGTCATCCCTTTTGCAGCTGGCATCTGAAGTGAGGGCAGTCTTGTGGGGCAGAGCCCTGACCCCTTGATTGTGGGGTCTGCACTGACTCTGGGAAGTTAGTGTCATAAATGAATTGAATTGTTGGACACCCAGTTGGTATTGGGAAAAAACACATACTTGGTGTCAGAGAAAATACAACAGTCTTCATCATCCTAATTTTCTCTTAATGTCAGTTAATTCTCTTCCATTTTTCCCTATTTTTGTTTTATTTTGTTTTTGTGGCCCCCTTACTACAGACTTTCTGTAAGATTCAGTTTTCATTTTTTGGGTATTTTGTTTTCTCTGGGAAGTGATGGTATCACTATTCTGTCAGTCTTTTGTACTTGCATCCTAGTCATGCCTTTGATTATTGTTTTCTGCAACTCCTGTAATCTAAGTGTATAGCCTACACATCTCAGACAGAGCTAAGCCATATTTTGGTATCTCTTTCTAATACCGGACTTCTAATGTGGGGTGGGTTCTGGTAACAAATAGCCTTGGAAGGTTAATCAAAGTTAGTTCTTGCCTAATTTCACTTGTAGCAATTTGTCCTATAGCAGAACTGACACT